>NW_026596073.1:26021572-26164108 GCF_907164565.1 Psammomys obesus
TTATTTTATTTTATTTTATTTTATTTTATTTTATTTTATTTTATTTTTTCTTATTAGTTATATTTTGTCAACTCTGCATCCCAGCTGTACCCCACTCCCTCCCTCCCTCCCATTCCCACCCTCCCTCCCTGATCTCCCCCACCCCCCTCCAAGTCCACTGATAGGGGAGGACCTCCCCCCCTTTCATCCAACCCTTTCCCATCAGGTATCCTCAGGACTGGCTGCAAAGTCCTCCTCTGTGGCCCAACAGGACCGCTCCTCCCTTGGGGGAGTGGGGAGGTCAAAGAGCCAGCCATTGAGTTCCTGCCAGAAACAGTCCCTGTTCCCCTTACCATGGGAAACCAACGGGTTACTGAGCTACCACGGGTTATGTCCAAGCAGTGGCTCCAGGTTATATCCATACATGGTCCTTGGTTGAATGTCAGTCTCAGAAAAGACCCTGTGCCCGGATATATTTGGTCATTGTGGAGCTCCTATCCTTTCCACATCATACTAATTTCCCTTCTTTCATATGATTCCCTGTACTCTGCCGAAGGTTTGGTTATGAGTCCTAGCATCTGCCCTGAAACACTGCTAGGTAGAGTCTTTCAGATGCCTTCTGCAGTAGACTCCTGTCATACGTTCAATGCACATCCCATTTGTCTTTCTAAATGAGGATTGATCATCTTACCCCGTGTCCGCTCTCTTGATTATAGTTTTTTTTTTTTCCCCAACATCTATATTAGTAATACTGGAAAGAAAAACAACTTTTTTTAAGTTGCTGCGATTAATCTAAAAGAAAGTTACTATATTAATTTAGATGCCCTAAAATATGTGATTGAATTGACTCTTTTAAAATGCAGGATATAGATTCAAATATAGATTATTAGAAAATACGTGGAACAGGCTTAGGATGTAGCTGTTGATGGTATATGAACACACAAGTTCAGTCCCCAGCTCCACATAAACAAGGCTTGGTGTAGCATGTGGTTCATGTAAATGAGTAAGTAAATAAATGTAGAAAGAAAAGTGAAAAAGAATTGTGCTATTTATGATGTTATCGTGGGCAACGAGGCACTGCATGCATATATATATAGATAGATATATATCACAAGAGGATTTTTTTTTGTTTGTTTGGTTGGTTTTTTGTTTGTTTGTTTGTTTTAAGTAGGGTTCCTCTGCATAATAGCACTGGCTATCCTGGACTTGCTTTGTGGACCAGGCTGGCCCCCAACTCACAGAGATCTGCCTGCCTCGATCTGCCGAGTGCTGGGATTACAGGCATGCACCACCACACCCAACTATATTGCAAGAGTTTTGAAAAGCTTTGTAGCAGATAATTTGTTAAGTATTCTGTGTTAAAGTCTTCATATCACATATTGACTCTTGTCCAGTGGCTTCATTAGGAAATTGGAGTTTATCACTCAACTTACTGTCAGCTTAAGTGAGATTATGGTGAGGTTCTGAAGTTAAACTCTGGAAATACAAATAGTTCCTGTGTTTATAGTAGTGTGTGGAAGGCTCTGTGTCAGTATTGAAGTAGACAGAGATCTACTTTTGTAGCTGTACTCAAAAGTGCTGCCTAGTCAAAGCTGATGAGATTTTCTAGCTATTCACTTAATACAGAGAAGGGGGGAAACTTCTTTATTCAGATTCTGGTGGGAAAACTATGAGTTCCTGCCCCTAGCCTTTCTATCACATTTTTTATTTACAAGAAATGAATGTTTCCTTTAAAACCTACCAACTATTGCTTGATAGTTCTGAGTAAATGGATGGATCTGCAAAATAAACTCCATATAGTGTCAGAGTCTATATATCAAGTGGTTTCTAGATTCTTTCAGCCTTACTAGGTCTTTTTTCCTAACCATGTGAATGAAGTTTCCTAACAATCCAAAAACAAAGACCAACAATATTAAGCTTAGATCTAAAGTAGCCTGGTCTTTTTGTTTTTCTTCTCAAATAAGGATCAGCAGATTTTCTCACTAATGGGCCAGGCAGTAAATAGTTGGTGTTTCAGATCGCATAGTCTGGCCTTACCTACTGAACTCAGCTGTGAAAGCAGCCAGGTTTAACGCACCTTGCAAAAGCCACAACTGATCTGCAGGCAGTAATGGAGTAATTTTGCTTAGACAGCAGCAGAGCTTGTGTTCAGAACCATGTTCCCAACTGATAATACTGCTGCAGTCTTGACTTCCTAATCAACAGTTTGCCTGGCCCAGGGAGTGGAAGCAGACTTCATAGCACTGAAACAGCAGCTACTTTCCCCTTAGGAACACCGCTCCTCACTCGGACTGTGCTTCGTTATCAGGTACAGATGAAGTTTTTGGTTGAACAGATGAGACAGCCAGACTTCATGGATGCTTTGCAGGGTTTTCTGTCCCCTCTAAATCCTGCTCACCAACTAGGAAACCTCAGGTAAGGTTAATGCCTTTTATTGGTATATTTAAGTATTTTTCCAGATACGTCTTAACAAAAATCCAATCTTCTAGTTCTTGTAAAACAGCAATAGTAAAATTGTCTTAACTAGAGCTACATTTATTTTGAGTCAGTTTCTGTTACTTTGATGATAGTTTAAATCTTTCTATGGTTAGAAGTTCTGGTATCATAAATAAGAAGTGGGAATTGTCTGTGTAAAGCCAACTATATATTCTTATATTGGTTGAAATTTTATATATACATTTTAAAGATTAATGTTTATTTTCTTCTGAAAAAGTTTTAATTTTTACAACACTTCAAAAAACTATATTGGGTATATGTTTTAAGTAAACCCAAGGACCAAAAGTATAAAAAGCTAAGGCACCTGGTAAAGTCTTCAACTATCTTACAGGCTTGAAGAGTGTCGGATTATGTCCTCTGCAAAAAGGCCACTCTGGTTGAATTGGGAGAACCCAGACATCATGTCAGAGCTACTGTTTCAGAACAATGAGATCATCTTTAAAAATGGCGATGGTGAGGAGAGCACTAGTGAGCTCATGCTGTGTGCATGTTGCTGTCTTTATACACAGGATATTTATGAACCAAGGGAGCCTTTGAAAGCCATTTAAGGATTGCTGTATAAAATCTAGAATATTAAAATGTCTTATATTTTACAGTGTGCATATGAAGGAATTTGGGGAATAGGATGCTATGCTTTAATGACACTGAACCCAGGGTCTGGAGAGAGTAGATACATGCAGACACTTCTGCCTTGAAGGTGGACCCTCCGCTAAAAGGAACTCACTTATTATGCATCTTAGCAACCAGAGGAAATAACTGAAGTCTGATTCCTGTAATTCTAAGTCTAGTGCTTCTTCCCATCCCCCCAGTGATTATTCATAAGTAGGAAAGCAAAACTGGCATGTCTCTGCCCTTATCCATCCTGGGTCAGACTACAAATTAAATTGAGAGAAACCAGACTAGCAAGAGAAAGAAATCACCCAGGATATAAGACTCCAAAAGAAAGACCAAGAGGCTGAAGATGGTCCATCCTCTTGATCTATACTGAGATTGGGTTGGAGGAAGGCTGGCATTGCAGGAGGGTGAATGGGCAGAATTAGGATGAGTGAAGATAGTCTTGATACTACAGTGAAACAATCTCCTCATCAAAGTTGTTTGAGCTAGACTTGGGAAAGAAGGCAGGAAGATCAGATGTTCAAGATCTTCTACACCTACATAGCTAGTTGAGGGCTACATGAGACTCTGTATCAAAAAAGTTATCTCAGAGAACTCCTTAAAAGGTGACGGTCAAGACCTGAGCTCAACCTCCATTTGACTATCAGCCTTCCCCAGTTGAGGTGAAATTTGATCTCCTTTGGAATCAGGGGCCTTGGAATCATTGTCTGCCTTGGCTTATTTCCTGTGTACAAGAGTGGTTTGCATAGCATTTATTCCTTAAATATTCTGTGTGCTGGACCTTGGGACTGTGACAGAGCCTACCCTCTTGTAGCTTAAAGTCTGGGAAAAGAACATTCAACAGATAATTACAAAAGTAAAAGAACCACGAGACAGAGTGTAGTCTTCTGAAAGAGTATTGAAGCAGGCCCTGCTTGGGTTGGAGAGATGGCTCAGAGGTTAAGAGCACTGGTTGTTCTTCCAGAGGTCCTGAGTTCAATTCCCAGCAACCACATTGTGGCTCACTCACAACCATCTATAGTGAGATCTGGTGCCCTCTTGTGACCTATAGGCACACATGCAGGCAGAATACTGTATACATAATAAATAAATAAATCTTTTAAAAAAAAAAAAAAACAAGGCCCTGCTTAATGTGGAGAATGGGCTTCAGGAGAGAGGAGGCTCACCAGTGGCCCCTGAGAGGAGCAAACTCAGCAGTGAGTACTGTTGACTCCAGTATTGCAGCGTAGGCCACATTTAGACCCTATTCTTCATGAAGTTAAATATTTTAAATAGACTTGGAACTTTTTAAAATATATTGTTACCCAGATGATTGTGCAAATATTTTCAAAGCTGATTTTAAAAATTAAAACACATTTCTTTATTTCCATCTGGAAACTAGTGTCGTGGTGTTAAGTGACATGTATTTGAATTTCAGATTTACGGCAAGATATGTTAACCCTTCAGATCATTCGAATCATGGAGAACATCTGGCAAAATCAAGGCCTTGACCTTCGGTAGGTAATCAGCATGGGTTGAAAATTAAGAGAGTAAACTAAAGTCTTAGTGGTAGAAGCCTCCAGAAGCTATATTTAAAAATGTTTACATGGAGCTGGAGAGATGACTCAGGTTAAAAGCACTGGCGGCTCTTCCACAGGTCTGAGTTCAATTCCCAGCAAACCACATGGTAGCTCACGGCCATCTGTAGTGAGATCCGGTGCCCTCTTCTGGCATGCAGATGCACAGGCAGGTAGAACACTGTATACATAATAAATAAATAAATCTTTTAAAAAAAATGTTTTCAAAGCTCAAAAAAAAAAATGCTATAGTGATTAAGAAGGGGTGGTCTTGGTTGTGTTTTCATTTGTTTTCTTGCTTGGCCCAGTAGCTGATGAAAGTCATCTAAGGGAAAAGAGCTGTCTCATGTATGCTTAAGACTACCCATCCTTGGAGTGTCAACATTAGGGTTAGAACAAACTTATTAAAGCGCAACAGTGAATCTGCACAGATGGCCCAGAGGTTAGGGAGCACCTGCCCTTGCAGAGGAGTGGAGTTTGGTCCCATATTGGGTGGCTCGCATCTGGCTATGACTCCAACCCTAGAGACCCAGCACCCACTTGTGACCCCCACAGGCACACACACACGCACACAATCTTAAAATATTAAATTTAGAAGTAAGTTCATCATAGGAATTAATTTTTTTTTAATTGAGACAGGGTTTCTCTATGTAGCCTTGGCTGCCCTGGACTCACTTTGTAGACCAGGCTGACCTCAAATTTATAAAGAGCCACCTATCTCTGCCGCCCTGAGTGCTGGGATTACAGGCAGAAATTGAGTAATTCTAAAGCTACCTTTTAATTAATATTGTAGTAAAGCTTAGGAAAGCAACTAAAGTTTTTATCAGTTTCTTGGTTCTACCCAGTTTTTTGTGATCATTTGTATTCTGTCCCCCTAACTTTGCAGAAGTGTTTTCTGTGCTCATAGTTGTTGCTTCTAATAGGTCTTCCTTCTCAGGCTTGACTCTTGTAAAGCCATAGAAACCACACAGGCAAAAGCTGCTGCTCTAAAGCACTTTGGTCTCGTGGGCATTTTCTCAGTTACTGTGCTGTCACCATGAAAAGACACCACAACCAAGGCAACTCTTCTGAAAGGAAGCATTTAATTAGGAGTTACTTACAGGTTTAGAGGTTTGGTTTATGATCATCATGGTAGAAAACAGACAGGCACAGGGCTGGAGCAGTAGCTGAAAACTTTTCATTCTGCTCCACCTCCCAGCAGCAGAGAGAAGAAAACTGAGCCCTCAAAACCTACATCTATTAACACACCCTCCAGGAAGGCCACATTTCCTTGCCAAATAGTTTTTCAGCTGGAGACTAAGCATACAAATATATGAGCCTCCCACAAATATCACTTTCTACTCATTGGCTCCCATAGGCTTGTAGCTGTACATTCAGTCCTATTTCAGAACTCTCCATGTCTGATCAGAGCTCTCCTCAGATCTCAACCCCTTCCAGTTGTGTTGACTGCAGAAGAGCACTTCAGAGCTGTGCAACTGTCAGGGCTGGCTCCATCTTGATGGCATGCACTGCTTATCTCTTTAATACTCAAAAGAACAAGGAAGAAGTACCTAAAACCACTTCGTCCATATCCCCAAATATGGTTAGATCACAGAAGAACATTTATGGATGCAAGTTGTAAAACTAGCCTTTTCATGGAGTACCATTTTTACTTGAAAAACAGTGACAAATCTAAGTGTAGATACATCCCTATAAGCCCTGCAGTCAAAATACTAAGGCAGGAGAATCTAGAGTTCAGGCCAACCTGAACTACCTTACAAGTCCAGGACCATCCAGGGCTATATAACAAATTTCTGTTCCCAAAATAGCAAAACTAAAACATCTAATAGACAAGCCATAAATTAGATAAGCTGTTTGGCAGGTGTTTTCTTTGAAGATGAACCTCCTTCTTGCGTCTTGTGAAGGAAAACAACTAAGGTGGTTTTGTTGACAGTGATAAAAATTTGGATTTTAGAAGGAATATTAGAATTGTGAAAAACCTGTTTATCAGTATTCCCTAGCTTAGACTTTGTGAAAGAGATTAGTAGTAGCATAAATAATTGTGGCTGGGCATGGTGTACACATGATCCCGTACTTGAGTGTGAGGCAGGAGGATTGGCAGTTTAAGGTAGACCAGATTATATCACAACCAAACCAAAAATATGTTTTATTTTTTTATTATGTTATAATATAAAAAAGCATCAGCATTTAGAAAAATTTTTAAACTCCCAAGCTAGAGTATCTTTTTAATGACCAGTACAGGAACCCATAATGTCTTTAATGTTATAACACACAGATACAAGTCAGTCTATATGTCACCGTGAAGTTTATTGGTACAGGGTTATAATCCACATTGCAACTCGAATACTTTATTGAATTATAGAATAGAATCAGGGAAAGCCATCCTATTATCCTTCATTTTCCTGGCTACCTATATATAGATGTTTCTTCATGTACTTAATTAAAGCATGACATATAAACTAAGAGTGATGGCACACACCTATAATCATGCACTCTGGAAGCTGAGACCTGAAGGTCTGAGTTCGAGGCCAGCCTAAACCACAAGGTAAAACCCTTTTCAGAAAGAAAGAAAAAGCAACATCAGCATAAGAGAGTCTGCTCGTGTGTACTTCTTATAGAGATGTTTATAAGCACAGAGCTGGCTCCAAGGCTGGAGATGGGCCACTGCTACATGGCAGTTGCTGCTCTTGACAGGACCTACATTTGCTTTCCAGCATCCAGGTAGCAGCTTTGAACTGCCTGTAACTCCAGTTGCAGGGGATCTGATGTCCCTTTGTAATCCTCGCAGGCTCCTCCATTTGTGCAATGCATGTAAACTCGTACAGGCACACACAGAACAATCAGTGAATAGATATTTTGTAAAATTTCTGTGGGCCATCTAACCCAGACATATATTTAATACATGCTGTTTTATTCCATACAAATGGCACATTAACACTCAGTGATTTGGTTTTGGGTGAACTCATACCTTTTTAGGAATAGGATTGTCAATACAAAAAAGAAAATAAAGAGTAAGTTAAGATTAAGGTCATTCGTGATAAATTTACAAATTGAATGTAGATATTTTGAGCCTATTAAATATATTTTCAGAGCCGGGAGTGGTGGTACATGGCTTCAATCCCAGAACTTGGAGGCAGAAGCAGATGGTTCTCTTGAGTTTGAGGCCAGCCTGGTCTACAAAGAGAGTTCCAGGACAGCCAAGGCTATTAAAACAGAGAAACCCTGTTGCAGAAGAAAAAAAAAAAAATCGGTTTTATAAGACCTGAACAAAGATGATACCAGTAGACTTGCTATGGGGGAAGAGGGAAATCACTTGAGGCCTGAACCCTAGACAAAGACTACAAGTAACTAAGGAAAGCTAAAAGTGGGAGACATAGTCTTCCCATGATAGAAGAGCCCCCAAATTGATTGTCGAATCCCAAGTGGTAACATACATACAAGTGACATTATATGGCCTGAGCAGATTGTACTTACATATTTAGGAAGGGCTTTGTGTATGTGTGTGTGTGTGTGTGTGTGTTTATGTGTATGTGGTATGTTTGTAAGTATCAACAAAGAAATGAAGAATTTTTGAATAGAGCAAAGTAATGTGCATGAGAAGGGTTAAGGGGAGGAAGTAGGAAAATGATGTAATTTTAGTTTTTATTTTAATTTAAAATACTTGCTGTTTTAAAATTCTGCCTTTGTCAATTTTCCAGCATGCTGCCTTATGGCTGTCTGTCCATTGGGGACTGTGTGGGGCTTATTGAGGTAGTGAGAAACTCTCACACCATCATGCAGATCCAGTGCAAAGGAGGCCTGAAGGGGGCGCTGCAGTTCAACAGCCACACACTGCATCAGTGGCTCAAGGACAAGAACAAAGGCGAGATGTGAGTTTGCGCTTGTGTTTTTTACATGCTAGTGGCTCCGTGGGCTCCTTGAAGCCACTGAATTGCACTGAAACCTTACAGTTATTGTGAGTGAATAAAATTGCTTATGATTTGGTGGATCTTGATTATTCACCTTGTATCTCACATTCTTTTACATTTAATCCTTATGAACAAAATGAATGTTTGGTGCTGAAGACGTGCAGCAGATAATAGTGCATGCTCCTCTTCTGGAAGACCCAAGTTCAGTTCCCAGGACCCAGATGAGGTGCAGCACAGACAGCTGCCACTGCAGCTCCAGGGATTCTGATGCATTTTTCTGGTCTCCATGGTGCCTGTACTCAGGTGCACATGCCCATACATAGATATATAGTTAAAAGTAAAAATAACCTTACATTCACATTTCTAATTTGTTAAAAAATGATATTTTAGAAATTAATTTCAAAGCTATCGATGCTGGCATATGCCTTTAATCCCAGGACTTAGGAAGTAGAAGCAGGTGGATATTTGAGTTCCAGACCAGCCTATGCTACACAGAGAGGCAGTGGCAGGCAGATCTTTCTTGAGTTTAAGGCCAGCCTAATGAGTTCCAGGCTAGTCAGGGCTACATAGTGAGACCCTGCCCCCCCCCCCCCACACACACACACACACACTTTTTCTCCTGGAGATTGTGGCTTATCCCAGCACTCAACAGGCTAACCCAGGAGGATTGCTGTGAGTTCAAGGCCAGGCTGGGGTACAGTATAAGACCCTATCTTAGAAAAAAGAAAAATCGGGGCCTGCAGAGATGACTTAGCTGATGAAGTACTATTGTATAAGCATGAGACCTAAGGCCAATCTCTGGCACCCTTATAAAGCCTCCTGGTACGAGTCTGTAGCCCAGTGCTTGGGGCAAGGAGCAGGAACTACTCTATCTTGAGGGCTGGCTGGCCAGCAAGTCCAGCCAGCTGTTGAGGCCCAGGTTCAGTGAGAGACTTTCTCTCAAAACATGAGGTGGTGAGATACTGAGGAGGTGGTTCCCTGGTTAAGTGCACTTGCTGTTCTTCCGAAGGACTCCAGTTTCCTTCCTAGCACTATGTCTGACAGCTTCATCTGCCTATCTCTAGCTCCATGGGATTCTACACCCTCTTCTGACCTCCACAGGTGTGTATACATCCACACAAAACTTCACATAAATAAAACAAATCCTTATATGAGTAACAGTGAGTAATAGAAGGCACCCAGTATTAACCTGACCTTCACACACCACACATACATATGCCATGTAGAGAGAATTATGAGGGATGTTTCTTTCATTTTGGTAAGAATTACACTTAGGTCAAGGAATATCTAAAAATTTCCTTGAAAACTTAATCTCAAAACTTCTCAGGTCTTAAGATACCCCGCTCCACCCCCCGATATTAATGAGAAGCTTTAGCCATATTTCCCCAGTTTGGCCCCAGCCACTCCATTTCCACACCACCCATGGTGTATATTTCCCTCTGCAGATATGATGCGGCCATTGATCTGTTCACTCGGTCGTGCGCCGGGTACTGTGTGGCGACCTTCATCTTGGGGATTGGAGATCGGCACAATAGCAACATCATGGTGAAGGATGATGGACAGGTGGGGCCTTTAAAGTGCTTCAGGCTCTTGAAATGTATTAAGTCACCATCTTTACGTTTGTATGTTAAACTAAAATGTAATGTCTTATTTTTGAAAGCTGTTTCATATAGATTTTGGGCACTTTTTGGATCACAAGAAGAAAAAATTTGGCTATAAACGGGAACGTGTGCCATTTGTTCTGACGCAAGATTTCTTAATAGTGATTAGTAAAGGAGCCCAAGAGTACACAAAGACCAGAGAGTTTGAGAGGTGAGCCCCAGGACTGCATGATGGGGGCAGGGTGCCCGCTGTGCATAGCATGTGCTACTTATATTGGAGCTGTGGATGAGCTGGAGAAGAGGCACCATGCAGTGTCTTTGATTTTGCTCATTTATATGATATTGGGGGACTGGGAGAGATGAAAACTGATTTTATTCATTAAGCTAAGTGAGGCCTATAAAGGAAGTAATCCTTAAACCTTATAACACTGAAACTATTCCCTGTTGTTAAAATAATTAAACTCCATCTTATTTTGTCAAGCAATGTGTAGTGCTTAGGACATGGTTTTGGTCCTAACCTGAGTAAAGCCAGCAAACTATAACTCTTATGTATACTTGTTCTTTTTCTGACCACCTTGGTACATCTTCAATCTATCTTAGATTTCAAAAGTCTTTTATAAAATTCTGTTTTGTGTATAAGTCAGTCCCTCTGACCCTAAGTACCTAAACCCTTGAGGCCTTATTTTAGTTTAAACCAGTTCAAATGTATAATAAATATTGAACCTGAGTGTTCCAAGCACTATATTTTAGGTGCTTGGTAGGCAGTAAAATACTCATTTGAACAGTACATATTTTAGAATAGTGTGAGCTGAGGGAGAGGGATGGTAGTTACAAGGCCTTTGCCCAAGACAGCTGTGCTGGTCCTTTAAAGTCAGAGTGCTAGCACGTTCTAACCAAATGTTCTTTGCACTTTAGGTTTCAGGAGATGTGTTACAAGGCTTACCTAGCAATTCGGCAGCATGCCAACCTCTTCATCAACCTTTTTTCAATGATGCTTGGCTCCGGAATGCCAGAACTGCAGTCCTTTGATGATATTGCATATATCCGAAAGACTCTAGCCCTGGACAAAACTGAGCAAGAGGCTTTGGAGTATTTCACAAAACAGATGAATGATGCACATCATGGCGGCTGGACAACAAAGATGGACTGGATCTTCCACACCATCAAGCAGCATGCATTGAACTGAGATGGGAGCTGCGAACTGCAAGCTGGTGCCCGGCTTCTCCACTGCATGGCAGTGAGTGGCAGCAGGCAGACAGTGGCATGGGGATGACACAGTCAGGAACAACATTAGGACTTGAGCAAGAACAGAAACAACATGCTCTATAATTAAAACACTGTCCACGCAAACAGGGTTTGATAGCACTAAACTAGTTCATTTCAAAATTCAGCTTTAGAATAATGAGCAATTTCATGTTATGCCTTAAGTCCAAAAAAAGGTAAACTTTGAAGATTGTTTGTATCTTTTTTTAAAAAAAACAAAACAAAACAAAAATCCCCAAAATACATACAAATGATGGAGATGAAAAGAGAATGCTGTTCTGTTTGTCTTGCCAGTGTTCTGTTTAAAATGTGGACACAACCAAGGCTGTGACCCGCTTTAGGTCTGAGTAAGCTGAAGCTTATGTTAAGTTACATGAAATTGAAGAAGAATGAAAATTCTTATTTTCCCATTGCTGTTCAGACTTATGTTTGAAGTAGGTATTTTAACTCATGCACTTGGGGCGAAGGGACTCGCTTTTTGCTTTGAACAAACAACCTTTGGACGTGGGGTCTCACCTGCAGTTTTGAAAGCAGTCAAAAATGATAACCTGCAGACAGCTGCATTTTGTTGGGTTTTGTTTTTTTATTGGTTTTTTTTCTGGACAGTATTTACAAGGATCTGACTTATTTCCTAGGGAAATTCTGGGCTCGCATCAAGTACAGCAGTGACCATAGAGGAAGGAGAGCAGGGAGCTCCTGTTCCTGACTTGTACAGTATTCACTTTAAGCTGATTGTTTCTCCTTTTGCAATTGAACTGAATACTTTTTTTTTCATGCATGTTTTCCAGAAAATAGAAGTGAGTATTAATGTTATTAAAAAGATTATTTTTTTTTATTAAAGGCTATTTATATTATAGAAACTATCATTAATATATATTCTTTATTTACATAATCTGTCCCATAGTCATGCATTGTTTTGCACCCCAAATTTTTTTATTGTTGGCAACAGCATGGTTAGCTTTTCTCTTGGTCTATAGATGAGGCTCAGGCACTATTCCATTTATCCAGATACCCCTATATGACTCCTTAAGGAACAGATTGAACTGCACACGCTTTCTTTTCACTGCTGTCTGATTTTACATGATGCCCTCATCGTCCATCATCTATAGTTGAGAATGGCACAATCATATGAAACCAGTTACTAAAATGAATACAAAGTAGACTATCATCCTGACTCTTAAATCCCTCTACTGAGGTCTGGTCATGAATGACTTTTTATATTATGAGAGACTAGAAACCATGAATTTTTTTTACCTTCGTAAGCTATCTATCCATATCTCAATGATAAAAGTAGGACATTAACCCATGTTACTGTCATGTCCCATTTCCAAGTGGTCAGGTCTCCAGCTTCATTAAATCCCACTCAAGCACAGATTGCGTTATTAAGCATTCTGAAAAGCAACCATCCAAGATGTAGGGCTAATGTTAGTGGTCACTCTAGATTTCTACTCAGTGTTTGAATGATTCATGTCCTAGAAAATAGCTTTAGCAGATGTTCAGATGCTACACCAAAAAGGAAAAAAAAGAAAAAAAAAGAATAAATAAAAAGAAAAAAATAAAAAATGTGCAATAATTTACTGACAGTTCCTAACTTAGGCGTGTTACTGGAGAGCGTCTTTATGAAGAGCGCATACTACGCTCTAGAGAACAGAATCCCTTTACAGCGCTCATCCGTGAGGTCAGACACCTATGTAGAAGTTTTGAATAGTGAACAGGGGACTCTAATAAAAATACTCTTAATATCTGGCTATTTTAGAACCCTTAAAGGGCATAATTATTGAAGATTTAGGTACTTCATTAAAGCATGTATATATTATTGCCAACAAGAAAAATAAACCTGAAGATTAGGGAACTTAGTTCTGTAAACTGTCTTGGAATAGTTAAGCAGAATTTAAACTCTGTTTTAAGCAGAAAACCAGATAGCTTCTTTTGCAGATATAGAAAACTTCCTAACTTATTTAAACTTGGCATTTAACACTTTGTGTTACTTAGATAATGCAGTTGCTAGGTACTAACATCCCATTCTTTTCTATATCAGGGATTATTACAGTCAAACTCAGTGACATGGTACAGATCTACAGCTTTGATGGTGGAAATTGAAGAATTACAGAGAACTGTGTTTTCCTGGGTGCCAAAAAAAAAAAAAAAAAGCCGCGAGCCTCCTTGCACAAAATTGATAGGTTTTGTTTGGTTGTTTGTTTTAGTTTTTTGGTGTGTGTGTGTGTGTGTGTGTGTGTGTGTGTGTGTGTTGTTTTGTTTAAGCATTAGTTTAATTAGTTGCCCCAGTTTCACCTTCCAGGGTCTCTGCACAATTAAAACACAGCCACATAGCTTATTTTGTCATTTACAACTACATTAATTCTATTTGAGAGAAAAATCTGTATTCTATAAAGAGTTTAAGCAAAGAAAGGAGAAAGGTTGTATTAAAAAAAGACAAAGACCAAACTTGAATTGAAGCTCGGGTGATCAAAATCTGTTTTCAGAGAGCAATAAAATGTGCCACTCCCTGGTGCTTCAGTAGTAGAAAGACCCGTCACCTCTGTACATGACCATCCTTGACACTGAATATTGTGTAAATGACTTTGGCTCCATAATTTCACTAAGTCACTTGAGGATGTTCCATCAGTAATTATTTCTGGAAGGAAAGAAAGCAAATCTAAAGAAAGAAACTAAATAACACTAACTCAAATCATGCTTTAACTTTTTACCATCTTCACAGCTATACGAGACCTTTAGTTGGAGAGTTTTAGACTGCTGTTAATTTGAAATCTGTTCATCTGTGGAGTTTGATTTGTTTGTTTGTTTGCTTTCTGTTTGGTTTTAAAGATGTTTCTAATTAGATTTTTTAAAAGAAGAATGGAATCTGGTTGCTATTTTATGGTAGAACCTGAGACTTTTTGTGGTTCTTCATGTCCTCTGTAAAACTTGGTGTCAGAGTCATCAACTTTAAGGTTGTCCCTTCTATTCTGCTTTATATTACTGCCCATCAGGAAATGGGAACCTGGTGAATATATAATGAATTGTAAAATATTTTAATGTGTAACTTTTTCAACTGTGAAACTGACTGTTGGTTTTTTTTTTTTTTTTTTTTTTTGATGAAAACAGCTGCTGATAAAGTATTTTGTGTAAAGTGTAGTTCTTATTAATCAGGAATGATTACTTGATTAGATGTGCATGCCCTCTTGAACTTTATCTGAAACAGATTGGTAATCATCACATAGACAGAGCACAGTCCCTCTGTGTTTTCTGCTGTCAGGAACTAAGCTGGCATCACAGAAAAGATGAGGAGCCTGTCTTTAGGGTACAGTGGAAACCTCACAGCACATAAACCTTGGTTTGTTTCTTAACATAATTTTTGTCATTTTGTTTGATTTATACTTCAGTCAGTAGTCCATGCTTGCCAGCTCTTTGAAGAAATGTAATTTCCAGCAACATGTTAAACCTTCTATGTTAATCTTTTCTGAGTATTACAGTTTCCACTTTTTTCTGTGTCTGTGCAAACTGCAGGCGTGGGCTGGATCCACCTTAAGGAATTATTTTTGTGTCCACAACATTGCTAAAATATCCATTCAAAGGCATTTTGTGGCATCTTAGATTGTAGTATGTCTGCTTCAGGTGTTGGGGGAAGGGAGATGTGGAGGAGGGGCCTAAGCAGGGGAAATCCCAGAGGGGCATGTCCAAAGGAAGGCTGGAAGTTATGGGGATATATTGCACAAGGAATCGCTTCCAGTTTGGAATTTTGAAGGCTGAACCCAGTCTTGACAGCATCTTTAAGAGCAAGCAGTACAGAGCAGTACAGCTGAGCTGTTTAAAACAAACAGCATTTCAGTTAAAACTGTAAACAGATTTGCGTCATGGCCTAAGAAACTATACATACATATATAAGTTGGTTTTACTCTCTGAAAAGATGTTGGGCTCAAGCTGAAAAGAATCGTACTCCTGATAACCCTGGTAGCTCCATCTCCAAATGTTTGTAAGGAAAGTAGCCAAGTTGCTACTCGATACCTCAGTACGCACAGTACAGTAGCACCGGCATTTTAGGTTTACAAGTCAGACTTTGCATGCCTTGCTATACATGGTACAGGAGACGGTTAGGGGGTTTGGGGATGGGGCTAAATTGTATGGTTCCAGCCACTTTGGAAAAGCTACGTGGTCAGAGCAACTCATGGTACCAGTTCTTGAGTCTGACATCCACAGCTCCTTTGTTCTGCTTTATTGTTAGCACTAGTCAGGGATACTTAATGAAAGGTGTAAACAGATATCAAAGTTCTAAAGTTCAGAAGGGATTTGAATTCACTCTGAGACACCCAGGTTGGCCTGGAGTCTTGAATGAGTTAGTGTGGACTCTCCTCCGTTGATTACGCAGTGCCTTTTTCTCTGCTTGGCTTTTGACTATGGCAGGGTCTCAACCATGTGCTTGTTAGAGCAAAAGGAATGGGAGGCGGAAGGAGATGAATGTTGGTGGGCAGGATTAAAGTGAATCTCTGTATAGTGTATTGTTAGGGCTGATTTTCATTACTAACAACAGTGGACTCCATTCTTCATGGTAGTAATTATAAAAAGGAAAAATATTTTATAAGCCAAGTGCACTTTCTATAAGCTCATTTCATGTGCCATAGTAATAATTTTGTGGAAGAAGTATATATTTTTAGGTTATCGTTTTTGTTGATCAAGGTTAACAAAGAGGCAGAAAATGTTCAGTGTCCTACTAATATATGGGAATGTGGCTCAGTGTCAGAGAGCCCAACAAGTATGCATAGAGTCCTGGGTTTGAGCCCCAGCACCTCATACAGAGTAACTTCACCACTTAGGAGGTAGAGGCCTGAAGATTAAAAGTTCAAGGTTATTCTCCACTTACATTACTAAGTTCAGAGCCAGCCTAGGATACTCTTGCCTCTAGAAAGTCCCTACTAAGCTTCTTAGTTCTAGTATGAATTTCAAATGTAGCTACGTCTATTGATTGTTCCTAGGAGTGGCTAGAAAGTGTGGCTTTTATATTTCTAGAAATGTCTTTAGTTATGGAACCAAAGGAATTTGTGGTGGAGAGGATGGTGGATTTCCTAGGGTTCTGTCGTTTTATTGTTGGCAGAGGGTCTCACCGTAGCCCAAGCTGGCCTCAAACTCAAGATTCTGTAGTCTTAGCTCCATAGTGCTGAGATTACAGATCCTGTACCTCACACCAGCTCCAAGAGCCCAAGTTTCAAATTCAGTTGATAGTTTTATTGTCATTTAGTCTTTGGCTAAATAAAAACTTTTAAAAAATCAATTTAAAAAAAAAACATTGCTGGGCTAGAGAGATGGCTCAGCAGTTGAGGGGACTGTCTGCTCTTCCAGAGGTCCTGAGCTCAATTCCTGTTAACCACATGGTAGCTCACAACCATATATACTGGGATCTGATGTCCTCTTCTGGCATGCAGCTGTACATGCAGATAGAGCACTCATACATAAAATAAGTAAATAAATAATTTTTAAAAATTGCTTTTGAACACAACACTTTAATATCTTGGGGAATATAGCACTATGAAAAGATGACTATACACCACTTGTGCAAGGAGCTTGCCCCTCCCTTTTCTGCCAGGTTGCTTCTTTCCATTTGTTGTTCATTCATGAGCTGATGTTGTGTGTAAGAGGCACCAGTTAGAAACATTCTTAGTGTTCTTTTAAACCTAGCCCCACAAATACTTAGCATAGCAAGGCTCCATGTGCTGTTCACTTAGAACAGCCTTTCTCAACCCGGGAGTCAAACTTCCCTTTCACAGGGGTTGCCTAAGACCATTGGAAAACACAATATTTACATTATGATTCATAACAGTTATAAAGTAGCAATGAAAAATTTTCTGGTTGGAGGTTACCACACCATGAGGAACTGTATTGAAGGGTCGCAGCATTAGGAAGCTTGAGAATGACTGACTTAGAACATAGATGACTACAACTCACTAAGATAAAGACCTCTTTTGTAGTTCTGTTCCCAGGAAGGAGTTCAGCCTGTGGCTACACTCACTGTCTTCTGTTCACCACTGTCAGTGTCTGCTTGTCCCTAACTGCAGTCTGTATCATCATGCTGTTCATTAAAATGAAAGAAAATTTACCTGTGTCCAAATGGTCCTTAGTGTGTGGTGTAAGCCAAGAGCTGTGAGAATCCCTTTTGCTGTTTCTCTAAGGCAAACTAGTGTTGCTATGAAGAGTCTGGTTTGTTTTGTAATTACTAAGAATATTTGATTGAGAAACTGGCTCAAGCCAGGTATGGTGGCACACGCCTGTAATCCCAGCACTCACAAAGCAGAGGCAGGTGGATCTCTGAATTTCACAAAAGCCAGAGCTACACAGAAAAACCTTGTCTCAAAAAAAACAGACCCAAAAAAAAAAAAAAAATTGAACCTTTTTTTTTCCTGCCCTGGCAATGTGTAGTAGAGAAATGAATGTTAATATCTCTAAAGCATAAAGAATTATTAATATATATTTTAGCTAGTATGCTAGCATACACAGTATCACTCAGTGGTAGGGTGTACCTACCGCACTTAGGCCTTGGGTTCAATTCCCAGTAGTAAAAAAAAAAAAAAAAAAATTAGAGGCCTGAGTACTAAAAACAGATTTAGACACTTGTTTTTAAGTAGACATATATGTACATGTGTGTGTAGAAGTGAGCTATTTTTCATGTCTGTTGAAAACTAGAGTCTGTACTCTACTGATGTCAGTTTAGAAGCAAATTGCTCTGTCCTCTGTTACAAATGGCAAAGAAGGTACATCTGGGCTGTGTGTGACTGAAGAAATGAGCATTGATGCTCCCTGCATTCACAACTAAGCCTGTCACCCCTACATTTTACTGGACTGCCAAGTGGTTTGAACTTCTAATTGATTGTGTTCCCCAACTTAACATCTGTCTTCCCTGAGGTGAACTGATCGTCTCTATCTGCTTGGAAAGCCTCTGTGCCTGATGAAACACACCTGAGGCTTCAGGGTACAGGGTGGTAGGGGAACGCACAAAGACCGTTATGTCATTGAGTTGGAACTCAAATTTACTAGGAAATGGATCTGAAATTTACCTTTAATTTGAGAAAATGACAGATTCCATTTGCAGGGCTTTTTTGCTTTTTGGACATAGTGTATTTTATTACAGGGAGGTCTGGTACACAAAGCAACATTTACAACCTTTACACAGCAGATCTATTGCTTCCCAGTGTCACCAAACACGACCAAGTAGGCTGCTTCTGCTCAGAGCAAGGTTCTCACAGTTACTGGATCTCCATCACCGCTGTAAGTTACCAGAAACTAAGCTTGCAGTTCCACACACCTCATCTTTATGCCTGAAGATCATCAAAAGAGACATTCCCAAGGACTGACACTGGGAAAGTTATGAATACAACGAAAGCCTGGCCAGAAGTGCATCCGGCCCTCAGCAGACAAGTTGAGATGCCAAGACTCCATTGCCTACAGCTCTTACTCTATGAGTTATCCACTTTCCTAATTTGTGACGTGAAATTAATTACTAAGAGGCTTTAAGCTGGCTTAGAATCAAGTGTGACTTGGTTACACCAACATGTCAAAACCTATTTCAAAAGTCTCATTCCGTTGTCTACAATGATGGGTTTTCATTTCTGTATGTGAACTGTAAAGATACATTGAAGTACTTTGGGAAAACAGCAAGCTCTTCAGCTCCTACACTCAGTCTGGAAGGTCTTGATGGAAGTCTTGTGACATGTAGTCACCTTTGTTGACTTTAAAAAAAAACTTTTATGAGCCGGGTGTGGTGGCACACACCGTAATCAGCACTCTGGGAGGCAGAAGCAGGAGGATTTCTGTGAGTTCAGGATTAGTCTACAAAGTTAGTCCAGGACAGCCAAGCATTGTACAAAGAAACCCTGTTTAGGAAAAAACAAAAACAACTTCTATGTGTATTAAGTGTTTTGTCTACATGTATGTATAAGCACCACATACACAGTGGCTGCAAAAGCCAGAGAGGGTGTTGGACATCCTGGAACTAAAGCTACAGATGGTTGTGAGCTGTCATGTGGGTGCTGGGAACCGAACCCAGGTCCTTGGCAAGAAAAGCAATCATTCTTAACCACTGAGCCATTTCCAGCCCAGGGGCTGACTGCTACAGGACCCTGACTAGTGTGTAACCATACAGTGGGTGTTATGCGAGGTGAATGTTGGCCTCTGGTCCGATTCACACTTGCAGTCATTTCTCCTGTTCCCTCAAAGTGCAGAGACTCAAAGCTTAGGGAAAGGATAATTAGCTAGAAAATGCTACAAAGTAAAAAGCACAACAAATTCAAATATAAGCAACTGTAGGCAGTGGGTTTGCTAGGCAGCAGCTTTCCTCTTAGAATGAAGCGTAAAGGAAGAATGAGCCACAATAAATGTTGGCAGACCTGGGTTTTCTTACATTTCTGATGGTTTTTATCTACTTGTAAATGAGCTGCTAAGTGTGAGTATGTGTGAGTGTGTGTGTGTGTGTCCACACACCTGCATGCATGTGTAGGTATGTGGAGACCAGAGCCACTTCAGAGGTGGCCCTCAGGCACTGTCCACCTTGGTGACCTAAAGCTCCCAACTTTGGCTATTCTGGCTATCACCTGTGCCCTCCTCCTCAATGCTGGGGTTATAGGTACAGGCCACAAAGCCTGTCTTTGTTGTTTCGTTTGCTTGGTTTTATGTTTGTTAGTCTTGGATGCGTCTGAGAAATCAAACTCGGGTTCTCATGCTCGTAAGGCAAATGTTTTACCAGCTGATCATCTCCTCAGCCTCCGGTGTTTTTTTCTATGAGAAATATTTTCATGTGAGCTACACGAGCTGACAGCTCAGTGCTCGACAGACATAGTAATGGCTTGTCATATGCTGACAAATCTCATGGGGAGCTAAAGTTTCATGAGAGCTGTCTTGAATTCCTTTTGCCTATGAGGAGAAAAATGCTTCTTTGGCTTGTGAGAAGGAGACTGAAAAAAAAGAGAAACTGTTGGAATCATACATATTTTCAGAATTAATAGAAAGTGGTCAGCATTTAAAGACTGTTTCTCAGGTGAAAAGCTGTGGTGCCCACTTTGTCCTTCACACAGCAGGTTTGTAAGCAGATGTGATTGTTCCTAGTGGTGGGGATCCAAACGGGGCCTTGTGCTTTCGAGGGAAGTGCTCTTATCAGGAAGCTACAACCCCAGCTGATCTTTTTCCTAGACAAGATCTGTATATAGCCCAAGCTGGCTTTGACCTGGTCCTCCTGCCTCAGCCACCCAAGTGCTGGGATCACAAGTGTGCCTGGCAGTGGTCAAGCCTTCAGCTGGAGCATCTCAGGGAGGGAGAGCTGGACCGCCCCCTTCAGCTCTCTCTGTTCCCTTCCTGGCTCTTTGCTACACTGTACAGCGTAGACCTGTGCCAGCCCACAGAGCGTGCTCTGGCCCCAGCCTGAGCCCTCACCACTGTGCTGTACTGCTCACACTGAAAGGACAGATGCTGTGTCAGCTTCACCAGGCCAACAATCAGGGCCCCGCCCAGCAAAGTCAACGAAGGCCAAAACAAGCAGTGGAAGACAACCTTGTGGCCAGACTTCCTCAGGACAACTCCCAGCTGGCCATCCGGACTGTAGAAGCAGGGGAAAGTTCCGGTTTTGTGATCGAAGAATTCCTTGATGTCCAGGGCACTGTTGAGCAGACCATCCCTGTCTCGGTGACACTTGGGTGTGTAAAAGCACTGCGAGTGTAGAGGAGGGGAAAAGCATTGTCAACAGTGGCTAGCACTAAGGACTCCAGGCTAATGTTGTGGTGGGGAATCATGCTCTCAGGCATGGGTGTGGTGGTGCAGGCCTTTAATCCCAACACTCAGGGAGGCAGAGGCAGGCTATGAGTTCAAGGCCAGCCTTGTCTACAAAGGGAGGACAGCCAAGGCTACACAGAGAAACTGAACAAGAACATCGTCACACTGGATAGTGTGGCGGGAAGGGTCGGCAGAAGGGCACAGAATGAAATGGCCATGTCTGTTAGCTTTTGGGCTCCCATGTTGAGGGGATTACAGAAATGTGAGACATGGAGCCAGGGAGATGGCTCCGTATGTAAAAGTGCTTGCTGCCAGGCCTGACTGCTGTTCTATCCCCAGGATTAATTACATGGTGGAAGGAGAATTACTGATGCCTGTGAGTTACCCTCTGACCTCCACACACCGTGGCATTCCTGCTCACACACACAGGCACAGAGATACACCATGATATTCGAGCCTACACATACACACACACACATATATTTCCTCGTGTGTGATTTTAGAAATGACTGCATCCACAATAGAAAATCAAAAACCTTAGATTAAGTGTTTAATCACCAACAACACTAAACTGTAGCATGTTATCTAATCCTCTCTAGTTATGTGTAACTGTGCACTCTAAGTCACATGAACCAGTGGTGTAATTTTTTAAATAAGTCCTTTAAGTGTCTTAAGAATTACTAACTTGGCTGAAGGAAGACTGAATTCATTCTAAACAGAGCTACAGTAGGGAGACATTGCCCACTTAGGACTTCGCACCAAGCCAGGGACCTGGAATATACCTCTCCTTTCTGCATTCTCCAAAACTGCTCTCAGCTTCATCTACCCTGATGGGAATACTCTGAACATACTCAGAAGAGGCTGGGCTTTGCTCAGTCTGTAGAGCCTGGCACACACAAGCCCCTGCCTGGTTCAGCCCACAGCCCCTCATAACAAGGCCTGGTAATCCCATTACGGGGGAGGGAGAGATAGATGATTCCAAAGTCCAAGGCCATCCTTGACTACAGAGTAAGTTTGGGGGCATTCTGGGACATATGACACACACAACACACAGAGAGAGAAACAGACAGACAGACTCCAAGAAAGAAATGTTTACTAGAAGGAAACGGATGTTTCCCAGATGGCTTGTTCGCTGCTCAGGACAGCACTTTGGAAGGGCAGCAGAAAAGTTTAATTGTCAAATCACATTACCTTGGGGTTGGTTCTGGCTGCTTCGTCATCATAGTGGAGAAGCACTTTCTCTCCTGAGTGGCTGAGGTTAACAAACACCTGTAGACAGGGGTACCCGCCCTGGTCCTGGCAGCTGCCCTCACAGGTGAAGGCAAAGTCCAGCCAATCATCCTCAATGTGAGTGTGGATGGCCGTGCAGTTTGATTCTTCTCTATGAGAGCTTTGAAATAGAAAGAAAAGTGTTCTTCCTGAGTGGGGATGTGAGGTTCTGAAGGCAGCTATTGGAAAATCAATTTCTGTGTTCTGAGGCACACTGAGCTGTTGGTTTGCAGCATACATCGGCACAAACATCACATCACACCCTGGTCAGGGGGACAGATGGGAAAAGAGCCAGGTGACAAGTACCTTCGTTCTGATCCTAGGGGTGTATTTCCTCTCTGCCAGCCCTAATGCAGCACTGCCAGAATTAGAGTCCCCTGAAGAAGATTATTTGTTATCAAGACTGGCTAGCGTGGATTCCATGTGTTCTCTCTCAGAGATTCTAACTCAGGAGGTCTGAGAGGAGGCCTGAGAATCTCTAAACGCATAGTTGTTAAGGTACAAGTGTTGCAGCTGGGTGTGTAATCTCAGCACTCTGAGAGGCAGGTGGATCTCTGTGTGTGCCAGCCTAGTCTACAAAGTGAGTCCAGGACATCCAAGGCTACACAGAGAAACCCTGTCTCAAAAAAAAAAAAAAAAAGCATTATGAGAAATGAACTCAATGTCATTACCCTACTTTACCTACTGAGCCACCAAGAGTCATACTTGGATAACTCACCATCCCTCACACAGTCATTTTTAGACGTATCTACCAGCTTGCTGGTAAAAGTGAGTCTTTGGAAGGGGTTCTGGTAGTAAGCCTGGTTCACCCTCCCCACCCTGCTTCCAGAGTCAGAGGCAAGTGGGCTGAGATCTCCACCCAGAAACAGGGTGTGATTTTGTGTCAGCGCATTCGTTAGGGTGCCAAGCTACATCCTGTTCATCTCTGTGTGTCAGGGAGCATGGCGCAATGGCATATGCACCATCACAGTAGGCTTGGCTACATTGTCCTGGGAAGGCACTCCTGAGAGCTTGCCCTGTGTTGTGTACAGAGAATAGCGTGCATACTGTATTAGTTACTTTTCTGTCGCTATGATAAAACACCATGACCAAAGGCAACTCGTGGAACACAGAGTTTACAGAGTTTACTTAGGCTTCTGGGTCCACAGGAATAAAAGCTGCCATACAGCGAGGCATGGCAGCAATTAGGTGTTGTGGCAGGACCAGGAAGCGGAAAGGTGAAATCCTCAACTACAATCACAGAGCAGAGATCAAACCGGAAGTGTGGATTCTTAAATTCTCAAGGTCCCCTCTAGTGACATACTTCTTCCAGCAAGGCCACACCTATTAAATCTCCCCTAAACAGCACCACCAACCAAGGACCAAGAGCTCAAATGCTGATAGGGAACATTTCTTGTTTAAACGGTCACAGGTACTGTGAACATAAGACAAGGATCCTGTCATGAAGACCCCACAGTGGTGTTGAGAACCAACCTATATGTGCTGTCCTAGGTAGGGTAGGCTGTCACTTTGACAGCCTAGACTCATCTGAGGAAGAGGGATTTCTTAGATCAAATGGGCCTGTAGCCATGCCTTGTGAGAGCTTGTCTTGAGTGATGATTGGTGTTGGAGAACCCAGCCCTCTGTGGGTAGCCCTATCCCTAGCAGAGCAGCCTGAGCTGTATAAGAAAACTAGCTGAGTGTAAACAAGCAAATGAGCCCGAGAGCAAGCTAGTAAGCAGCCTTCCCGTCACGGTTCCTGCCTCCAGGTTCCTGTCCTGAATTCCTGTCCTGACTTCCCTCTATAATAGACTGACAAAAGGCTCCAGGCATGTCTGTAAGGAAGTTTCGAGATTGACCTGAGTGAGTGGCACCAACCCAGGGAACGAGATCGTGGAGAGAGAGAGAGAGAGACCCAGCAGCGTACACCACTGTCGTCTATGCCGTCCCATCACGTCGGACTGTACCCCCGACGTGGGAGCTGAAACGTAGACTGCCTTCCTTGAGGTGCTTCTCAGCAGGTGTTCGGCCACAGTGAAAAGCGACTAACAGACTGTCTGTGGGCTCTGTTCCCATGGCCCTCCTGCAAGATGGGCGGCCTCCTTTATTCCCACTTAACACTCAGAGCAGTTAAAAAGCCCTGTGTAGAGTCAGCGCTTTCTTACCATGCTCTCAATATTAGCCATAAACAATCATTTTCCTTTAGAACAAATCTAAGGCACAAATCTGTCCTTCAGGCCTAGGACATGGAAACCACTGGTGATGGGTGTATGCGGCAGCGGAGGCTACCTCAAAGTGCTGGGCTGGCTATCACGAGGCAAGCTAGAAGCTGGGGGACCTCAGACCACACAAGCCAAGGAGTATGGGCAGCCTCCAGAATCCTCTAGAAGGATTCTCTATAGCCCCTAGAAGAAAATCCAGCCCAGCTGATGCCTTGATGGGAGGACTGGGTCAGGTTTCTGAACTCAAGGGGTGTGAACTGCCAACTGCCCAGTGTAACAGTGCCCAGTACAGCTGCAACACAAAACTACACAGGTGCTCCGAAAACAGCTAAGTGACTGCAACCCCCAAGACAAACACAGCCGTTATAAGCAGCCTAAGAAAAAGGGGGGGGGGGGGGCGAGTGAAAAATTACAGAAATGCTGGAGAGACAGTAAACACATTTGCCACATGAAGCCTAATCACCCACGTTCAATCACCAGAACTCAAATGTTTTTAATTTTAAAAAATGTGTTTATTAGTGGGCGTATGCATGCACACGCCATGGTCTCGGGGACCTCGGCTTCAATAGTGAGTGATATGGACCCACTTGTACTAGGGCCAAGCCCGAACCCTTGAGGTGGAACAAAGTATTTAGAGCTTAAAAATGATGGGGTTCCTTCAGTAGCTCCGTGTTCCTTTGCCATGCATCCCTCTTTTTGTTGTTTGAGCATTTCTTAGGTGCACGTGGGTTTGATCAAATGCAACACCTTTTTTCTTTCCCCCTACCACTTCCATGTGTTTTAACCCTCAGGGTCCCTTCACTGACACCTGAATGCACATGACTGTAGGACCATCCACTGGAGCATGGGTAGCCTCTAAGGGGTGGAATCCCTGAAGAAAGTGACTCCCTCCTGCTTCAGCCTTGAGTTGCCAATAGTCCCTCTGATATGGGTAGAGCCTCTCATGTGCCTCACCGTTTGCGCTGGGATTTTGCTGGCTTCATCTCCTGCAAGTCTCTTTCCCTTTGACTGAAAATGAGGGGTGGAGAGAGATGTGAATCACCCTGGAAAAATATTTTTTTCTCAAGACAGGATTTCTTGGTGTAGCCCAGCTCTTCTGGGCTTGCTTTGTAGACCAGCCTGGCCTGGAACTCAGAGCGATCTGCTGCCTCTGACTCCTTGAGTGCTGGGATAACAGGTATGAGCCACTGTGCCCAGCTTATCCTGGAAATCTTTGGAAGAAGAGCCAGTGCTCTACTCTTAACCTCTGAGCCATCTCTCCAATCCCCCCTCCCATAGCCTAGAAATCTTAACTGTTATCTTTTACCGGACTGCTCCCTGAGACGGTGGACAATGATACAATGAGATGCTCCTCGTGGATCCCATTAAGCAATTTCCAGAAATACTTAGAAAGTGAAACAAATATGAGCCACAGATTGACATCAGTTTGCAACAGAGCTCCTGCAACCATCTCCCTGCTGCATTGCATGTTTAAACAAATACTCTGGAGGCTGGATAGATGGCTCAGCAGTTAAGATCACGTACTGCTCTTGCAGAAGACACATGTTTGAATTCTAGAACTCATCAGTCTACTTGAACCCTCCTGTAACTCCAGCTACAGGGGATCTGACACGCCTGGCTTCCAAGAGCAGGCGCTGAGGGAAAAGGCACCTGCCACCAAGCCTGAAACTGAGTCCAATCCCCAGGACCCCCATGGTCGAGGGAGAGGACTGACTCCCCAATATTCCCTTGACGTAGCTAGCTGGTTCTCTCTCTCTTCCTCTCTCTTTCTTACTTTCTTGCTCTCTCATTCTCTTGCTGTTTCTCTTCTTTGTCTCCTCTCTTTTTTTCTCTTCTCTCCTTCCCTTCTCTCTCCTTTCTTTTATTCTCTTCTCACCTTCCCTCCCTCTCTCCTCATCTCCACATCTTCTCTCCCTCCCTCTGGATCTGCCCATATGTACGTGAAATTTCTTCAGCTCACATAGAGCTGTAGTCACATGTTTTGTTTTGTTTTGTTTTAAGGTGAGGAAAAAGGATTAACAAGAAAAGGAGAGAAAGCTGGAAGGAACCCCGATGAAGAGCTGCAAATGTCCAACTAGAAGATCACGCAATCCCTTATGGTCACGAGGATGAACTAGGCCCTGGGCACCCTAGCAGCCACAGTAATTAGGGAGCAAGCAGATGCAAGATCCCAGTAAGTTACAGGGGTGGAAGGCAGGAGCAGAGAGAGCTTTCTCCTGGTGGCAATATCAGAGAGAAAGCCGGCTGGCATCTCCTAGCAAGGGAGGTTTGGCGCTATCAACCATGCCAGTCTCAACTGGCAGTGCGACCCTGTGCAGAAACTCATGTGGAGTGTGAACATTGGGGAACAAAGGAAGATTTCCCACCTCCCTCTCTACCCACACTGTCTCCAGCATGAACAGGCAAGCTCCAGGGGGCACTCAGGAGAATGGACTCCAGTGTTGTGCTGGATCCAGCCCTGGGTCTTGGTCTGTGTCTAACCTGAGCATGAAGGGTTTCAACACAGTGGTTCCCAACAGGAAGAACATCAGCACGGAGGAGGCCATCATGGCAATGCCCAGCAGTGTGGCACGGTCCTCACCGGCGCTTGATGGAAGCTTTGGGTGTACCTTCAGCCGATCTCCATCGCTTTTGCTTGAAGACAGGAGTGCTGTCCTTTGGGGAAGCCAGAAAGGAGGCTGTGTGAGCTCAAAAGAGCGCCAGCATCTACCATGTAGCAAACCTCAGTCAGGTTCACTGAGAGTCATTAGCATCCCCCCAGATACCACACTCAGAGCTGACAATGGACACTATCAAAATAAGCTAACATGATGTATTGTCAAATATTTTTTAAGATATAAAAAGCTAGGTGTGACATAATTTATGTTATATTGGCAAATCATCATGGTTGTTTAAGCTTGTTGAAAGTAGGCTCTGGGAGCAAGGAACAACTCCCTTCTCCCGGAATCCAGGGTTTGTTGTTGTTTGCTTGCTTGTTTGTTTCTTTGTTTGTTTTGTCAAATACTCTCCAATACTCCTTGTTCTGGGTCAGGCTGGTCCCAAGTCTGTGTCAGAGAGGAAGGAGAATGGCTAAGAGTATGAACAGTACACAGCTTGGGACTGGGGAAAGTGTTAGTTATTAAAAGGTTAGAGAACTCACGTTCCCCTTCCCAGATACCAGGTAAACCTGGGTAGATCTGAGTAATCATGGCAGTAGCCTGTAATTCCATCCTGAGTGATGATGGGGGGGTGTCCCGGAGCAAGCTGTCCATAGGAGTAGCCATATCAGTAAGCTGTGGGTTTGATTGAGTGACCCTGCCCCAAGGAAAGCTATGGAAGAGCCCATCTAGAATGATTGAGGACATCAATCTAGTGCCTCCACACACATATGTGCAAACACACACACACACACACATGTATACCACACATACACAAGAAAATAGAAAATAAAAACAAAAATGGCATTGCATCCCTGACCAGCTGAAAGGTAAAACCTTTCCAAAGAAGGTTACTGTTGTCTGTAGCATGACATAAAGCTGCCTGCAATGGGAACCAGAAGCTGGAAGATGCCTCCGTGGGGAGAACATTGCTCTTTGTGCAAATCTTTCTCAGCTTCCAGCACGTTGCTCTGGACAGGACTTCCTCAGTCCTCTTTTTTTTTTTTTTTATATCACGAGCCCCTGATTGGATAGTAGTTTTTTGCTCTACCTGTTGCTTGTTGTTTGTATTTCACTTTTGCATACTACATAGGTAATATCATTTTAAACTGAAAGTATAGCTGTGTTGGATCATTCTCCCTGTAGAACACTGATGGCGAATGTCTGTGATCAGAAGTTCAAGGTCAGCCTTGGCTTCATAATGAGCTTGAAGCCAACCCGAGCTACATGAGACCTTGTATTAAATATATATATATACATGTATATATGTATATATATGTACACATATATGTATACATATATGTATATATATGTATATACATATATACGTGTATATATATATGGAGGGGAACTGTTCAGCAGTTAAGAGTGTATATGTTCTTGCAGGGGTCAGTGTTGGTTCCTAGAATTCACATCAGGGGGCTCACAACTGCCAATAACTCTCATGTCAGGGAATCCAGCACCCTCTTCTAGACTTCACAGACACCTGTCTGCATGGGTGCACATACAGAAAAACTGGCACACACGCATGTACACATAAAAATTCTTAATTCCTTTTTTAAAAGAAGAACAAAGGGGTCAAGGCCAGCTTGGTCTACAAAGCAAGTCCAGAACAGTCAAGGCTACACAGAGAAACCCTGTCTTGAAAAATCAAAAAAAGAAAATAAAGAAAGGGAGGGAAGAAGAGAGAAACTATAACAAGACTCAGAATTCCTGTGCCTGGTGGCAACTCAGGGTGCCTACCCATGACTGGAACAGAGTTCCCTGGCTATGGCTGTCATTTGTCACGTGTGACTCATGTTCTGGGCCTGCTGATCTTTCAGTGACTTCTATGGCCTTTCTGAATGCGATTTCTCCATGCTCTCTTGAATTCTGTATGGAAAGCACAACTGGAGAAGCCACGTTTAGAATGAGTCATGTCCTGGGATACGAGGTTGCTCTTGTCACCCCCTCCCCAACCTTCTCATTACCCAGCATGCCCTTGGCTTAGTCTACTGCTCACAAGTTCCAGGTCCCTCTCCGTCCTGCCACAGTCCCTCCACTTCCCAGGGTCAGCAGTCATTTATTTCTAGCAGTCTTTCTACTTTAAGAGGTATCAGGAAATCATCAGCTAAAGAAATGCAGCTCCAAGTGTGGAGCCTGGGTCAGTCTGCTGAGAAAGCTTATGAAATTGTGAGCCAACATCAAACTAAACAGAGAGAAACTTAAATCAATCCCACTAAAATCAGGAACAAGGCAAGGCTGCCCACTCTCTCCTTATCTCTTTAACATAGTTCTTGAAGTCCTTGCTAGAGAAATGAGACAATTAAAGGATATCAAGGGATACATATTGGAAAGGAAGAAGTCAAAGTATCACTATTTGCAGATGATATGATAGTATACATGAGTGACCCCAAAAAATTCTACCAGTGAACTCCTACAGCTGATAAACACCTTCAGCAAAGTGGCTGGATACAAAATTAACTAAAAAAAAATCAGTAGCACTCCTGTATACAAAAGACAAATGGGCTGAGAAAAAAATTAGGGAAACAACACCCTTCACAATAGCCACAAAGGACATAAAGTACCTTGGTGTAACTCTAACCATGCCAGTTAAAGACTTGTATGAAAAAAACTTGCAGTCTCTGTAGAAAGAAATAGAAGAAGATATCAGAAGATAGAACAATCTCCCATGTTCATGGCTTGGCAGGATTAACATAGTAAAAATGGCCATCTTACCAAAAGCAATCTACAGATTCAACATAATTCCCATCAAATTACCAACACAATTCTTTACAGACCTTCAAAGAAAAATTCTCAACTTCATATGGGATAACAAGAAACCCAGAATTGCTAAAACAATCCTCTACAATAAAAGATCATCTGGAAGTATCTCTGTCCCTGATCTCAAGCTGTACTATATAGCAACAGTAATAAAAACTGCATGGTACTGACATAGAAACAGAATGGTGGATCAATGGAATCAAACAGAAGGCCAAGAAATAAACCCACACACATATGGACAGTTGATTTTTTAAAGATGTCAAAACCATACAATGGAAAAAAGATAGGATCTTCAACAAATGGTGCTGGTCTAACTGGATATCTACATGTAGAAAAATGCAAATAGATCTATACTTATCACCCTGCACAAAACTAAAGTCCAAGTGAATTAAAGACCTCAACATAAAATCAGACACACTAAACCTGTTAGAAGAAAAAGTGGGGAAGATCCTTGAACTCTTTGGCACAGGAGACAACTTCCTGAACAGAACACCACAGCACAGGCTCTGAGATCAACAATCAATAAATGGGATCTCATGAAACTGAAAAGTTTCTGTAAAGCAAAGGACACTGTCATCAGAACAAAACGACAGCCTACAGATTGGGAAAGGATCTTCACCAACCCTATATCTGACAGAGGGTTAATTCCAGAATATCTAAAGAACTCAAGAAGTTAAACAGCAACAAATCAAGTAATCCAATTAAAAAATAGGGTGCAGAGACAAACAAAGAATTATCAATAGAGAAATACCAAATGGCAGAGAAACACCTAGAGAAATGCTCAGCATCCTTAGTCATCAGGGAAATGCAAATCAAAACAACCCTGAGATTTCACCTTACACCCATCAGAATTGCTAAGATAAGAAACTCAAGTGACAACACATGCTGGAGAGGATGTGGAGAAAGGGATTCCCTGCTCCACTGCTGGTGGGAATGTAAACTTGTACAACCACTTTGTAAATCAATCTGGTGCTTTCTCAGACAATTAGGAATAGTGCTACCTCAAGATTCAGCTATACTACTCCTAGGCATATATCCAAAATATGCTCAAGTATACAACAAGGACATTTGCTCAACCATGTTCATAGCAGCTTTATTCATAATAGCCAGAATCTGGAAATGACCCAGATGTCCCTCAGTTGAGGACTGGATACAGAAATTGTGGTACATTTACACAATGGAATACTACTCAGCAATTAAAAACAAGGAAACCATAAAATTTGCAGGCAAATGGTGGGAACTAGAAAAGATCATCCTAAGTGAAGTATCCCAGAAGCAGAAAGACACACATGGTATATACTCACTTGTAAGTGGGTATTAGAGATATAATATAGGGTAATACTACTAAAATCTGTACACCTAAAGAAGCTAAGCAAGAAGGAGGACCCTGGGTAAGATGCTCAATCCTCATCCAGAAAGGCAAATGGGATAGGCACTGGAAGAAGATGAAACAACAGGACAGGAGCCTACCACAGAGGCCTGTGAAACACTCTACCCAGCAGATGCTGAGACTCATAGCCAAACTGTGGGCAGAATGCAGGGAATCTTATGAAAGAAGGGGGAGAGAATAAGACCTGGAGGGGACTGGAGCTCCACAAGGAGAGCAACAGAACCAAAATATCTGGGCCCAGGAGTCTTTTCTGAGACTGGTACTCCAACCAAGGACCATGGATATAACCTAGAACTCCATGTGGCCCATGGCAGCTCAGTCTCCAAATGGGTTCCCTAGTAAGGGGAACAGGGACTGTCTTTGACATGAACTCAGTGGCTGGCTCTTTGAGCACCTCCCCCTGAGAGGGAAGCAGGCCACAGAGGAAGACAATGCAGACAGTCCTGATGAGACATGATAGGCTAGGGTCAGATAGAAGGGGAGGAGAACCTCCCCTATCAGTGAACTGGGAAAGAGGCATAGGAGGAGAAGAGGGAGAGAGTGAGGGAGGGAAGGAGGGATTGGGAGGTGATCTGGAGGGGGGTACAGCTGGGATACAAAGTGAATAAATTGTAATAAGTAAAAAGGCAAATGAATAAAAAAATAAATAAATTGTGAGCCAAGCAAAAGCCCCATCACAGAAATTGCCAGTTGTTTTGTTTTGTTTTGCTTTGCTTTGCTTTGCTTTGCTTTCCAAAAGCATATGCTATATTTGCCCTCATTCTCTGCCTTCTCTCCACTGACAGCTCAGACTGTGGTGGTGGCACATCTACATTGTCCTAGAAGACAGCACTGAGAAGGGCATCTACATCTCTGGCTAATACCACTGTGGGATCCCAGCAAGACTTGCTTGAAAGGGTTAGGGTGGGGGGCATTTATTTATTTTGTGTAATGGAGGTTGGCATGCGCACACACTATGGCTCTTGTATGGAGATCGGAGCCCAGCTCGAAAAGAATCAGTTCTTTCCTTCCACCATGTGGGCTCTGGGAATTGAACTCAGGTTATTGGATGTGGTATTAAGCGTCCTTTCCCACTGAGCAATTTTGCCAGCCCTTCCTGGGAAATTTTAATTTCTCACCATTCATAAAATCCTCCCTCCCACCAGGTGCAGTGGCACATGCCTGTAATCCCAGCTCTCTGGGAGGCAGAGGCAGGTGGATCTCTGTGAGTTCCAAGCCAACCTGGTCTACAAAGTGAGTCCAGGATAGCCAAGGCTACATAGAGAAACCCTGTCTCAAAAAAAGAGAAAGAAAACAAAGAGAGAGAGAGAGACTGTCTTTTGGTTCTACATGGAGGTAATCACCAAAATGGTGCACACAAGCACACAGAGAGAAAGACAGAGAGAGAGATTACAGGCATGCACCACTGCACCTGGTTCAGTATCTCTCTCTTTTGACCACTACACATGCCTCTTCCCCTGCCTCCATTTCACTGTAAAAGCACTATGGCCATAGAAACTGACCACTGAGCCCAGCCTGTTTGTTTGTTTGTTTGTTTGTTTGTTTAATGTGGGTTCTAAGGGTTTGAACTCAAGTCCTCATGCTAACCAAGCAAGCACTTTGCCCACTGAACCATCTCGCCAGCCCTCTCCACTTTACGTTTTGACACACCGTCTCACAGTGAGCTGTGGCTGGGCTCTTCGCTTAAGCTAAGCTAGCCAGGCAGCAAGCCCAGAGATCCTCCTGCCTCTGCCTCTGCCTCCACCGGTGTCTGGCTTTTTGTGTGTTCTGAGGGACCAAGCATGGGTCCTCATGCTTTCAGAGGAAGCACTCGACCCCGAGCCGTCTCCCCAGACTGTGGCGCTTCTGACACCACTCATCACACCCAACTAAAACGCCAAGCTACAGGAAGACGGCCTGACTTGTCAGAGTCTCACTGTGAGGATGGAGCAGAAGCAGCAGCATCCTGTCTCAGACATGCCATCACTATTTCTACCCACTCTATACCAAGTATTTGTGAGAAACTGGCAGGTGTAGACAATAAAACATTGTATTAAAAACAAGTTTTAATCTCCTACATACAGCGGGTGGACTTTTAAATAAATGAAGAGATGCTTTAGTACATCAAGCGCTCGTGGCTCAAAGACATTTCCTATGTAAACAGTATATAAAAACTTTATACACAGAGACTGTGGATATGAAATAGCCCAGGCATGGAGAACAATCATTATGAAGATTCCACAAGATACTAAAAGTGAACCGCCTATGTCCCTTCTGGGTTTACACTAGGAGATTTGTAATTCAGTATATTACAGAAATGTTTGCACAAAATATTTGTTGCAGCTCTCTTAACAGAAGTCATTCAGTGGTCACATTACAGTACCCGTATTAAACCCCACTGCACGAACGTGATTCCACGGCGCGAGGATGTAAAGTAATCTCTTTAGAAAGGAGAGTGTATGCAGTGCGCACAGAGGAGGGCAGGTGGAAGGAAAACTAGAGCCGTCTGCAGTCAACATGCTGATGGTCTTACCCTGTACAAGTAATGGGTTTCTATTTCAGCTGTGTGGCACACTGCCTTCCCCCTCCAGCTGAGCACATTGCCGATGCTGACTAAAGCTTAAAAGGAAAGAGAAAAATGCAAAGGACTAAATGTACCTGAAAAATGGGAACGTTAGCCTGGGCATGGTGCCGGAAGCTGAGACAGGAAGGCCATGAGTTTGAGGACGGCCTGGGCAAGACTGTTTTACAGGGAGTGGGGAGAAGAGTAAAGAACAAAAGGCAGAGTAAGCTTCACCTTCTGGACCTCAGGTTGGTATGTGACAGGGAGAGGTCTAGCCAAATGCAGATTTTACAATACCATTCAGATGGAGCGTGGACCCCAAAGGATCTGAGAGTCAGTGTGAGGGGAATACAGACCCAGTACACACCCTTCCATGGGAGACTCAAGAATCCTTTCTGAATGAGGAAGCTGGAAAGAGGAAGGAAATTCCAACTACCCCTGGAATGTTACACCCTGGCTGCAGACCTCAGAGAGCTGGCAGTCAGGGTTCTGGTTCTGTTCAGCTGTGTGCTTGGCTGATTAATTGATGGAGACAGCATCTTCCTCTATGACTAGGCTGGCCTTGAACTCATGATCATTCTGCCTCAGCCTCCCAAGCGCTGGGACTATAAAGGCGAGCCAGCACATGGGTGGAGTTTGTAGTTGGATACCACACCACCCCATATCCAAGGACCCCAGATTAAGACGTCAGTTTAACACTGTCCCCTCAGTGGCGCAGAAAAGCCAACAAGGCTCCAGTAGAGGAGTCTGCTTCAGCTTTGTTCTGGAAAGCACTACAGGACTTTAAGGAGTGCATGCTCACACTCAGAAATCACACAACACGGGACAAAGAAAAAAAGGGCCTTTGATTGCAAAAACGAACCCAAAATAATGGAATGAGATCCACAACACGTGTTTAGTTTTGTTTTTGTTTGTTACGTTTTTCGAAAAATATAAAGCCGGGCTTCATGGCACATGCCTGTAATCCCAGCATTCTGGGAGGCAGAGTCAGGCAGTCTACAAAGCAAGTCCAGGACAGCCAAGGCTACACAGAGAAACCCTGTCTCAAAAAAACAAAAACAATAACAAAACAAAAAGAAAAAAATTACATACATGATATTTAAGAAAACAGGATTAAAATATCAAAAAGAATAAGAGCATCTAAGATATGACTACACTGATATGATTTCTTTATTTTTTTAATCCAGATAGTGGGCTGGAGAGATGGCTCAGAAGTCAGCAGCATCGACTGTTTTTCCAGGACCGAAGTTCAGCTCCCTGCACCCATGCTAGCCTCTTACAAAAGCCAGTAACTCCAGCTGCAGGGGATCTGATGTCCTTTTTAGGTTTCTGCTAAGCACTTACACACACACACACACACACACACACACACACACACAGAGAGAGAGAGAGAGAGAGAGAGAGAGAGACAGAGACAGAGACAGAGACAGAGACAGAAACAGAGAGACGGGAGAGAAAGCAATAATACAAAATAACCTAAAAAAATCTAGGAAGAATTTCTACAAATGAGAAAGTTACAAAAAGTGAAAGAAAACAGAGATGAGGCAAGAAGATCAAAATTTGTGAGCAGAATTAATTATCAATTAGACCCACCTGAAAAGATAATCACCAAGAAGCTGGGTCTACAAAATAGCCAAAGGGCAATACATTCAGCTTTTAAAATTGAGGTTAAAGATTTTAAAATCAGAGGATAAAGGAAATGGGAAAGGGCAAGCACAGTGACCTGTGCCTGTCATCCCGGTAGTTCCGTGCTGGAGGCAGGAAAAGGAGACGTTCCTTGCCTACTTACTGAGCTGGAGGCTAGCCTTATTTATGTGAGACCTTGTAAAAGAGATGGGGAGACAGGTTGGGAGTAAGATGATAATATTGTTATAAATTTCTTATGAATCTAAAACACAGACATAAAGAAAGGTATCAATCAGAATGTTACAAAAAGCAAGCTGAAGGGCTGGAAAGCTGGCTCGGGAGCTAAGAGTGGGTGTGGCTCCATTGCAGAGGGCCCAGCACCTGTGGTAGACTAGAGTTTACAGATTGCCTGTAATTCCAGCTCTGGGAGATCTGATGCGCTCTTCTAGGCTCCAAGGGCATGCACACACACATGCACACACACACACATACACGCACGCACAGAGAAAGAGATATATATTAAATATAAAGATGGTATACAGTGAGTAAAACTCCATTTGCCTGGAAGATTCAGTTCTGATTGACATGTATCACCATATCACTGCCTCACTAACAGAACTGTGAGGATAAGCAGACAAAATCCAATCAGATCTGACACTTTTTTATATCCTTTGTAAGTGGTTTATAACTCACCCAGCCACGGCAATAAAGAAAGCGAAGAGAGAGGCACAGCCATAAAGAGCACTTACTGCTCTTTCAGAGGACCTGAGTGTGGTTCCCAGCAGCCACACAGTGGCTCACAACCAGTCATAACTCCAGTTCCAGGGCATCTGATGCCCACTTTTTACCTCCAAGGCCACCAAGCACACACATGGTGCATATACATACATTCAGGCAAAAAAAAAATCAAAAACAAAGAAAAACTTTTTAAAATATAAAGAAGAAACAGACAGGAGCAAACCTTGATTCTCTAAGTTATGAATGTGGACCATTAGTCCTCCTTAAGTGTAGACAGGGTAGTTATGACCGAATTCAAAATGAGCCATAAAGTGGCAGCAAACATCAGAGTATCTATCTGTCAGTGAGTGGAACTCACCTTTGATCTCATTGGCGTGGGAAATTTGGAAACTGTGAGGAAATCTCTGTGGTTGCTGGGAATTGAACTCAGAACCTTTGGAAGAGCAGCCAGTGCTCTTAACGTCTGAGGCATCTCTCCAGCCCCCTATAAGCCTTGTTTTAAGGTTTAAGGTTTACCCCACCCACATGTGTATGTGTGTATACACAAGAGCAGTGCCCTCAGAAGCCCAGAGGCCTGGGGTCCCATTGGAGCTGGAGTTTCGGGTGATGAGGAACTGTTTAATGTGGGTTGGAAACTGAACCTTGGCCCTTTACAAGCGCAGTGTGTAGTGTTAACCACTGAACCATCTTCTCTCCAGCCTCAAGTCTGTCATTTAAAAAAAATTACTTTTATTTTATGTGTACAAATGTTTTGCCTACATGTGCTATGTGCACTACATTCATGCCTGGCGCCCGTGGAGGCCAGAGGAGGACACTGAATTTCCTGGTCTTCTGGAAAAGCATCCAATGCTCTTCCATCTCTCCAGCTCCTCAAGTTTGTCATTGTAAGTACAGTTTCCTTCCTACATTATTTCTGTCTTTGTATTGTTTTACACAAGTGTGATCACATTAGTTTATTTTTTTAATCTTGTATTTCTCACTCAACTGGAAGCTCTCTATGACTTAACAACCCATCAACCAGAAAAGGCATACAGTTCTTGCCTGCATCCTCAGAGTTGACCAGTACTAGCTGTCTTCAGTTTCTCAGCCTCTAATGGCCCTGCCTGTGATGATCTCAGCGGTATTTACAAGCACCTTTTATCCCAGGATCTCCAAGTGATTAAGAATGATCTCATTTGCGCTCTAGTCAGTAAGATGAGTCAGTAGTGTTTTAATTATTTTCTTTTGCCAGAAAGACTGATGTCCTGGAGACATCAATCAGCAGTATACTCCCTGCCCTTTCCCTACCCTGTCCTCCCCATCCTGTCTAGCCCTCCCTGCCCTGTCCTCCCCACCTTGCCCTCTCTGCCCTGTCCTCCCTGCAGAAGACGTTCCAATCAGACCTAAGCACTGCAGAACCTCCCAAGCCTTCTTCTCCACTGGAGGCAAACTGAGTCCATAAGAGCATGAGCAGGCTAGCTCTTGCTCCACAGCTTCCCTGAGTGTGGTGAGGACAGCCTGCCTTTTGACTCCTGAACTGCACAAGAACTTGGCCACACACCACGATTCACCTGTAAGAATTCACATGCATTTGCGATGCTGAAGGCTTTGGTCATTGCTCTTATTCTGGGTGTTGGTTTTTTAATTACAGAATTGCTTAGCAATTTTTTTTTTTCAGAACAATAAATGAGGTTGAATAAAAGCCACCACCAAATTTAGGGAGGGAGCAAAGAGCAGCTCTGCATCTCAGGAATGACAGCGAGACTCAGGGTCAGTGGGGACAGGTCAGACTGTCTTCCCTCTAGGTTGTCTTATGGGGAGCATGTTCACTTCCACCTGCTGGCTTGGTTGCTATTTAGTCTCCCCCGCACAATGACTCACTGTAACTGTTTACTCATAAAAACATTGGTTCATAGCTAGGAGAGTCTCTTTGCTCTGTGGTCTGACCCTCCTACGGGGCTGAATCCCACTCCCGACTCATTCAACGCCCCTCCCTCTTTCCTTCATACTCTATCGTAAATACCCAGGAGGGTAGCTAAAACTGAAGGTAAGTGAGTACCCAGCTCCCCATTCTGCCTATAGCACTAACAGGCCATCCAAGGTCCCTGTCTTGAGAAAACTTGGCTTCAAGGTGTGCCCCTCCCGAGAATGTGCCAGCACATCTCTTAATATCTCATCTCAGAAACCCTGGCACAGAAGTGGGGGCCCTACTTCCCTGAACCTAAAAACTCTTTGCATACCCTTGGGGAGAAGGGACCTAAAATAAGCCTTTTCACTTCCTGTTTATTTGGTATAGCTGGGTGGTTAACACCAGTAACCCCCATACTTGGGAGATGGAGGTAGAAGAGCTGTATGTAGTTCAAGGTCAGCCTCAGGTACGTAGCAAGTTTGCAGCCGGCCTGGGCTGCATGAGATCCTGTCTCAAACAAACAAACTCCTCAAACTAGCAAAACCCAATAAAAAAGGTAAAATGTGTATAGAATATACAGACCTAGCTAGAGAGTTCAAGGAAGAGTGTACCACTGTGCTAGAGCACACACAGATAAGCGTCTCCGTTTCAAGAGAAGATGAGTGGTGAAGGCTCAGAGTCATGCAGCCGCCTAGATGGGGAGCTGGCACCTGAATCTTGGCACGGACCATCAAGCCTTCACCAACAGGCTTCACCAAAGGCTGGCGCCATTTCTTCATTCCTTCACATTTGTATTTGTTGAGCACTGCGTTGAGTGCTGGGATCCAGAGCCCACACCGCCTGCGTCCCTATGCATCCACGTACAGAGTTCCATACCACCCCAGCACTGAAGACGTGGAGGCAGAAAGGTCATTCTTCACTGTATAGCCTGGGCTACAAGAGATCCTGTCTCAAAATAGCAACCAAAGGTGAGGGTCGGGTGGAGGTGGGGGTTAGGTGGTGGGAGGGGTTGGGGGATTAGAAAGCGTGTGTTTGCAGGTACCTGGGAGGCATTGCAAGCTGGCCTCCTCAAAGCACCTGCGAAGCTCAGCGTCCGAAACTAGCATGCCCGTCTAGTAGCTGCACACAGCTTGTTCAGCAGGACGCACACTAGCAGGAGATTCAGGTGGGGGGGTGTCTTACCTCCCCTGGCGCCTCCGACCACCCTGTAGTGTGATTTGGACCGGGATGCTGAAGGGCTGCATAAGGCCAGGGGCTGGCCAGAACAGACGCTCCTGGCCCGAGGCGTGCCCTTCTAGAGTGCAGGAAGCTTAAGCATCATCGGAAGTGGAGTCCCAGAGGGAGTTGCCAAGCCCCTGCCTGGCCACAGCCACCAGGATCTCCGGTGCGTCCAGAGCTGCAGGACCCCTAGACGTTTCCTAGAGAGGTGGGAACTGGGCAGCCTGGCTGCAAAGCTGAGCACTCGGGCACAGATGCTCGTGAAGTACCGAGGTGGTTCCGCAGCCTGCAATTCTCCCCGGCACTGCCTGGCGCCCGCACCACCTGCCGCCTGTGTTTCCTCTGAAGCCACCAGGTACATTGTCATAGAGACCAAAGGGCGATGGAAAGTTCTGAGCCCCCAGAGACTCTGTGTAATTGGAGCCAGACATGCCCAGTACTCAGCATATAGGAAGAAGAAATATTCTGTCCCAGATACATTCCTTCTTTTTTTTTTTTTTTCCTCAAAATTATGTTATGGTACAGGCTTAACATAATAGGCTTTTCTGGTTAATTGTCTATTCTGAATAAAAGAATGAGCTTTAGAGAGGTAGTAGCTCAGAGGTAGAGCACTTGCCTAGCATACACAAGGTCCTGGGTTCAATTTCCAGCATCCATATGATGGCGCATAGCTGCCTGTATCTCCAGTCTTAGGAGATCCAATGCCCTCTTCTGTCTTCTGTGGGCATAAGACATGCATATGGTGAACCAAAGCACAGCCAGACAAAATATTCATACGCACCAGGTGGAACAAAAGTAAATAAAAATAAAAGAAGAAAACAATATTGTGCCTGAAAGAACATCTTAAATGAGGAAGACTTTAGTTTGTCTCAGGGTTTCGTAGGTTCTCCCTGTAGTTGCTTGTCAGTGGAGGCAGTAAATCCTTCCTAGAATTAACCTATGGAATTGCAGTTCAAAGGCTTCTGCACAGTAAAGAGAATAATCAGAGACATAAAAAGCCAACCAACCAAATGAGAAAACTTTACCTGCTCTATATCTGATAGAAGATTAACTCTAGAGTAAACAAAGGCCTGAAAAACTTAAACAGCTGAATAAGGGAATGCATAGTTCTGTAAGTCTTGCTAAGTATCTCTAGATTTCTTCTTTAAAGGAACAAGAAAATTTTGTTTGTTTTTCGAGACAGGGTTTCTCTATGTAGACTTGGCTGTTCTCCACTCACTTTGTAGACCAGGCTGGTCTTGAACTCACAGCCATCTCCCACCCACCCCACCTCCACCTCTGACTCCCTGAGTGCTGGGATTAAAGGCCCTCCCCCAGACTGTTAAAGTGAGCTTGTTTTCTCAGTTAATCTCTGGAACCCATCTTTATGGAAGATGTCACTTGGACTTCACAGAAAGTCTCAATGTATTCATGTCTTAAGCTTTGCTGTGCACACAGGACTGAGTTAATTATCACCAGGAAACTGTTTATGAATTTTTACTATGTTTAAATGAGCCTAAATAAACTATTCTGGGTCAGACTCTCAAAATTTGAAGCACCACTAGCTACTGATTAGTGTTGAAGCAAACTGCCTTCTTGCCTCTTGGATCATCACAATGTTAGCGCAGACCCCTTCAGACTAAATAGACGACCCCCTGGAAGTCAACCTAAAAAAGCCCATGTATTCTACCAGTTCTGTTTCTCTACAGAACCTAGACTGATGCACCAACTAAAATCTCAAAGGCTCCTTTCTTCAGTAACGTGTATTTTTTCAGTTTGTTTTTAACATAAATGTTTTTGAAATCTGTGAGTTTTATTACTCTGTCAACAAGCCTGATCTTTGAGGCCACATGTATCAGTCACACATACAGAAATTGGAAGAGAGTTGGAGAAGCGACTCAGGTGGTGGGGTGCTTGCCTAGCATGCACAAAGCCTGGGGTTCAGCTCCCAGTTCCACATATACCAGGTGTGGTGGTGTATGCCTATAATCCCAGCATTAGAAGGTGGAAGCAGGAGGAACGAGGACCAGTTCAAGGGCAGCCTTGGCTATTTAATAAATTGGAGGCCAGTCAGGGATACACGAAGTTTCCAAATACACACAAACCAAAGGCTCACTAGCAAAACAAACAAAAACTACTATAGCTCTGCATCAGATGCCAGAAGCTCAAAGACAGACTCTACCAAATTCCTTTGAACTGAAGCTCCTCATGTAAGATAGAAGGAAGCAGGCAAGCAAAAAGTCCACAGTGATTTGTGACAAGAGGAAAATTAAAAGCTCAAAGATGTTAGGACAACACTGGATGTTGTGGTTCATGACTTTTATCCCGGCACTCGGCAGGAACAATGGCAGGGGCAGGGGAATCTCTGAATCCAAGGCCAGCCTGGTCTACATGAGAGCTCCAGGACACTCAGAGCTAAGTAGAGACCCTGTCCAAAATTAAAAAAAAAAAGTCAGGACAGCAAGAAGGTAGGTCTGGGTGGAAGTCTGTCTCACAGACAGACTGGAAAAGGAGTCTGCATGCCCCAGCCTCTGGTTCAGTCAGCGTAACATTCAGAACACTCGTCACATCATTTAGGCCTGTGGTCTGCACAGGGTGCTGTGGTCTCAGCCATGCAGACCAAACAGTAACATTCCAGAAAGGTTTTAGGGAGTACACACTTTGGCCAGCATTTTACAGGCCCTCCGTATAATTGTGAGCTTAAGCAGAGCAAGGAACCTTTCATTCTGCTGTGGGCACATATAAGAAAGAGAGACCTAAACATGGTCAATCCTAGTGCCTGAGTGTGGTGAAGAAAGAGAAGCAAACAAGGATGGAGAAAGGCATGGGGAGTCACAGGCCAAGCTAGTGCTGAGAGATTAGTGGCAAGGTGAAGCCTGTGGGAACTAGGCAGGTGGGAGAGCTTTGTTGACAGAAAGAAGCAACCCCATGGCTTCTGTAATCCCAGCACTGAGGAGGCAGAAGAAGGCAGATAAAGAGTCCAAGGCCTGCCTGGGCAAAAGCACTGTCTCAAAAGACCATGTCTCCGAAGAGGCCAGTTCATGAGTACCCCACCACTAAAATGGGGGTTAGGCTTAGCTAGGCTGGGTTTTGCTGCACACTCTGTCTTAATGGGTTGCCACAGTGTCTCCCTATACCCAGCTGAAGGTTGAGTCATGTGTCTCTTTATTCACTGCCCGAATCCACAGTTGTGAGTCAGCAAAGCCAGCTGGTAACCCCTTTTCATCTGCCAGCCTCCTCCTCCACAGGACCAGGGAAGGGTCAAGACTGTTGTCCCCTAACTGTGGATGACCACAGCTTCAGGGGCTGTATGGAGTGTGTAGCAGGCTCCTCACCATCTGCGTGTCTTAGCTCCCTCTCCTGGAGAAGGGAGGGTCCCAGCCTGTGTGGGCCGATTAGAGGGATTTCTGGAAGAACTTTGTAGAAGCAAACACAACAGCAGCCTCCTTCGTCAACCAGGAATGCTAGGAACAGGAAGAATCAAGACAGTCATCCCCTCCATCCTCCCACCTCAGGCTCCTCCCCTCAACTCACACAGAGGCCAGATTCCATTTCCACTGCGAATTGTTGATTTCCTTTGACCAAAACTTAAGAATGATAATGATGAAACACACTCAGTCTGTTTCCCTGAGCCCCATCTTTGAAGATGAGCCAGATGATCACCCCGCCTCTAACATCAAAACTGGGTCGAGTGAGCTGGGGGTGGTGGCGAACACTTTTGTCACAGAACTCGGGAGGCAGAGGCAGGTGGAGCTCTGTGAGTTCGAGGAAGACAGCCTAGTCTACATAGTGAGTTCCAGGACAGCTAGGACGAGTAGAAAAACCCTGTCTTGCAAAAACAAACAACAAAAACTCAGTCAAGGGGCTGTGGGGGTGTTTGCCTGTGACTACAGCATCAGGGAAGGTAGAGGGCAAGATGATTGCAAGCTTGAGGCCAATCTGGGCTACAGAGTGCTGTAATTGGAGTGAATTGTGTAAATTTTAAAATGCATTAATAACTAGTGGGTAGAACATCACAATCTAACTCCTTCCCTCCCTCTGTCCCTTCCTTCATGCTGGGGATCAAACTTCAGAGCTTCACACATTCTGTCCCTCAGCTGTACCCTGAGTGACACAGCATTGCTGAGTTCGTGTCCCCCCCCCCCCTTCCTCACACAAGGAAACTCGATCCCCATGGAATGAAGACATTTGGCAGGAAGGCATTAGTTCACGATCTCTGCATTGGAAGCTGCTGTGAGGGGGCAGCCTCGGAGCCAAGCCACTGCACTCCTGATCCCTTGCAAAAGAGCATCCCGGCTTGGTTTGTGTCCCTCAACACCCTGTCATGGAGGGGTGGAAAGGGCGATTAGACCCTCTCCTGAGTTTCCAGAGCCTCCCTAGCACGAGTTGTATACAGCCCTGGTTTAATTGTACATGGCCCCAGGGAGGGGCTAAGTGTGTTAGCCAGGGAAGACTTAGAGAGAGTGGACTCCATCTGTGTGGCTGTAAGGACCCTCAGCCCTGCAGGGTAAGGCTTTTCAGGTGCTGCCTGATGACAAAGAAGAGCCCAAACCCTTGTAGGTGATCTCCCATCTGTGCTCTGTAAGGAAGCTTAATAAGCTCGTAGGTTCTCCAGAGAGAACTTCAGCAGATTTGTGCCTCGGTTTATCATTTGGGACCTTGGGAGAAGGGTAGACAATGTTTATGTCTCCCCTGGGGAAGAAATCTTAGCAACAAAAGTCCACAATCTCACCACTCAGACAAGAGCCTAATAGGAGGCTTTACACGGAATTTAGATAATAGTTCCTCACAATCCAGTGAAAGATAGTGTGGATTACACATTTAAGTTAAAGTTTCCCAGGAGCCACTATCTTAGTTTTCTGTATTATGAGACAAGGTTTCCGGTAGCCCACTCAGGCTTATTTCAAACTGACTGCAAGACTAGCCTTGAACTTTTGATCTTCTGCCACCACCTTTGAAGTGCTGAGATTACAGGGGTACACACACATCTTCAAAACATTAAAGGAAGAAAACAGAAAAAGCTGGATTGGCCTGTTGTGGTGGTACACACTTGTAAAGCCAACACTTGGGAGGGAGAGGGTAGGAAGATCAGGCTGGTTTAAGGTCATTCTTGGCTACACAATAAGCTTGAGACCAACCTAAGCTACTTAGGGCTCGTGTGTGTGTGTGTGTGTGTGTGTGTGTGTGTGTGTGTGTATACACATGGGTCAAAGATTTCGATTTATATAATACTCCCATTAACACAAAACGTAGTGTCATACACTAGTAATTTTAAATTTAACTCCATTCTCCAACAGAAAGGGCGTAGCTAATTTGCTCTTGTAACATTATTGTAGAGGTCAAACATTGACATGCTAAGAAATCAGACAGATTATCTATGACTGTGATGGGCTGAGGACCACGCTCAAAGTGAGAACTCTTTCTGTGCTGGGTATTTCTTTCTCTGCAAGTCAATAACCCTTTTCTGCAATTATTTTTCATTTTCTAGATGGCATAAAGTCTGGGTAGAAAGGAGGGGTGTGCAGTGTTCCCTTACTAGCTGAGATTGTCACCATTCAAGCAAAATCCAGCATCAGATGAATCTCAGCCAGACTTAAATTGAACATAGCTGTGCTGAGGCCTCCTCTCTGCTCCCCAAGTGTGGATGAGTGTGACCAACAGCTGCCTTCCGCAGCACCTTCCTTGCCCACTGCTTTGTCTTCCCTTCCACAAGGGACGGGATTCCTCCTGAGTTACAAGCTAAACAAACTCTTTGTCCTTAAAAAAAATAAAGTAAAATCAAGGTAGCAGACATGTTAACAACAGCACCCGAACACACCTGCACCTAGACACTAAGATTTCATCCTGGTTTGTGGGGTATCCCAGGCACTGACACGCACCAGGAGCAGCACTACTGAGGCTTACATAGCCCCCCAAATTTGTGTGTTTGAATGCCTCAGCTCCTTTCTATGGGCAAAAGAGAACTCTGTGTTACCCTTGAAGTTACCTTTGAATGACTACCACCATGATTCCTAAACCCTGAAATGTAAATATAATGACCAGAATGGACCCTCATTCCTTAAAACGTAGATGGAGATGGGGTGCTGCCCATCCCTGCCGAGGACCCCCGAACCAGGGGTTTGTACGGTGAACCCCGAGTGAAAACATAGGGAATGAAAAGTAGAGAGAGATGAGGCACCCCATAAGATGCCTTGGAAGATACCAGCAGGCCATTCGCCTGCCAATGTTTAGATCAAGTTTTCTGTGCTGAAGTAACCACGGTGCCATCATTCTGCTCACCTCCTGCCAGATGTTCATGTCACAGATACCAGAGAGCAATCCTGTGCCCTTTCCGAAGACACCCCCGTCTTTAGTCAGTCCCACCAGCCGAGTTCTCACCACCCTTCACAGGGTTGGCTCCTACAGTCAGTCAGCATGACCCAGGTCTATTCAGTGCTTGCAGGGAGGCGCATGCGTTTGACTGATTGATGCTGGGGCACTGGTGGACTCTTTAGGAAGGACTAGGAGATGTGGCCTTGTTGGGGTAGGTGTGGCTTTGCTGGATGTCAATCCTCCCCTTGGCCAGCAAGGCTAATAAGGACCAAAAGATGTGTTTTAAAGATCCGAGTGGGGACAAACCAGGGGACTACAGATCTTTTTGCTCAAGAATGGTGCAAAACAAAGCACTTCTCATTTTTATTATAAAGCAAGCAAAACACGAGTTGAAATTTACTATAAGCTTAAATAGTGGAGGAAAGGCACCTGGTATTATGTCTTATCATCTTTGGCCATGTGAAAAGAGCCAAGAATTTTTCTCCCAGGCCTTTGCCTTTCCCACAGAGATAATGTAGATGTGCCAGGGCATCTCTTTCATGTCCTTGCTTTTAAGTGTTTTCACTTATTATGGTTTTCACTTATTCTTTCTAGAAGGCCACATTGTAGGAAGAATGTCCTGTACTTTGCCCCAGCCATAGTTCACAATAAATGTGCAGCTTTCTTTCATTTATTTATTTACTTTAGTTTTTGGAGACAGGGTTTCTCTGTGTAGCCTTGGCTGTCCTGGATGCACTTTGAAGACCAAGCTGGCCTAGAACTCATCTACCTCTGCATCACTCATAGTGGGCTGGTTCACCCCACATCTGTTCACTCTGCTTATCCTGAAGTTCCATTTGTCAGGTATTGGTACTATTTCCTATGCTACCAGAGAAGTGGCTTCCTGTTTCAGGGTTTCCATTCCAATTATTAAGGCAGCTGAGAGCTATCGAAAATCATCTCATCAAGAAATTCTGGAATGGGCTGGGGCATGCACACGAAAAACATCAGGTTTGGCAGTGCACACCTATAATTCTAGCACTAAGGAGGCAGAAGCAGAAGGGTCTTCGCAAATTCAAGACTAGCCTGCTTTACAAAGTGAGTTCCAGACTAACCGGAGACACCTAAAGAAAGTCTGAGAAAAAGAAAGAAAGAATATACAATTCAACAGTTACCTAGTTCTGAGAAGCGAAATGGAAGACACCCATTTAGTCTCTCGTATGCTCTGAGCATCCTTTAGAGTCATCTTTTTAGCATTAACGTGGATGTAAGATTTGGGTACACTTGTTCGCAAAGGTCAGATGAGACTTCTCCATGCTTCCCTGAGGGTGGAAATGCTAATTACCCAATATGTTCCATCTCCTCTCAGTCTGTGGAGGTGTTCTTTTGTAATTAGTCTCCTGCTTCTGAACCAAGAGGGAGTTTCCCCAAGGACAGACCTTCCATTGTGCCTGAACTTCCAAATTAAACTTGGTTGTCTCATCAGATCAATTTCCATGACCAGGTCCCAGGTTGGGAATCCCTGAAAGGGAAGAGAGATGCAGGTGACAGAGACAAGGGACCATCCCAACATGAACATTTCCACCAGCTACACCAGAGCTGTGTTCTGTGGGGAAAGTGCACACTCAGGGCTGGCCTGTTGGTCTGTAGCTCAGTGCTACATGCTCAGCACGTCAAAGGCCACAGGCCCAAACTCCTAGTGCCCAAAACACAACAACAGCAACAACAACAAAAAATGGAACTCACACATATTCATACCACCCCCTTTCTCTGTCGATCCAGGGTCTCATGTAGCCCAGGTTGACCACAAACCTACTATGTCGCTGAGAATGATCTTGAACTCCTGATTCCCTTGCTTCTATCCATAGGCATGCACCACCATACTTCTCCTAAAATTGTAGGGCCAATGCTTATTCTGTTTGGGGTATTACATATCTTCTCTAAGAAATTCATTTGTCCTCACTATTATTTTTCCTGAGAGGATAATGAGTCCAGACCACAGCAGTGTATGACCGTGGAGTTCTAGAAAGGTCCTCCAGCCTTTGCCTTCCCTAGTCATCCTGACGTCCTTTCCTTTAAGAGCTGGCAGCATAGCCGACCTACCCTTCAGCTGAAGAATGGCTCCCTGGCCCACGCTCTTGCCTCTGAGGCCGATTTTCTGCCCCTGCTGCTTCTGTTGTCATGTCTGCATTTCTGCAGCAGCTCCTCCTTCAGCTTTTTATCACGCCAACCCCCTTTATATAGTCATGTCTGGTTAATATCAATTTTAGCCACCATCCTGAGTTTAAAGGTTCAAAGTTTAAGCCAGGTGGTAGAGGTGCAGGTCTTTAATCCTAGGACTTGGGATGCAGAGGCAGGCAGATAGATATCTGTGAGTTTGAGGCCAGCCTGGTCTATAGAGGTAATTCCAGAACAGCCAGAAAAACCCTGTCTTGAAAATCAAAACAAGTAAACAACAAACAAACAAAAAGATTCAAAGTTTAAAATGTTCGGGTGTGATGGTCCATACCACTGAGTCCAGCAATCAGGAGGCAAAAAAGCAAGTGGATCTCTATGAGTTCATGGCCATGAGTTCATAGTAAGTTCTAGGCCAGGCAGGACTACATATTGAGACCCTGTCTTTAAAAAGAAAAAGTTTAAAATGACTTTCTGTGGGCAGATGAGTTGCTTGGTGTGGGTGAAGACCCTTGTTGCTAAGCCTGACACCTGAGTTCAACTCTGGGAACTCACATGGCGGGGATGGGGGAGGGGAGAGAACAAACTCCTTCAAGTTGTTTTCTGACCATCACATGAACACTGGCATGCACAGGTGAGTGTGCGTGCGCACACACACACACACACACACACACACACAAACACACACACCCACCCCTAAATATAATTCTGAAAAGTTAAACTAACTGCATGCTGCTTCACACAATACATAAAAATTAGCTTAAAATGACTGAAGACCTAAATATAAGAGTTAAAACCAGAAATTTTTAGAAGAAAGTACAATGTTAGCTGAACACGGCCGAACAGGTGTTTCATTTAGGTACTTTGGGAAGCGGAGGGAGGAGGACCATGAGTTCAAGGGCAGCTTGGGCTACAGGCCACCCTGTCTCAACAAAACTGATGAGTTAAGATGTGCAAAGAGGAGAGGTAGCCAGGAACCATGGGTTCAAGTCAGAGGGAGTGTGAAACCAGAGGACTGAGCCCTTCTTTTCCCTGGCTCATCCTATGATCTGTGGACTTTTGTGTGACAAAATTGTGACCCCTGTTGGGTATGCTCTGGGAGCTTCTCAGGCCAGCTTTGTCTCCCACTGGGGAATGGAGAAGTTGTCTCTGATGTGGTGGAGACTGGGAACAGTAAGAGTGCATCACCCACAGCCTTCTCCGTCACAGGATCAGTCATTTTATTCAGGTGAGCATGTGCTCTCTCTTCCTTCTCTGCTGCTTCATGGGCACAGATTCTGATGGATAAAATGATCTCTGGGGCTGTGTGTTCTCTCAAAGAAGGCATTGCCTGGGTAACTGATACTCAAGTGCTGCTTCCCCCTGGAATGCCAGCACTTAGAAAGCCGAGGCAGGAAAGTTTCTATGGGTGCTAGCCCAGTCTGGTAACTTGGCTGGACATGCTGATAGCATGCCTGTGATCTCGGCTCTCGAGAGGTGGAGGCCGGCGGGTCCAAAGCTCAAAGCGTCTTCAGCTACACGGTGAGTTTCAGGCCAGCCTGGGTTACATAAGACCCTGTCTCGAGATACCAAAAATAGGCTGGAGGAGATGGCTCAGCCGGTAAAAGGCTGGCTGGTCAAGCATGAGGGTCTAAGTTTGAGCCCCAGCACCCATAGAAAAAGCCAGGTAAGATGGCTGGTGCTTGTAATCCCAGGGCTGGAGAGGCAAAGGTAGGGGATCTCTGGGCTTCCTGGCCAGCCTACTTGAAGAATTCCAGGCTTGGAAAAATGAGGTGGGCGGTTGTCGGGCTCTGCTGGATAAGATTGAAGTCGGTCATGTCCTGATAGCCATTTATTTGCTCTCGGACTATGATGATAGACTCTCTTTTCTCAGCAGGGTTCTAAAGTGTCCCCTGATCTGGGTGACCTCAAGTCTTGTTGGGAGTGGCACATAGCCCTCAGGGCAGATTACAGGCCAGACCCTTTTCCGATAAGGAAACTGCTCTAGCACGCATCTGGGAACACCGAGAAACGGCCCACCCTGCTAAGGAGATCTTAGTCTTAAACCATGACCTTCAATGGTACCTGGAGAGATTTTCCCCTCACTCTCACTGTATTTTCCTTTTTGTGATAGGACCATTAAGTATCCTGACTCCCTGACCCCAGCGAATCAAACACATTCACCCTCGGAATTCCTCCCTCTGCCCAGGGTTTATATGACCTTTGATTTCACATGAATAAAGGTTCGAGCTTTCTCACCTCAAGACCCTCTGAGATCTATCATTTAATTTCCGCCAGGCAGTGTGTCACCCGGCCTGCTCTCCAGCCTGCCGGGCCTGGGCCTCACCAATCCTGTGTCTCAGTTGCAAGCTGACCGGGTGCGGGCTTCTACTTGCACCTCTGCCATGCTCAGTACAGCCCTGTGACCAAGAGCTGTAACACTTCGGAATCACCCTAGGCTTTGGAACGCCCGAGCTTCCATTGCCACCAGCAATCTCATGCTAAAAGAGCTAAACTGTAACACTGTGGAAAACCTTTTCCACCACCCCGCTTTAGCGCACTCCGGCCTTATCCTAAAGTACCCTAGCTGCCCCTGAGAGAAATAGAACCTCCATTCTCCATCCGGAAGCCGAGCTTCAGACAGAATGCGCCCTCCCTGCTTCCCGTCCCCCCTTGCTGAGGGCCCTCCTGAACCGAGAACGACAGATGGTGTCTCCTAAAGAAAGGAACACACACACACACACACACACACACACACACACACACACACACACACACACTATTTTAAATAAAATTAAGAAAAAAATTTAAAACAAGTAGTAGTCAAAATTTAAAACTTCAGAAGAAACGAGCAATACAGTGAGAGGTCTGGGGGGGGGGGGTTCGCCAGAATTGTGAGCTAAAATAAACTCTTTCTCTAGGTTGCCTTTTGCCAGGGCATTTCCTCTCAGCAGCAGGAACGAAACTAGGACACTCGAATGAAACACGGTGAGGCATGTTTGCATCTGCTTCTCACTGTCTCAGTCCATGCCTTCCCTTTGGCCAACAGCCTTTTTCCTCTTTGGCCCTCAGCTAATTCCTAACAATTCTCCAAGAAGCCGTTCCAAACCCGAAGCCCCCAATGCAGGTGACATTTGTTTAATTCTGAATGTTCTTGTAGGTGGAGACCTTCATCAATGCTAGTCACAGAAACACAGGCATATAACAGTCATTCTGCAAGGAATGCTCTATCCTGGCCCCTCAAGGAGCAGAGCTTGCAGGCCTGTGTCACCAGGCCTAGCCAATGCAGATTTTTAAAAAATATGTATTGATTTATTTTTATGTATGAGTGCTATTACCTGCATGTACACCTGCATGCCAGAAGAGGGCCTCAGATCACATTATAGATGGTTGTGAGCCACCATATGGTTCCTGGGACTTGAACTCAGGACCTCTGGAAGAACAGATGGTTGAACCATTGGGCCATCTCTCCAGCCCTGGATAGTTTTTAATGTTACCCACAGTCAGGTGGCTGGGAGACCCCTATCTAGGTGGGCTATGAGAAGCTCCTCCAGTACCAGTCTTTGGTATCTTGTTTATCACAGGGTTTGGCAGCAGTGAGTGACAACAGCGGGCAGGTGGCGCAGCAGTGCCCTTCTTGTGGCTTCAATTCCTGCAGACCCTTAATTACAGCTGTCATACAGGACTAGGAAGTAGAGATTCCTCAGTCCCTTCACACCAGCTAACGTTACACGTCTTGGCCTGAGGCCTGGAATCTTGAAGACAGTTCTCTGGACCCAGAGCCTGCAATCTTGCCTCTGGCTCCTTAAAGACTCCTCTCTTTCTTCAGCTTCCGTTGCCTCCACCCTATCTCTTCCTGTCCTCCTTTTCCCTGCCCTGGCCACCTCTGAACTGTTCAGCTGCTGCTTCAGCCAACGAGCAGCTGGCTGTCTTGCCACTTTTGTAACTCAGCCTGGAGCCTGCCCAGTTTTTGCCACCACTGCAACTCATTGCCTGATGCTGAAGTGTAGCCCTTCACAGTAGATGGCTTCTGGCAGGGGAGGTATGGGGTGGTCTCAGTTTTCTTTAAGGGGCTGGCCACCGGGAGTTTGACCATGCTCAAATGATTACATGGGCAACACAAATTGGTCTTGGTGGGGTTTTGGCAGGGGAGGGGTATGCAGAGATGGGAAGGTGGACCTGGGAGGAATGAGAAGTGTGATTTGGTGCATTGTATGAAAGTCTTAAGTAATTAATAAAAATATTATGTTGTGGGGGAGAATTCTAGCACAGCGAACATTTGCTGTGAAGATGACACAGAGCGTTCCTTTCATATAGAGATGTTCTGTGTTAAAATGATTTAAAGTGAAGCAGAATTAAAGCCTGAGTGTATGAGACCTCAGGTAGGGCTTTTCTCCCAGACATTTTCTGGGATTTTCAAACGAGACTATCTGTCTATCTATCTATCTATCTATCTATCTATCTATCTATCTATCTCCCCCTAACACTAGATGGGGGAGAAACAAGGATAGCAGAGGGGAGAGAGGAATTAGGAAAACCCTTAAATCTATTTTCTTTCTTTTTTTTTTTTTTTTGTTTCTTTATTGACCATGGATACTAACAAACTGCAAACAACCTCCCTAAAGGACCAAAAACCACTGAACCTGTTTCTTATTCCCACTACACTAAGCCGAGGCTCCTCGAAGATGAGGAGATGTCTTAGGCTGCTGTGGATGGCATTCTACGTGGTAGCTAACCCTGTGGAGTAGAAACTTCCACCACCCCCCTTCCTTTGCTCTTTATTTAAATTTACCTTTCTTTCACAAGTTTTAAATGTCTTTTCCCGGATGTGGCTGTGGTGGCTCACAGCCCTTGCATCGGTGAAGCAGAGGTAGGGGGATCAGGAGTTTGAAGCTAGCCTGGGCTATATAGTGAGTCTCAGGACAGCCTGGGAGAAAATAAGAATGGGGGATGGGGGGAGTAAAAGAGAATCATGGGAAAGATGCATGGAGTCCTGCCCTGCCTCCACAAGCAGAAGTTCCAAAAATTGCAAGGAGCAGCTATTCCATAGTGATTAGTCCCTGGTGAGGGAAAGCTCTCTGCTCAGTTTGGCTAGTCAATGTGCACAGCAGGTGTTGATTCCACCATGAGAATAAGACCACTAGCACAATTTTTAAGCCAATATTGAGGCAATATTGGCCAGAACAATGGACACTGGCCAGGTCCATACCCAGGATTCCCAGGCTATGGTGCTGAATTACATTAGAAGCTTACACAGGCAAAACCTCACAAGGCTGCATACTTCCCGAAACCTTGACCCAATCAGGCACAAGCATATGTCTTGCAGAGCGCAGGGAGAAAGCACCCTAAATCTGCCTCTCTTTACCCCAAATCTTCCTCTTCAGTTTCTTGAGAGTCTCGCCCTGAACCCCAGCGGTGCAATTGGGGCAATTGAGCTTCTTTACAGAAGTAAAAATGTGTGGCTTGTTATATGAACAACAGCCCCCGCTATCCAGGAAGCTACCTGTCCTTGGGGAAGTGGGGCTTCCAGGTTAGAGGCATTTTTGTTTTATAGATCTCTTAATCACAGTAGTTGAAACTTAAAACATAACGTCAGCCTTCACAGTAAGATAGGTCTTTCCGTTCCCGGGCTTGCCATTCAGTATGTGGGACACTTGGTGCTGAGTCTTCAAACCTCAGATATGGAAATACTTCAGACAGTTACGGCTCAGGAAAAACTGAAAGGATTTCCCCTATGGCCTCCCAAGCCTGTCATAAAAAACACTAAAAAAATATTTTTGTATTGACCCTTCCCCCACCCCCCAACCCCCACCACAGTGGCTACCAAGGTTTCCTTGAAAAGGCTAAGCAGGAGGCCTTAAATGCTCACTAATAAGTCCAAATGTGTGTTTTTGGAGTATCGGTGGGGACCAGGGCCTTGTAGCCCAGGCTGAACTCCGGCTTGCTATGTATCTGAGCCTGGCCTTGAACTTGTGGTCTTCTGGCTTTACCTCCCAAGTGCAGGTATTATAGTCATTTGCCCCTATGCCTGGCTTGGCAAGGTCTTTGAAAAGGTGCAAACAACTTAAACATCACTATTTAACTTGCAGTAATTGTAAGGTGCCACTAACATTTTAATGGCGTAACGAATATTCACATTATATTAACTGGAAAAAAAATCCTGCCACATAATAATGCTAATCTGGATTTTTGAGAAAAATATGTGCGCATGCAGGTATAAAAGTCATGGAAAGACATAGATCAAAGGGGTTATTCATGGATGCGGGATTTGGTAATTTTCTTTTATTCTTTATACTTTTCTATACTGCATCTGCATAACATACACTTCTGTAATCAGGAAAAATTAAGCTACTGTACATCTGTAGCAAAAAGTTGGGAGGATGGTGGTTAAATATTCCTGTAAAAATGTTATCCTAGGCCTTTCAGGCTTTTACCCAATTACCCCTCTTGACTTCTCTTGAGAAGGAGAAAAAGGGATCCCTGAAGGAAAGAAAAAAAGGGGGGGCAAGAAAGACTACTGCTAATCGTTTGTGAGAATGATGCATGGCATCGAAATACTGTGATGCTCTCCTACGTGGCTTACCCAGCAAGTTTTTTTGTTTGTTTGTTTGTTTGTTTGTTTTTTTGTTTTTTTTTAAGTGATGCAGGCAAGAGGACGTGTGTTTACTTTTTATTCCAAAAAGCTTTGGAATAAAACTGCTTCGTGGAATTAAGACAAACGCAAGAGCAAGCGTGAGAAACCCTGTATCTGACAGCGATCGCATGGCGTCCCCTTGTGGCCACCACTGGATTCACCCTGGGAAACGAGTAGCCGCAGGTAGCATCTTTATAAACTCAACAGTCTGCTACCGATCACTCACCGTTCCCCTATTCTGCGCCAGGTGCTAAGTATACTAGGAGTAGAGCGTGTCTTCAAAGCCTTTCTTACTCTATTCGGGTCACAGTGGCGTTCGTAAGCATTCATTTGTCTAATCCAAGAACTCCTACAGGTCACCAAACCGAACCTCACAAACAAGCTGTGTCTCCAATAAGGCTCTGAAGGCATGGCTAGGGGGTCGATGACGACCCGCTGAATACCAAGTGATTGTCAGCAAGAATACAGCCGGTGGGTGGGTGACGCACGAACCGCAGCTGGCACTTTGTGGGTGACCACGGGAATAAGGTACCTGACTCGATTTGGCCATTGACTTACAACCAGGTGCTTAAATTACAAAACCGAGTAATACCCACAAGCCTCTTTCTAACTGTACTGACATCTTTAACTCGCACCCAGATTAGGGGCTGGGGACGTAGCTCAGTGGTGGAGGTTTGGGATTACATTATTTTTAATTGTTTTAAAATGTTTTATTTTTATTTTTATGAGTGTTTTGCCTGGATGTGCCTGTGCCCATGGAGGCCAAAATAAGAAGTCAGGTGACCCAGAACTGGATATATAGACGGATGTGAGCCTCACGGTAGGTGCTGGGAATTGAACTTGGGTCCCCTAGGAGAGGTGCCATTTGTCTTAACAACTGAGCAATCTTTCCAGCCCCTGAAGTTCATTCTTAGCCCTGAGGGAGGGGCGAGACACAGCCACACTCTAGACTGTAACTTGTAATGCTGAGGGCTCCAACCTCACTCCTCATTTTTTAAAGCATCAACCACCATTGAACTTTACTGCCAGCCGAGGAATAATTTGAAAATTATGTTCACAATTACTTATGTTCATTTAGTTTAATCCTTTGCTGATTGACTGTCAAGGTCTGAAGAGTATTTACATGACAGAATCCAATCTTTTGTGATAGCCTCAGTCACTCCACCAGGAATCCTTTTTCGGGATTTATTTAATTTGTGTTCAGGTGGGGGGATGGGGAGGTGTGTGCCTGCGGAGGCCTCAGATCCCAGGCAGTTGGAGTTACAGTACAGGCGGTTGTGAGCTGCCATGTGGGTGCCTTTTCTGAAAGAGAAGCGATTCTCCCTTAGCCGGGAAGCCATCTCTTCGGCCCCACCTTCTCTAACCCCACCTCCAATCTCCCCAGACTTCTGGAACCCTGGGTGTGGCCTGCCGTCCCATCTCGAGTCACACGGCGCTTGGCCCAGACTTGGACCTATCTAGCTCGGATGTTCTTGGTTGGGGCTTGAGGACAACTACCATGCGGTCTGCGACATCAGGCTGCGGGGACACTTTAAGGGGAAACACTAACGGTCTTGAACGCCCAGCCGATCGACCGGTGCGGGCCTCCGGGGAACCCCAGGCGTAAGGAAAGCCCAGCGTCACAGACCGGAGGCCTGGCCTTGTCCAGACGCCAGGCCCCGCCCTCCGCACGAAGCCACGCCCCTCTCTTCGTCAGGCCCTTCCTCCGGGTTTTCCTTTTCCCTCCCCCGCCCCCTTCCTCACCCGAGTCCTCGCGGCCGGCGGCGGCGCATGCGCGGGGCGACCGGGTGAGTGCGGCCGGGCCTGGCGGGCAGGGAAGGGCAGGGCAAGGCGAGGGAGGGCGCGGGCGGCGGCCCGGCAGCCCCCTCCGTACCAGCATCCGGGCGGGCCTCGGCGGATTCGCGCTGCTGCCTGAGGTGAGGGCCGGCCTCCCGGGGCCTGCGCGCCAAGCGAGGGCCGCCGGGCCAGCGGGGCCTGCCCGGCCCGGTGCGTGTCGGCCGCCGCGGCTCGGGCGGACTCCGCCCCGGGGAGGCCTGTGCCCGCCTGCAGGAGGCCTGTGCCCGCCTGCAGGAGGCCGCTCCCACGGGAGACGCCGGAGCCCCACGGGGGCCGGGTCCTGCGTCCTCACGGGCTGAGGGTCTCGGGAGAGACCAAACGGGACGAGCGCTCTCCGAATCCCGCTCCCATTCCTGTTCTGTGTTGACAGGGTCTTGGGTAGCCCAGGCTGGGCACGGAGGCGTGTGCCAACCACGCCGGGCTTCATTTAGGATGTGAAAATTCTTTCTGTGCTTGAAATTATATGTGCTTATTGTGTGTATGCATGCGCACGTGTGTCCTGGCGCAAGTGTAGAGGTCAGAAGGACAACTTCGAAAAGTCTGTTCTTCCCACCATGTGGGTTCCGGGGATGGCTCTCACTTCGTCAGTCTTAGCAGTAAGTGCCTTTTGAGCCATCACACCGGCCCTGATTTTATGGAGGTGAAAAAGAAAATGTTTTAAACGTCCCTGTCTCAAAAAAAGAAAAAAAAAAAAATTAAGTGTTGGGTGCTGGAGAGAACTCTCAGTTGGAATAGGTAACTCCTTCTCCAGGACATCCTCTCTTGAACTAACACACAGGAAAAGTCTTTAAAAAATGCATCTTTGTATTGTGTAAAGACATCTGAAATTGCATGAAAGCACTGTTAAGTTTTGAAGATGCCAGGTGCCAGGATGCCCCCATGTGTGTTGATGTGCTTATTTTGTTCTTAGGAGACAGGGTCTTTCTGTGTAATCTTGCCTCAAACTCTTGAGTGCCAGGATGTCAGCTGTGAGCCACTGAGCTCTGCTGTGGATATGGAAGATGATTTGTAAAGTAATATTTCATATATTGTGCTCCCAGTTTTGTGGGGATATACATGTAGGCTGACAGCCAGACTGCCCTTTGCCTGAGAATGTTGTTGGGCATTTTTAAAATGGGAATTTTTCTTCCATGTTTTCTCAAAGAATGAAGAGTGAGCCAGGAGTGGTGGTGTATGCCTTTAACAAACAGATTAACACCAGATATAAAATCAGAATTAACATGTGGCCACATCCCATCTGTTTGTTTGTTTGTTTTTGCTTTTTTAAACACTATGTGCTTCTGACTGGCCTGGAATTCACTATGTATATTATGCTGGCCAAGAACTCAGAACCATCTTCCTGCCTCTGCCTCCTGAGGGTTGGGAATAAAGGTATGGGCCACAACACTCAGTAGTTGGTTTTTGAGACAGAGTTTCTCTGTGTGTTCTTGGCTCTCCTGGAATTTGTTAAGTAGACCAGATTGGCCTCTCTCTCCTGAGTGCTGGACCACCACCACCAACTTGTCTTTTTTTTTTTTTTTTTTTAAGTGATACATTATAAACCGGATATAGCACAATGATGTTAACATTTTTCTCCCAAGTGAATGTTTTTTAGGTGACTTAATTTCAAATACCTTAGTTTTCTACTGTGTATAACTGGGTAGGGGTAAGCTTCAGGTGATTCATGATCTTTTTGATAGGATAATTAGTGAGCACAAGTTTTGATTTACATTATTTGTAATCTCGAACTGTCAAGATGGCTCAGTGAGTAAAGGCATCTTCTGCCAAGCCTGATGATGGGAGTTCAGTCCCCAGGACTCATACCACTACTGTGCTGTGGCACTTGCATGTGTGTGTACCCAGATGTCTTTATGAAGGCACTTGTGCATACCCAAATCCCATACTGTTTGCTTGTGTGAAGGATGGATGGCAGTTCTAGGTTGTGAGTGGTCGTGTCCCATCCCCAACCCAACCTGGGCCCCCAGACAGGGTTTCTCTGTGTAGCTTTAGCTGCCCTCGAACTCAGAGATCCAACTGCCTGCACCTCCCCTGGGATTACAGGTGCGTGCCACTGTGCCCGGCTAGTTGTGAGTGGTCTTAATGAGCCTTTGATGGTTTTTAGTCCTAAGAAATTAAATTGTCTTCTTCTACCTCCCTCACTTGACAAGCCAAATCCAACTTTCAATTTAAGGTAATTTTAATACAGTGTGTGGTTTCCTTTTTTTTTTTTTTCTTTTTTTTTTTTCTTTTTTGCTCATGTTCTGAACAACCTGAGATATGCTCTTGACAGTTTCATGTTCTCCCTGATATTAGAGTATAATAATATGGGCTACAAGAAACCCTGTCTTCAAAAACCAAACAAAGGATGCTGTTTATGGTGTTGGGTTGGCATTTTGAATATGTACTTAATGATTCTATAAAAGTATGGCTGTCAGTTTTTCAGATATCACCTCTGCTCTCCAGTGGTTGGCGAAGAGCTTGGAGCAAGATGAATTTGCTGGTGGCAGTATGGAGCAATGAGTGTTCACACACACACAGTTAGTTATTTGATACCAACAGTCTGAAGACAAGTGTTCCATCCTTAGTTCTGATATATCATAATGGACTTTGATAGAATTGGTCTCTTCATTGCTTGAAATGAGGTGAGTTTGAAGGGAGTACTTTTGTGTTCCTCACGGGATTGTTGGGGAGTTCTTAATAAGCATTAAGAATGTGCTTAATAAGTGTGATCATGTGATATGCAGAAGTAGTATGTGCCCATCAGGGATGCATCCACTTGAAACGAGATTCATCTTATAATCTGCTGAGATGGTGCCTGTAACCCCGAAACTCAGGAGGCTAGGACAGGACTACGATGGGATGTAAAGAGTAACTTTTATTACCCTGATTGAATTGTTATCTTAAAGGCCTACTGCCTCCATTGCTAACCTAGGCCAAGTCCTGGAAGCTCTATCCTTCATACAATCTAACCTAGGCCTAGAATGTTTTCAGCCTTTGAGACATACTGCTGAATAAGCTCAACCTTTTTAGTTCTTTCTGAGCTCTGGCTGGTTGGTTCAACTAGCTTATTCTGGCTCAAACTCCTCTCCTAGATGACTGATTCACTCTGGTACCTTTCACTCTCTTTCTCTTTCTTCTTCCTTCTCTCTCTCTCTGCCTCTGACTGAATTGCTCTGCTTAGACTCAAAGTAACTTGTATTTTTCCAGACAAGGTTTCTCTGTTGTATCCTGGCTGTTCTGATCTCTATTTGTAGACCAGGCTGGCTCTGGCTCCCTGAGTGCTGGCGTGTGCCACGACTCCCCGCTCCAGCAATCAGTTCTAATCTTTTGGCTCCTTCTCACTCTGTCTTCACCTCTTTTTAGCTTGATCTCTCTTCAACCTCTCTCTGTAAAACTCTCTGTAAAAACTGCCTCTGAATTCCACGATCTCAAGTCCACTTGCATTGCCTCTCAACTCTCAGTAGATCTGCCTAAACAGAACTGACTAGAATTCAGACATGTGCATGCCTCTGTCTCCTGAGTGCCGGAATTAAAGGTGTATACCACCACACCTCAACCTAACCTTTTTTTTTTAACCTGAAACTTGCTCAGGTTTAAACTTAGATGAGTTTAAAAACAGGGGCTTTAAAGTTGTCAGACTTCTGGTCAAATCTAACCCTACAGCCCTACCAGCTGTGACTTGACTTTGTTATGTCTCAGTTTACTAATCAATAGCAAGGCAGATACGCTGGGCATGGTGACGCACACCTGTGATCCCAGCACTCAGGGAGGCAGAGGCAGGTCTACAAAGCAAGTCCAGGACAGCCAAGGCTACACAGAGACTCCCTGTCTCCAAAAACAGCAAAACAAAAAGGCACAACCACCAATATTGACAAGGTGTGGACATTACCTGACCTGAGTGATTGAAAATGTGCTATCTGGGGCTGGAGAGATGGCTCAATTGTTAAGAGCACTCATGCTCTTCCAGAAGACCCAGGTTCAATTCCCAGCAACCACATGGTGGCTCACAACCATCTATACTGAAATCTGAGGCCCTCTTCTGGCATGCAGGTGTACATGCAGGTAAAGCACTCATAAATGTAAAAATAAATCTTTAAAAACAAGTACTTCTGGTATATAGTTGATACTCAGTAAATCAACACTAATGTGTTAAGCACTTGGTCAGTGTTAGTTCTGTGATTCAATATTGATTTTATTTGTACTTTTTTCTTAATATGTGTGTATAGATTATGTATATGTGTGTATATGTGTAAAATATATAACATATGTACATATTATATATATGTAATATATACACACTACACACAACACACACACACACACACATATATACATATATATATAAAAGAAAAAAGTCTCCCTGTGTAACCCTGACCTGGAGTTTACTTATAGACCAGGCTGGGCTCAACCTCTTAGATCTGCCTGCATCTGCCTCCCAGATGCTGGGATTAAAGGTATATGCCACTTTGACCAGCCATTTGTGATTTTTCTAATGACTGAATAAATTAATGTATACTTATACTATAATTTTGGCATCAAGATATGGCTATAAAGTAAATTTGTTTCAAAGAAATATGAACATTTTGCATAAAATTGAATATAGATCATAGTTTAGAAAGCATAAGGAATATGCCTAAGTTCATTCTTCCTGTTGCTAATTTAAAATGTGGAACCATTTTACCCATGAACTACAGCTTGCTTAGTGGTGCTATTGCTTATATGACTTCTGGTCTCTTTTACTTTTAGGCACTTTTTGCCATCTGTGGAAACTAACCTGTAATTTATTTTCCTTGCTGCAGTATTGAGAATTATACCAAGTAAGTGGAACACAGCCAAACCAACTAGTAAATTTTCTAATGGTTCATGGGAGTTTAGTTGTTTAGTGGTTGCCACACTTCTGTTCTCAGAATGTTGATTGTGACTCATAAAATTCTTCTTTCTTGAAAATTATTTATGTTCCAAGATTCTGTACAAGATATCCCCCCTCCCCCCCGGGAGTCATTATGTTAATATAGACTCACAACTATATCTTTAAAGAAATGCAGCTTCAAGACTTTAGCTTGAAGTCTGTAGAAATGTTGAACGTGCACAGGCATAATGGCTTGTTTGTGTGTGTTTGACGGGGTCTCACTTTGTAACCATGGCTGGCCTGGAACTCTTTATGTAGACCAGGCTGGCCTAGAACTCTGCCTTTCTCAGGCCCCTGAGTGTTGAGACTAAAAGTTTGTGTTGTGAGACAGGGTCTCGGAGTCTAGGCTTGTCTGGGAGGTGTAATGCTTTCGATAGAGGTGTGGTGCAGTGTTGTTCTGACATCTATTTTCACGTTCCACACAGACCCCTTTATAAAAGGTTTTCTGTGGATGGATGTCTTGTACCACAGCATACCTTGTGTCCTTGGAGGCCACAGAACGCAGTCAGATCCCCTTTGACTCAAATTACAGAGGGTAGTAGCTGCCATGTGGGTGCTGGGGGTTGAACCCAGGTGCTATGGAAGAGCAGTCAAGTCAGTCGTCTCAGAAACTGCTGAACCATTTCTCCAACACCCCTTCCCCCCAGATTTCTTATTGCCAATAAATTCTTTAGCTCAAAAGAATTTTTATACTATCAGTTATTGTACCATGTTTCTTAAATGCTTTTCATATTTTAGAGCGAAAAGATATGAATGAATATCCTAAAAAAAGAAAAAGGAAGACTTTACACCCTTCTCGTTATTCAGGTTAGTGTATAATTGAATTATTTTCGAAAGGGTAATGGATTAATTTTCATACAGCTGTTATTCCCATCTATGTCTGCATAAATGATAAGACAGAATATCTAGACCATTTTCTGTTGTGAGAACACAGATCCTCACAACATATACTCTGCATAAATCCTCTGCATATACATTGTCTGCTAGGTGGAGTGCTACAGGGATGCTTTACATTCTACTCTGCTCAACTCTATGGGCTAGAAATATTAAAACTAGATTTCCAAGCTTACTCCTCATATAGCTTAGTTGGACTTTGCCAGAGTCACAAGCTGTGCTTAAGTTGTAGCAATAACTTCAGCATAAGATATTTTGCATTGAGGGAGAAAAACTTTATCTTACACACTATTTTGGAACTGTGAACTTTATTTTATGTGTATGTTTATCTACATGTGTATATTCATGCCTAGTACCTAGGAAGGTCAGAAGTGGATGTTGGATTCCCTGGAACTATAGTAACATGTGGTTGTACAACAATCATTTGGTTTTACAAATGATAAAACTGAACCCTGGTCCTCTGCAAGAGTAACAAGTGCTTTTAGTCACTAAGCCATCTCTCTGTCTCAGTTTCCACTGTGATTGTGTAATTTGTGGTTGAGGTTGGCTCCTGTGTTAATTGAAGAAGAGGGCTGGTCTGGATGCAGCTCAGTGGACAGAGTGCTTGCCTAGCATGCATGAAGCACTGGGTTCACTGCTAAGCCATCACTTGAGAGGTGGAGGCAGGAAAGATCCAGACTGAGGCCAGTTTGGGCTACGTGAGACCCAATCTCATAAAAAAAATAAATAAAAATAAAAAATAAAAAAAAGAGTTCAAGGCGGTGGTGGTACATGTCTTTAGTCCCAGCTCTCTGGAGGCTAGCCTGGTCTACAGAGTGAGTTCCAGGATAGTGGGGATTACACAGACAAATGAGAGAGACAGACAGACAGACCGACTGACCAGTTCAGGGCTGGAGAGATAGCACTGTGGTTAAGGGTACTGACTGTTCTTTCAGAGGATCCTGGTTCAATTCCCAGCACCCACATGGCAGCTCCCAACTGTCTGTAACTCCAAGATCTGACACCCTCATGTTGATATACATGTAGGCAAATCAATGTAAATAAAATAAGAATTAAAAAAGAGACCATTTCATACATACCCATTAGCTTGCTTCTTTGAGGAGAGTGGGCCTGGTCTATTGCTTCTGCAGCATTTGGAATGGCTGCTGTTGAGAAGCCTCTCTGCTCAGGGCTATTTCTCCTGACGGATGTCTTGGCACTATGTGGCATGCCTTCTTAGTAGTTCATGGTAGTTGATTCACTATTTGAATTATTAGCATATCATTTAGTATATATGTATATTTTGTGAGATTCAAATTATAAGGAAAATGTTTCCTTGTGTGTTTTAAAAGAAAGGTATATTTTTTATGTGTAACAGACAGTTGTGAGTCACCATCTGTGTGTGCTGTGAACTGAACTCATCTCTCACTGTTTCTTTTCTCTTAGGGCCATGCTGTATGGCCCAGCCTGGCCTCGCTGCTGATCCACCTCAGCCTCTGCAGCATTGATACTCTAGGTATGCAGTCACCGCTGGGCTTTTACTACACTCTAGCCAGTGGCTCTTTCAAAGATGCCAAATGTCAGTGTTTGGTCGAAAGTGTACAACTGATGAACATGCTATCTATTCCCTATTGAAACTCATTAAAGTTATGAAAAGATGGGTTAGGAATATAGGTCAGTGTAAAGGGTTTGCCTGACGTGTGCAAGACACTGGATTCAATCTTCAACATTGGGAGGAAAAAGTAGACAAAAGATTTGAATGTCAGGCAGGCTTGTGCATCACTAGATATCTGTACATTGTGCTGAGAATTGTCTTCATTTTGTTTTACATTCAGATTCTTCTGGAATAAGCAGAATCGCAGATGGAGTCAGTGGGATCTTTTCTGATCATTGTTACAGTGTCTGCTCTATGAGACAGCCAGACTTAAAATATTTTGACAACAAAGGTATGCTCCTAATTTCCAGGATACTCTGTAATTTGCTTTTACAGGACCTACGGATGACTGTGTGGGTGTCTGCCTACCATGTGTAAGATCTGACTCCATTCTAGTACTACAAAAAGTCACAAAGAAACAAAGCTGCCTTGGTGTATTTTTTTCTTGGGAATTATCTGAAAAGGTAGTTTGTGTGTTTTTCGCTTTTCCAGACAGGGTTTCTCTGTGTAGCCCTGGCTGTCCTAGACTCACTTTGTAGACCAGGCTGGCCTCAAACTCATAGTGGTCTGCCTGCTTCTGCCTTCCTGAGTGCTGGGATTACAGGTATGTGCCACTGTGCCTGGCTGAGTTTGTTTTCTTAAATTAATAAGTAATTTTCATTTTTAAGCAAACTCCTTTTTAGTTGGCTAAGAATTGATGCAAAGCAGCGGTGATCTAGAGTTGGAGTGTTGGTAGTCAAGTGTTAGGAATCATTTTGCTCACTTCTCTAAGTCTGTAGTGCTGACAGAAGGGAAGGATGGAGAGTGGCTGTTTGGCGGATTTCGGTCTTGCATTTTGTTGCCCCCCTTTTCTTGAGGATTGGTAAATGGTATGAAGGTGCACTGATTCTTTACTTTCTTTGCACCTATTTTTGTTCCCTTCTCCCCTTCTGTGAGTCATCAGTCTGAGGCCTTGTCTGGTGCAGTACAGATTTGCAATGCTGACACACAGAAGTGCTCACAGACCTGCATCTATACCTGTGAGAGTTCACAGAACTGTTTTGCTCTTTTAGTTGAGAGTCCTAAAAGAAGCACCCTAGCAGTGAGCACATTTTGTGTCCAGAGCTTGGTTTATATAATACCAAGTAACCAAGGTCCCTATAGACATGGCCAGTTCTAGATCTGGGGAGGAAATAGACAACATGAGTTTAGAGCATCTTGTGGTGCTGGAAAACAGGGATGTATTATAAAACAAAACAACACACACAGTATGGATGGGCTAATGGAGCACAGGGGCTAACTGAAGGTACTCTCGAGAGCCTAGGTTAGAGGTCAGTTGCAAGAGTGCTTGACCACCACACACGAGGCCCTGCCTTCCACCTCATGATAGAGACAAAAGGAAGCTCGCAGTAGCCAGAGCTGGAGTAATTTGAGAAAATATGAATCTACACTGATATAAAGGATTTTGTGAATAATTAGGGGTAGAAAAGAAAAATTGCTACACAGAAGAATTTGCATTTATTTATATCAATATTCCTTTCTTAGGAAGATGGAAGCCAACTCTCCACTTCTTAGTTTTTTTCCCCTAAGTCTAAAACTTTTTTTTAAAAAACAAGGTCTTAAAAAAAACAAAACCAAAAAAAAAAAAAAAAAAAAAAAACCCGAAGTGTATTAAACACAGAGATGTTGCAGTCTGATTTTCCTTTTTGACCCTTATTTCAGTTTCCTATGCTAACTTGGAGGGAATGAGGCTGGACTAAAGGAATAAAGATTTCAATCTCAATATCTTAAAATTCCTTAGGAAGTTCAGAATGTATTCTAGTGTAAGTGGGCCATATAAACAAAGGCAGTGGATTATTCTCAATATTCTGGCATATTCTCAATATCTTTAGGAATCTATAATAGGTAATAATGTTCTTTCCTGACTAAATCTAAGTTATTTTTTATTGCTATTGAAAGTAGTATTTTATGATGTTTAATGCTTTGATATAATTTTTCTAAATTCTTCTTACAGATGATGATTCTGATCCTGAGACATCAAATGACTTGCCCAAATTTACAGATGGAACCAAGGCCAGAAACAGGAATCAGAACTACCTGGTTCCCAGCCCCGTTCTTAGGATTCTAGACCACACTGTCTTTTCCACAGGTTAGGGAAACTCACTAACTAATAGCATTTAGCATATTTCGTTCAGATCAGGTAAAAGCAGCACAAACTCTTAACTACTTTTCACATTTTTTTTTTTTTTTGGCTTTGAGACAGGGTTTCTCTGTGTAGCCTTGGCTGTCCTGGACTCACTTTATGGACCAGGCTGGCCTTGAACTCACAGAGATAATGCCTGCCTCTACCTCCCAGGTGCTGGGATTAAAGGCATACACACGATTGTTTCTAATGAGGTGCAGTGTTTCAAAACAGTTGTTTCTTTTTCTTTTCTTTCTTTTTTAAAGATTTACTTATTTTTTTTATACAGTATTTGCCTGCATGTATGCCTACACACCAGAAGAGGGCACCAGATCTTACTATAGATGGTTAATGAGCCACTATGTGGTTGCTAGAAATTGAACTCAGGACCTTTGCAAGAACAGCCATGTTCTTAACCTCTGAGCCATCTCTTTAGTTTGAGGACGGACTGTTTCTAAAAGAGCTTTATTAGTACCATATGACAGCAGTAGGATAGCTGTTTCTAAAGGAATGTATTAAGTACATTGCTATTACAATGGGATGGTTATTTCTAGTGGAACGTATTTAGTTCAGTACTACAACAGTGGGTTTCCTTTGTTTCAGAAAAGTCTGCTGACGTTGAAATCTGTGATGAAGAGTGTGACTCACCTGAGTCAGTACATCAGAATATTCAAGAGGAGAACCCTATAGAGGTTCATACCTCAGAAGACGTCCCAATTGCTGTAGAAGTCCATGCAATTTCTGAAGATTATGATATAGAGACAGAGAACAATTCCTCTGAGAGCCTCCAAGACCAGACTGATGAAGAACCACCAGCTAAACTCTGTAAAATACTTGACAAGAGCCAAGCTTTGAATGTGACTGCCCAACAGAAGTGGCCTTTATTGAGAGCCAACAGCAGTGGCCTCTACAAGTGTGAACTTTGTGAATTCAACAGTAAGTATTTTTCTGACCTAAAACAACATGTGATCCTGAAACACAAGCGCACTGACTCGAATGTATGTCGGGTGTGTAAGGAAAGTTTCTCCACCAATATGCTGCTTATTGAGCATGCCAAACTTCATGAAGAAGACCCCTACATCTGTAAGTACTGTGATTACAAGACAGTGATCTTTGAGAACCTCAGCCAGCACATTGCAGATACCCACTTCAGCGACCACCTTTACTGGTGTGAGCAGTGTGATGTGCAGTTCTCTTCAAGCAGTGAGCTCTACCTGCACTTCCAGGAGCACAGCCGTGATGAGCAGTACCTGTGCCAGTTCTGTGAGCATGAGACCGGTGACCCTGAGGACTTGCACAGCCATGTAGTCAATGAGCATGCTCGAAGACTGATAGAGCTCAGTGACAAGTGCAGCAGTGGTGGGCATGGGCAGTGCAGCCTTCTAAGCAAGATCACCTTTGACAAATGCAAAAACTTCTTCGTGTGTCAAGTATGCGGCTTTCGGAGCAGGCTTCACACAAATGTGAACAGACATGTTGCTATCGAGCATACCAAAATATTCCCTCATGTTTGTGATGACTGTGGGAAGGGCTTTTCTAGCATGTTGGAATATTGCAAGCATCTAAATTCACATTTATCTGAAGGGATTTATTTATGCCAGTATTGTGAATATTCAACAGGACAAATTGAAGATCTAAAAATTCATCTAGATTTCAAGCATTCAGCTGACTTGCCTCATAAATGTAGTGACTGCTTGATGAGGTTTGGGAACGAAAGGGAATTAATCAGTCACCTTCCAGTCCACGAGACTACCTGACTGTTAGCTTTACATAATGTTTATGTAAAAGAATAAATCCTTTTCTAATGTTAAAGTGGGTAAGCTCAAACACAACTTATATAATTTGCCTTTGACAAGTTTTCTGACTTAGTTTTTCTGACATTACTGTATTTTTGAGTATATAATTATACTTAATGGTGGTGTTTTCAATTGCATGACAGTCCGTAGTTGTCACTTTTGGTGAGTTTCTTGCCTGTGCTCCAACTTAATGAATGGAAACAAAGGTACTGAAGAAACTGACCACAGGAACTACTGTCTTTCTTTTAAACTCAAGAGACCCTTGTATGAAATAAAACTATTGCACTACCAGAAATAGGGCACAGGGTGCACTTGTGGGCCTGGTGGTGGTTTCAGGTTTTTATTGTATGTGGGGTTTTGCCTGTATGTAAGCACAACAGGTGTGTGCAGTGCGCAAAGGAGGCTGAAGGACAGGGCATTAGACCCCCTGGAACTGGGTTGGAACAAGGTTTCGCTCTGTAGCTCAGGCTGCTTTCAAACTACCGGCAGAGCCTAGCCCCTCAGGCTCTGAGACAGCAGGTGTAAAGCACCACTTAGTGGACTCTTTTTAAGCCTCTACTTGAGTTGAAGGATGAAATGGGGGAGGGCTGGGAAGGTATGAGACAGGAAAGATGCTTATACACCTTCATAACCAATTGGCATTTAGTCCTCATCTAAGTACCTGTTACCAGAGCTCCTGGTATTTCATCCTCAGTTATATAGCAAAGTCACTGCTCCCCCTCACACTTCTGACAACTTATCAGAGGACTGAGATGATCTATTAAAGTATTACCATAGAGTTGGGAATGTGGGATGAAGGGTTTCTGGTGTGGTAATTGGTAGTCTGCATCCCAGTGGCTGCTACAACAGCTACAAAACGGGTCTCTTAAATAGCAGAAATTTAACCAGTTCTGAAACCACTGGCAGAGGTTATTTCTTCTGAGGGCCATTAGGGAAGGATTCAACCCTAGCTTTTCAGCTTGTTCGAGGCAGTTATTCCACATGGTGATCTCCTGATTTGACTATCCCAATATTGAATCACCATATTATGGCCTCCTGCTATGCTCATTTTTAACTCACTAAAGACCTGGCACAGGGTGTGATGGTACCCACTTGGAATCTAAAGAGTGGAGATGTAAAATCTCTGGGGCTGGAGGGATGACACAGTGGTTAAGAGCACTTGTTGCTCTTCAAGAGGTCCCAAGTTTGGTTTCCAGCACCCACCATAGGTGGTTTACAACCACCTGAAATTTCAGCTCTAAGGTACCCTTTTTTCTTTTAAATATTCAAATACATCACATTCTGAGGTACTGGGAGTAAGGACTTAAGAATTTGAATTAGAGAGGATATAATACATAGCCTCTAAAATAACAGTATCTCGGGAACAGAATGTATATCATTGTCTTTTAGTAACAATATAATAGTATGGCTCAATAGTAATACAATCAAAAAGAACAATTTATGCTATTCCCCAAAACCAGGAACCATGGGAACCTTTGCCTGGTGGGTATGACGTACATTCCTGTAATCTTAGCAGGTGGGAGGTGGGAGGCAGGAAGTCAGCAGCTACATGGCTGAGTGCCAGGCAGGAAGTGGGAGAGACCACCTGAGATCCTGCCTCAAAACAAAATTGGACAGGGTAGCTGGGTATGGTAGTGATCACCTGGAACCTCTTCACTCAAGAGGCTAAGGTTGAACAGTTCAAGACCAGCCTCAGTTATAAAGTATAATCGTGTCTCAACCAAACCAGAACACTATTTGAGAATGAATAACTCAATACTCTCACAAATCAGCATCTACTTCTATTTTGTATAACTGCATTCCTAGAAACTCACTTCATGTGATTACAACATTCCTGGTAGGGCTTTCCAGTTAAGTATCTCCTAACTTAGCATCTTAGCAGTTTGAATTATTCCTAGTCAAACGACAGCAAGGCGCCAACAAGCAAAGGTCACATCGGCCAGGGGTAGAACCCAGGCTTGGACTACAGCCTGAAGGTCTATTACACCACTGTACACAGTGAACCTTTGTCTTGAGATGTTTTTCAGAGCTTCACTCCTTAGCTTCTTGGTAATTCTGTTTTATTTATGCTTGTTGGGAAACATCTCGTTCAAGGAATTTTGCTTTCAGGAAGCAAACTTGAATTTTTGTTTTGTTTTTTTTCTTTTGTTTTTCAAGACAAGTTTTCGCTGTATAGCCTTGGCTGTCCTGGAATTGCTTTGTACATTAGGCTGGCCTCTAACTTACAGAGATTTGCCTGTCTCTGCCTCCCAAGTGCTGAGATTTAAGGCGCCGCTGCCACCGCCTGGCTTTTTTTTTTTTTTTTAAAGTCTATATTTTAAGAAACTGATGCTCACACCTATAATCCCAGCACTCAGGCAAGCAGAGGCAGGCAGATCTTTGTGAGTTTGAGGCCAGCCTTGTCTACAAAGCAAATCCAAGACAGCCAAGGCTACACAGAAAATGTCCCAAAAAATTAAAAATAAAAATAAACCACCAAAAAAAACGAGATTCTGGTCAGTCTAGCATGAGACCAGATCCCACTGAGTTAATAGGTCTTAAATTGCTGCTGTAGTTGACCTGTATATTTAATGATTTTTGGAAAAGCAGACCAAGGTAAAGAGAAAAATTTCAGAACTGGCAAGATGGCAAAGGCATCTGCTAAGTCTGACGACTGAGTTTAATGCTCAGGAGCCACGTAGTAGAGGGAGGGGAACAGACTATCTTCTTTCTTCTATCTGACCTCTAAACTTTAAAAGCTTGCTCGCTTGGTGCATGTGCCACAACACAGCTTGTAAGTATTTATTCTGGATTCTAAACTGCAGGTATCATGGTACAGAACTTAATAAACATAACCTTTGTATGTGTGTATGTGTGAAGCAGTGAAATTTGAGGCTACTTACAGGAATATGAGTGAGGGTTTACAGAACAGAAATGACTCAGACAGTTGCATTACCAAGAGTCCATCCCAGCATGGGTAACAACTCATGAAACTTAAGAAACCTAGAGTTCTCAATGAAACAAATGTGACTGTCTCTTTCATTCAGCCCAGTTGGTCTGAGCATCTTTCAGGAAGCTTGGCTGCTCTGGGTGTCTCTCAGTAATCCTTACTGTTTATATACAGTTGCAAAGTGAGGGGCTTGGTGCATCTGGTCAGTTTCCAGGACTTCCTAAAGCTTTTGAGTTTTCTTCCTGAGTTTCTCTGTGCAGTCCTGGACTTGCTTTGTATACCAGGCTGGCCTTGAACTCACAGAGATCTGCCTGCCTCTGCCTCCTGTGCTGGAATTACAGGTGTGCCCCATCACACCAGACTCGGGATTAATCTTAAAGGAACCGGGGTTTATTTCAGAGTATGCATTTTTTTGTAACTCTGAAAAATCCTACCAATTGAAATTGAAGCTAAAAGTAAAAACTGATGAATTTACTAGGAGCAGTGACAGCTGGGAGCTGAGCTTTCCAACTGTCATGACTGATCAACTTTAAAAAAAACCTTTCTGAACAGTTGGCTTAGGGTTGTAACTAGGAAGGAAACTGGCAATCTAACCAATAACTTGGAAGTGAGTGATGTGGACTTTGTAATGGGAAGAGCACTATAACTCAATTTGCTCTTTCTGGATATTTCCCCCATTTAAAAAAATAAAATAAAACTTTTGTTACAAGATTATAATTAAACTCCTCTAGTGTTGGTCCAGTGCTGGTTAGTGAGAAACTAAAATTGCAAAATTAGTGGAACAAAGTCTGGAGGGACCTCAGACAGCTAACCCAGGCTCATAAGGGATACAACATATGGAAATAACTAATATAGTTTTTATCTTCATGATGATTAAAAACAATTTGTAAAATTTAGCAGGCTAAATTTTTGTCTTTTACCTTAAAAAAAAAACACTTGTGTTTTTTTTAAAAAAGGAAACACTTGTGTTTTCATTTCAGGGTTTCTCTGTATAGCTTTGGCTGTCCTGGACTCATGCAAGTGGAGTGTTCTCCTTTTTCTCATATGGGTTCCAGGGACTGAATTCAGATCATATAGGCATATAGGCAGCCTGCTTCTGGGTTGCCTAGCAACCTATGATGTCATCACTGTAAAGCAGCCAGATGTGTAGCAGTTGTTTTTCATCTGCACACCAGCTATAAAAGGACCAACCTGCCACACTCTTTTGCACTCCCACTGCTTTGGTTTCTCTCCTGTATCTGGGGCACAGCCTCCTTCTCCATCTCTGTCTCTCTGCCCTTACCGTAGCCCACTCAGGCCTTAACTCCCTTCCTCTTCCCTTCCCTCAAATAAATCTTTTCATATCCAGATTTGTTTAGTCCTATTGCCAAAGTCTCTCTCTGCCTTGGCAAGATTTCAGAATCCAGGGTAGAATCTGGGACAGGATGCAGAGTTCCTTGGTTTGCTTTGTCTCTTGGGTCACTGAGCTGATGGCTCAGGCAACCATCAGCAACCAATCTTGAAAGATGATTGAAAGAAAAAGGAGGGAGCCTAGGATTCCTTCTCTAGGTCTAGGGACTGACTACACTGCTACTAAGGAGGAAAACTTTAACTGGTCCCTTTTTATTTTTTGCTGAAGCCAGGACTGTAAAAAGCAGCTCCTAGCCAAAACTACAAGGAGTTGTAAAAAGGGGCTCTTTGATCCTTTAGCTCCTGTGCAGGGGCAGGCGACTGTGGAGGCCTCCAGAGGCTAAGGTAAACTTTTTTCCTGCTTATCCTAGGCTGACAGTTAGATCTTGAATCGCTGTTAACTTGTTTGTAAATTGCTAAGAAAAAGGAAAAAGGGGAGAAAGTAAGCAAAGACCATTTACACACACATACTCAAGAGATAAAGTGGATGAAATGAACATCATCATAACTAAGCTTGTGGGAATTAGTTTTTGGTTTTTTAAGATTTATTTATTTATTTATCTATCTATCTATTTATTTATTTATTTATTATGCAGTGTTTTCACTGCATGTACACCTGCCTGAAGAGGGCACCAGATTTCATTATAGATGGTTGTGAGCCACTTGCTGGGAATTGAACACAGGACCTTTAGAACAGCCAGTGCTCTTAAGCTCTGAGCCATCTCTCCAACCCTCTCTAGCAACTTTTAAAAACTTTTTTCTTTTAAGAAAGTGATCTGTAATCCCAGCAAGTAAAGTAGAGAGGCAGAGGCAGTCAGATCGGATCTCTGTGAGTTCAAGGTACAAAGAGTCCAAAACAGCCAAGGCTACATAGAGAAAGTGCTTTGAATACCCCCTCCCCAGTGAAGCTGGGTGGTGGCTGCAGCAGCAGTGGCTGTGGTGCACTGCTAAGTTCAAGGCTAGCCTGGTCTACAGAGTGAGTTCCAAGACAGCCAAGGCTACACAGAGAAACCATGTCCCAAACAAAAAAGTGAAAACAGACCCTCTGATTCCACTGAACATTACTACCGACACCTAAACAAGTAAATGTGAGTGTCAGATGAAGGTGCACACCCTGGTTTCTAATCTCTGTTCCCTAACTAGACCACAACCACAAACAATGAATTGAATCTTGACTTTTTTTCAGACAGCCCAAGACCTTTTACACCTCTCTTAAGATCTTGAATCTCACTGTTTTTACAAATGAGCAAACAGCTGTGAAGATCTAGTAAGCCAGTGCTCAGGAATACAAGAATAAACCAAGGGGGCTGATAGATATGGCTGCTCATTGGGTAAAATGCTTGCTGTTCTATCCCGATGATCTCCATTCAATTCCCAGAACACAGAGTGAAAGGAGAGAATTTTTTATTGGTTTTGAGATAGGGTATCACTATGTAGCCCTGGCTGGCCTTGAATTGCTATTTAGACTAGATTGACCTTGAACTCACCTGCTTCTACCTTCTGAGTCCTAGGATTAAAGGTGTGTGCCACCACCACCCAGCTCTTTATAAATTTTAAATAGTAATTTTTTGTGTGTTTGTTTTAGTGTTGTGATTGTCCTAGTTTACTTTCTGTTGCTATGATAAATATGAAGACCAAAAGGCAACTTGTGGGGGAAAGGTTTTTCTGTTCTTTTGTTTTTAATTTTATACTTTAGAGTCCATCATCAAGGGAAGCCAAGGCAGGAACAATGGATAAATACTGTTTACTAATTTATTCTCCATGCCTCACTCATTGCTTGTGGTCTTATATAACCAAGAACCAGCTGCTCAGAGGGTGACACCTCCCAAAGTGGGCTGGGCCCTTCAACATTAATAGGAAGATGCCCTTAAGACATGGCTTGAGGTCATTTGATGAAGGCACAACTCACTGTTCACTCCCACTCAAAGAGTCTCCAGTCTCCTTTTTCAGTTAGCTTAGCCACTGTTATGCTCCCATAAAACAGTCCTTTAAAGATGTTGGCTTTCTGTACCACAACTGAAATACATAGCAACACTTCTACAGCAAAGTATGAAATTGCTTTTGGTCGTTTGCATGTAAGACAGATTCAGATTTTGGTCTTTATTAGAAATAAATTTTGTCTTTGTTTTTTGAGACAGGCTGGCCTCCACCTTGAGGCAATCCCCTTGTCTTCTCTTCCTAGACATTGGGATCAGTGAGCTACTATACCCAGCTCCTCCTCCCACCCCCCATAATGGTCTCACTATATTGCCCAGGGTGAGTTAGAACTCCGGGGCTTGAGACATCTTTCTGCTCAGACTCCCAGTAGTTGCTGCTATAGGCACGTGCTTCTGATGCCCATTCTGAAAAAGACTTCTGGTAGAGGGTTGGCTCAGAGGTAGAATGAGTGATGCATGAGAATTTGGGTCCAATCTACAGCACTATTTAAAGATTAAAAGTTAAAAAAGCATGATTTAGAATCTCTTTACAGACCAGTACCTACAGCAACCAAAGAGACCTTGTAAAATATAAATCAATTCCGTTTGGTAGCACTCTCCTCTAAGACCATCATTTTGTTGCTTCAGGACAGCTAGAGCTACAAAGTGAGACCCTGTCTCAATGCAAAAACAAACATCAAAATTTATTATTCTCTGAGCCAAAAGGTTTTCATCACCGAAAACCAAATTTCTGAGGGATGTGGTGGTTCACAAACACATTTATAATTCCAGCCCTTAACAGATTTCAGCAGAACTTCAAAGTTTAAGGCTCATCTGGGCTACATAGTGAGACCTGTCTTAAAAAAGTTCAGACTTCTGATTTTAGCTTTTATGATTATGTCTTTTACGTCTTCCTTTCGACATTTATTTCTCTCACCCTCGTCACTCCATCATGCTGGTCTTTTTACCACTGTCCTTCCTATGAGTCTTTGGGCAGTTTTTCTCCAGATATTCCCACTAAGAGTCCGGGAAAAACCTGAGAAATGACATCCTCACAGAGAACGCTACCACAGTTAGCTCCACCTTTCTCAGTTTTCTTCAGACACTGCATCTTTTCACGCGTAGGCTCCGCTGATCTTGAAAAACTCTGAAGGGAAAAGACGAAGGAGACTAGCTTTAAGACGGAACGGAAAAGAGCCTTACAGTTAAAAATCCCTGGCCACAGCAAACCTCGCCTTCTGCTGTCAAGAAAAATGGCGCCGGGACTATATGTAGTTCCGGTCGCGGAGCAACAGCCAATAGGAAAGCCAAAGCACCGGAAGTAGCCGGCCCACAGCCCCTCCTCTGGGTACCTCCCCTCTCTCGGCAGGATGAGACAGCCCAGGGGCTGTGGCGGAGCTGTGGTTGCTGGGTGACCGTCGGAGCCGGGACGGAGTGAGTGTCCGCTGGCGGGTGGCGACGCCAGGGGTGACCTTCAAGCTCCGGACAAGGGGAGCGCGAGCGCCCTGACGGGCCGGGGCGGCGGGCCGGGGGGTGGGAGCGACGGGCGACCAGCGTGCGGGAAGGCCTGTCCAGGTAGGAATCCACCCGGCCGGGCCGGCTCACGGCCCACGCGGCTTCCTCTCCCCACGCACCTCCTCTGCGCGCTCAGTTCAGGGTTCTGGAGGGATCCTCCCTCCAGGTGGCCACGTCGCTTCATTTCACGTACACCGGCATTAGTGTGTGATTGTCTTTGGTGTCTTTTCATAAGCAGCTTCCAGGTAGAGCGTCTTTTATTGTAAATTTAACATTCCTTGAAGTTTGGGGACTTTGGCTTGAAGCCTCCATGCCTCCTTTAAGTCTTGATCTTTAATTGTGATGAAAGCTGCTGCTCTCTCGATGCCTGTACTGCATTGTGACTTCTCTACCGCAAACTGGGAAAGTTAATAACTTAGCTATGTTTTGAGATCTTGGCTTCCTCCCTCTCACTAGCCCAGTGTCCTGATTATGTCTAATTCATATGCAGCCACAGTTTAACTACCATAGTTTCTTCATCTTCACGTAAGGAAAATGTAGTAGGAAATACAACCAAGATTTTTGTTATTAGCTTTTACCGATTTTACAGTAGTTATTTATATTCTTGTTTTTCCAGAACTGAAAAGTGAACTCACAGATCTCATATGCTAAGGCATTGCGCCACTATATTCCCAAACCCTTTTCTAAACTTTTCATTTTGAGTCTCACTAGGAGACCCAGGCAAGCCTTGAGCTCACTCTATTGCCTCTGTGGATTTGCAGGTTTTCCTGCCTTAAGTATCCTGAGTAACTGGATTACAGGAAACACTAGGAAAGGCAAATTTTACCTGTTTTAGTGAGTGATCACTCAGGAGTAGTCTTTGGTTTCTGACTAAAATAGTTTCTATAGATAAATAATATTTTTAAAGTATTTGATTTGTTTCTGACTAAAATGGTTTCTATAAATAAATAAACATTACATGAAAAGTGTTTGATCTCTTTGGTCATGTTAATTTTCGCCTTTAGGGAATTGAGGCATAAATTGTCAGGTACCACAATATGCATGGTTTTAAAACTTTGTTTTTAGGTTTGTTTGGTTTTTTTTTGTTGTTGTTGTTGTTGTTTTTCTAATGTGTGTGTTTTCCCTGTGTTTATGCTTGTATGTTTAACCACAGTTCCTCCCCAATGCCCTTGGAGTCAGAAAAGGGCATAAGATTCCCTGGAACTGGAGTTACAGGTTGTTGTTAGCTACCATGTGGTTTCCGGGAATCCCAAAGAGCAATAAGTGATTTTAACCACTGAGACATCTGCCCAGCCCCAGAAACGTGTACATTTTTATTCTTTTTGGTTGTTGTTGTTTTGTTTTGTTTTTTCAAGACAGGGTTTCTCTGTGTAACCCTGGCTGTCCTAGACTTGATCTGTAAACCAGGCTGGCCATGAACTCACAGAGATCTGCCTGATCTCTGAGTGCTGGGATTAAAGGCGTGCACCACCACTGCCCTGCTTATCATATGGTCTTAAAAGTTACATTTGATTTATATGTGGGATGTTAGAGTTTCACAGTTTGTGTTTGGAAACAGAGAACAACTTCCTGGAATTGTTCTCTACTTTCACCATTTGGTTTTGGGGGGTTGAACTCAGGTCCTCAAGTTTAGTTGTAAGTGCCTATACCTGTTGGGCAATTTTGAGTTTTTTGTTTGTTTGGTTTGGTTTTAAACAGGGTCTTACCAGTACTCTCATACGTCAGCCTCCTCACTGCTGGGATTACACGTTGTGGGATACTACAGCTTCTTTGTTATTCAGTGCCCTTTTTTTAACTTTGAAAAAATGGCTTTTCTTTTAACTTGTTAAAATGATTTTTATTATTATATGTGTATGGGTATTTTGGCTGCATGTATAGTTGTGCACCATGTGTGTGTCTGGTACCTGTGGAGGCCAGAGGAGGGCATCAGAATCCCTGGAAGTAGAGTCCTAGACATTTGGGAACCACCATGTGGGTGCTGGGAATAGAACCTGGGTCCTCTGGAAGAGCATCCAGTTTTCTTAACTGCTAAACCACCTCCTCAGAACCTCCTTAAGTTTAAGTATAGCTTTCAGGATGAGGAAAGCCTTGCTGTGTTATATTGTCCAAGTAGAACTAGATCCCTGGGCTCAGGTACACGCCTGCCTCAGCTGCTGAGACTTCAGGCATGCACCATCCAGAGGCTAATTATTGCTTTTCTAACTTTTACTCACCCTAGGTGCATAATGGCAGAAACTGTATCTCCACTGAAGCACTTTGTGCTGGCAAAGAAGGCCATCACTGCGATCTTCGGTCAGTTACTGGAGTTTGTTACTGAGGGTTCACATTTTGTTGAAGGTTGGTACCTCTTATAGTTTTAAGATTACTGTTAAAAATGTATGCAAGTGTTTTATTATTTCAACTTTAGTTCTTTATTTATTTTACCTTTTGAGAACAGGCTTGCCTTGAACTGGTTGTGTAAGTGCAAATGACTTTAAACTCCTTATCTCCCCACCTCCACCTCCTGAGGGCTGGGACTACAGGTGTGTGCCCTACTCAGGTTTAATTGTTGAATTCACATTGTTCTGTATTCTGGAAACAATACCATAGTGAGTAAAAGCAATTTCACAGTTAAGAAACAGGAAGGTACTAGTCTTAGTGTTTTATAACATTAAAGAGTTCATTAATTCTCCGAAGACTAGTAGGTAAAATCATACTAACTTTGAAGGTGCTGTGGGGTCCGGAGAGATGGCTAAGAGGCTAAGAGCACTGGCTGTTCTTCCAAAGGTCCTGAGTTCAATTCCTAGTACCCACATGATGCCTCATAACCATCTATAATGTGATCTGGTGCCCTCTTCTGGCCTGCAGGCACAACTGCAGGCAGAAAAGCTGTATATATAATAAATAAATGAATCTTAAAGGCACTATGAAGATAAGCAACTTGCCCAAGGTCACAAAGCTAGGATGGACTTCACAGTCAGGCAGTCTGTGTGCAACCATCACAGTCTCTCCCCAATTTGTCAGTGAACAGTTTTTGGAATCTCAGGCTTATCCCGTCTCTCATCTGAGATGTAATTGCTTTGGGAGAGGGTGACCATTTCCCTTTTGTGAAGCTGCTCAAAGTTAGCCTCAGTTGTCTTACCAAGACTTGGGAATTTGGAGAGAATCTTGGAATTCCTTTAGGCTTTTAGGATAGCTGTCTATTAGGTTTACATTGAAGAATGAGGAATTCTTAGAATACCTCCAGTGACAATGGGGAAACATTTAATCTCTTGTTTGAATCAGACATTTCCTCCTTGCTCCTACAAGCCTCTATTTAACATAACTCAAGTTTCATTGAGTGTGAAAATAAAAATTTGTTCCAGTTTTGGAATAACTTGAGCTAACACAGTGACTTGTGACAAATATTATTTCCTAAAGTTGATAGGGAGTAAAACTGAAGTTAAATTTAGTAGCATCTTTATAAAAATCTTGCCAGTTGTAGATTGAATGCTATGCTGGGAGCTAGTGAAATGGCAGTATTAGAATCTGAATTTTCTTTGACTCCGTTTAAAACATTGTAGGGAAAATGTTGCAAAAAAGGGGGGGCTAGCAAATAGGAACATAAGTCAGGAAGTGTGAAATGAGAAACAACAGGGTGTATAATACATAAGGTAAGGCATTAAGTATTACAACATTTGCTTTGTGGTATAAACCTTTAGGATTGGGAGTTCAAGTTCCTTAGCAAGTTTGTTTGTTTTTCTTTTTTGTTTGTTTGTTTGTTTTTCAAAGACAGGGTTTCTCTGTGTAGCCTTGGCTCTCCTGGACTCACTGTGTAGATCAGGCTGGCCCCAAACTCACAGAGACACACTTGCCTCTGTCTCCCAGAGTGCTGAGAGTACAGGCATGTGCCACCAAGCCCGGCAACATAGCAAGTTCAGTGCCAGTCTTTCTATTATTCAGCAGTTGTACATGTTTTATTAGTGTGCTTGAAATGTAAAATGAGGTATGAAAAGCTTAAGCTTAATCACTTGAGTAGTGATAAGTGTCACTGGTTATGATAATCAAATGAATCTCCATGTCTTCAAAAAGAGGCAAAAAGAAATATTAGCATTTCTTTCTCTATTACAAATGAGAAAACAGTGAACATGATCCTCTCTTAAACCCATACTTTAGAACTCCCTCCATTGTTGGTTAGGGTTATGTAGACAGTTATCCCTGGTTCTGATAAGTCCCGCTTCAGTCTATAAACATCTTTCTGCCTTTTGTTACTGATTGGACTTTTGTGTCCCTTCCCTGTGGGAATCAACATGTGATGAGGTAAAAAGGCTTGCCTAAGATCACAGACTGAATCTCACCTTAATATCTGAGGAGTAGGAAACTTCATAGCTCAGCATGTGCAGCTCCTTTCCAACTCAAGATTGGACTGAACAAAAATAGATGGCTATTAGCTTATTTCTTCTTTAAAACTGGGTTTTTGTTCCCTTTGGTTTGTTTTTGACCACTAGATAAGTATTAAGTAATTAAGTAATCCCTTTGACCAAGTCCTTTAAATTTTTAATAGTTTTGAAGTTCTTTAAGGCAGGATAGTCATCGCAGAGGACATTTACTTTTTATCAAATAATCAAGGCTAGGGGTGTAGCTTGGTGGTATAGTGCCTGCCTTCATGTGTGAGGTCCTGGATTCAATACCTGACAAACACGTTAGAAGAGGAAGAAGGAGAACAAGGAGAAGACCACTACCAAATATTCAGATCCTATGAACATGTTTATTTTTTCAAGTGATGTGTTAGTATAGAGCAACTCAAAATGCATACAGTTGTATAATTAGCAGAATTTCCATATATCACTTTTTCTAATACTGTTCAACTTTGCAGCAACATACAGGAATCCAGAACTTGATCGAATAGCAACTGAGGATGATCTGGTGGAAATACAGGGCTACAGAAACAAGCTTGCTGTCATTGGGGAGGTGCTGTCTCGGAGACATATGAAAGTGGCATTTTTTGGCAGGTAAAGCTATATCATTTCATCCAAGGTTAGTTGCATAGGTCAACTTTTCATGCCCATATTCCAGCTTGCCTGATGATTCAGTGGGTTGCGTTCCTCTTGCTCCCCACACAACAGCTTCTACTTAGGTTAAGTATTGCAGCTGTTAGCTTGTAAAAGGGTGCTTTATGAGCGTTGAGAATACTTTTACTTTAAGGGTAGGCTCTCATGTCTCTTTATTTTTTATTTTTTATTTTTTTAAGCAAGGTTTCTCTGTGTAGTTCTGGCTATTGTGGACTTGCTTTGTAGACCTCGCTGGCCTAAAACTCACAGAGACCCTCCTGCCTCCTCCCCTACAAGCTTGTACCATCATAGCTAAGTTTTAATTTTTGTTCTAGGTTCATATTGATTATTTTATTTTAATTTTCTTGAGAGAGAATCTTGCTATATATCCTTGGCTGTCCTGGAACTTGCCACATAGACCAGGACAGCCTTGAATTAACAGAGATCTGCCTGCCCCTGCCTCCTGAGTGGACTGTTTGAATTACAGACACATACCACCACACATTGTCTGTAATTAAGTGTCTCTTCCAGAAGACTCAACTTGTGGTTCCCACAGGAAGGGCAGGGAGCACTGTATGTCAGTGAGTGGAGGTCATGGAGTGATTTTTGTCATGTCTGATACATTCATGTAATCACCAGGAGTTGGGCTTGAGATGTGGCTGGCCTGGGATAAAAGCCTACCTAGTGTATGTGAGCCCTGGGGCGATCTCCATCACTGCAGAAGAAAAATGGTTGTTAATTACCTGCTCACTGTGTGTGCCCTAGGGACACAGAGACAAATGACTACTTCATTTTTTTAACCAGTAATGGGCATGTATATGCTGACTCGGGTCATAGACCAGTCTATTTCTCATCTTGATGGCTTTTGCAGTTGTAAGTGTTCGTGCCTAGATAATTCCTCATATCTCACCGCAAGTGTTAGTATCTCAGAAGGCTTTCCTGGCTGCTGCATCCAAAGCGTTCCTTCTCAGATGCTACTTATTTTATTATTTATTTATTTATTTTAAGTTTTTCAAAACAGGTTTTCTTTAGGTAGCCTTGGCTGTCCTGGACTCTTTCTCTGTAGACCAGGCTGGCCTTGAATTCCCAGAGATCCACCTGCCTCTGCCTCCCCGAGTGCTGGGATTACAGGCTGCTGTGCCCAGCTTTCAGATACTATTTGTTAGATTTTTTGAGACAGAGTAGCCAAGGGTGGCCATGAACTGGTTCTCCTGTGTTGTCTCCATTTTTTGTTTATAGTAGTATAGCAATGTTGTGGTGGTGCTAGGGGTTGAACCAGGCTGTATTGCATGCTTGTCATGTGTTCTATCACATGGCTTCATCCTGAACCAGTTCTGTTCTTAAAATATCTTGGTTAAATCCCTCTAAGCCTCTCATAACGCTGTATTTTATTTTGTTTTACTATCTACTGCTTCTATTCAGCAAATGTTCTCGGGGTCTTACTCAAGAGTTTAAAAAGGGGTAATTCTATGAAATAGGTTCCACCTAAGATTAGGGTGAGGTAGTAGGAAGTATTATCTACATGGTGGTGACTGATGTCTTCTTTGAGGCTAAGAGATAGGGGCAGATGGTTCCTGACTTACCGTGGCTGATTTCACTCCCTGCCCATGCATGATGTAGAAGCAGTAGAAGTTGCGCTTAGGGTGTGGCTGGGAGCTTAGTTCCTAGTCAGCTGTGTGGTCACTCAGTTGTAGTGTTGGCAGGACAGGGCAGATGCATCTGTATTTTCACTAGCATACTTTTAATTTGCTATGTGCTTATTAGCCTGCAAGCCCATCATTAGCTTTGGATATGAGCTGGCCTCAAAGCCAGCTTCTTGCAGAGTGGTAAATGGGAAGGGAGAGGGAAACCTTAATGTACTTGAAGAACTGTAAGTTGTGTTTGAGATACTCAGAAACATTAGCAAGACATTAGAAGTGGTTCTGTTTGCCGAAGACCTCACAGAGCATGTAAGGTCTGTATATTTTCAAAATATTTCAAAATACTTATATTTTGAAAAGTAAAATGAGAGAATTTAGAGTTAACAGTTAGAACTTTGGGTGTAGAGTACAAATGATAGATTGATGGGAATAAGCCATATGAGGCAGAGAAATTTGAAGAGCCTGTCTTGCAAGGTTAGACAGGAAGGGTTGATGAGAGACATAAAAGAATAACTAGAGGCAGGAGAGAGGGCTGAATCACTAAGAGCACTTGCTGTTCTGAAAGAGGACCAGCAGCCACATGGTGGCTCCCAATTCCCTGTAATTCTATTTCCAGGAGATCCTGCTGTAACTTCCATGAGCACTACATGCACATGGTACACATACAGATAAGCACACACACACATACACAGAAATAAGAGCAGCCTAGAGATTAATTAGAAAGGTGAGAATCACAAATTACTTGTTTGGTTGAGTGTCATTTATTGTTGTAGGTTTTTAAACGGATGTTTATGTTCATGTGATGTAGATGTGTGTTGTTGATGCTTGCTAGCCATTCGGATAAAGTTTCCCACACTGCCAGGTTGGATATTTGAGATTGTAGTGTAGGTAAATTCTAGGAAGTTTAGAAATTATTGCCTAATGTTGGTGATTGCGATCTGGGGAGTTGAGATAATTCACAGGGAAAAGGAAGAATAATGAGTTGTGGGGAACAGGTCAGAACAACTAGGAGTAATTGGGATACTAGAACAGAAGTATGTTTGCCATTCATGTCCCTTTCCATCACAACTTGCTAAAACCCTTGGAATTTCCTGAGTGATAGGAATAGCTTTTATTCTTTATAATGAGCTCCTTTGATCACACCTGAGTTTATGCTAATGAAACTAAGTGAGTTAGGCCAGCCCTTAGATAATTTTAGGTTAGGGCTGGCCATTAAATGATTTGAGAATTAGAAATTTGGGTCCCCAGGAGGTAAGTGGCTGGTGATAAAGCTTTACAAGAACAACTAGAACAGATTCATACATGGTAATACATACCTCTAATCCCAGTATTCTAAGGTACAGGAGGAGGATTACCTATGCTTGAGTATAACTTTATAGTCTGATTCTATCGTATATAATGAACCTGAGGGCTTGGCATCATTAGTACCTTACCAGATTCTAATGGGTATGGGTGACCCAAACTAATCTTGGGATTCACTGCTGCATGCAGTCGTCAGAGTATTAATCTTTTGGGAATAAAAATGTAATTTATTTTATGTATATCAGTATTTTATCTGCATGCATGTGTATCACCTCCATACAGTGTCTCTGGAGGTCAGAAGACAAGTGTCTGTTACCTTGGAACTGAAATCACATACAGTTGTGAGCCATGGTGTGGTTATTGAGAATGAACCCAGGTCCTCTGTAAGAGTAGCCAGTGCTCTTTACTGCTGAGCTATCTTTCTAGCTTTAGGGGGTTTAATATTTTTGTTTTGTTTTGTTTTACAAGACAGGGTTTCTCAGTGTAACCTTGGCTGTCCTCGATTCAATTTGCAGATTAGGCTGGCCTTGAACTCACAGAGATCCACCTACTTCTGCCTCCCATAGTGCTGGGATTATAGGTGTGTCCCACTGCACCAGGCTCAGGGGGTTAATCTTAAAGGAAGGCCGTAGGCATCTTTCTAAGTTTAATATACTATCATTAAAAGCCACTGCTGCAGTGAGTAAGGTGATTATACCTGGTTACATCCTGGGCAAATTGGGAACAGTTTCCATGACATGAAAGTGCACTGTTTTCCAATGAAGCAGAAGGCTCCGATTAGCTTCCGAGAATTGAGTGGACTGATTGAAAGACACATCCCTGAGGAGGTAAGAGTTGTTCCTTGGGTTTCAGAAATGTATTGATTGTTGTACTTGCATGAGAAATTGCTCAAAACCTAAACAATTAAAAACATTCATTTCATTGTACACACTGGTTCTTAGTTCACACAGGACACAGTTAGACAGCTTGTCTTTGTCCCTGAAGATTGGGGTCACACTACACTAGAGGGGTAGAATTATTTGGTATCTTCACTCATGTGTCTGATCCCTGGGTTGAAGTGACTTCGAGACTCAACTGGCACACCTTGCCAGGCATTCCATCAGCTTGACTTAACTGTGGCACAACAGTCAGTGGAACCTCTTCTGTGGCAAGGCTCCCAGTGCTTGTGACCCAGTAAACAGGAAGGAGCTGCATTGCCTTTTATGTTCAGCCTGGGAAGCTAGCCAGTGTCACTTGTGAAGCAGTCCTAGTGCAGCTCAGCTTGAAGATGGGACATTAGCCTTCATCTTGGAATAAGAAAAATACCACAAAATTTTGAATATTTATTTTTAAATTGCCACAAGAAACAAGCAACAAAAGCTAAGGGAAAAGTTTTTCTTTTTTTTCTGGTACTTTATTTTTTCTAACTGTACATTGCTAATATTTAACAGTGCTGTCTTTCTTTTTTGCCTGTTGGTATTGTTTTATTTTACTTTATGTGTCTGAATTCCTGATACTCCTACCTCTACCCCCTACATGCTAGATTACAGGTGTACTCTGTGGGGCACAGGTTGAAGTTTCTTTAAGTGCTACTGTGTATGAAACTGAACTGAGAAAATATTGGTTTGAACCAGTGAAGAACATTTTTACTATTGGTTTTGCATGTTTTTCAGGACAAGTAGTGGCAAGAGCTCTGTCATCAATGCAATGCTGTGGGATAAAGTTCTCCCTAGCGGGATTGGTCACACAACCAACTGCTTCCTGAGCGTCGAGGGAACTGATGGAGATAAAGCCTATCTTATGACGGAAGGGTCAGATGAAAAGAAAAGTGTGAAGGTATACTACTCAAACCATAATGCGCTTAGAGGTCTTTCAGTTGAAAGATTTTTGTATGATGTCTGCATGGCTAGACATGGAAGAACTAATGATACTTATTTTGGCAGCTTGCAAAGCCATTGCTATTATTTTGAGTTCTAAAAGCATTTTTATGAAGGCTAAATTACTGGAGATTCAAAGTTGTTGTTTTTACTGGGAGGGGAGTGTAGAGGGATAGAACTCACAGCCTGGTGCATGTTAGGTAAACTGTGCCACTAACCCTGTTCTTTTTTTTTTTTTTTTCCCTGTTCTTAACTTTAAATAAGAAGAGAATTATTTTTTTTTAATTTTATGTGTTTAAGTGTTTTTCCTACATGTATGTTCTCCACATGCATGTAGTGCTGTTGAAGGCTAGAAGAGAGCATTGGATCCTCTAGAACTAGAATTAGAAACATTTGTGAGCTGCTGTGTGGGTGTTGGGAACTGAACTGCAGAGCAGTTCTAGAATAGCAGCCAGTGCTTTGTCCCCCAAGCCATTTCTTTGGCACCCAAATTTAAGAGTTTTCTCTAGAAACTGATATTTAGTAAAAATAGATTGTTGGAAAGCTGCCTTTTAATCGTAACTTTGTCATCTTTTTGATTTGTTTTGTTTCTTTGAGACAGGGTCTCACTTTGTTGCCATTTCTGACTTAAAACTTTCCATGTAGATGACACTGGTCTTGACCTCACAGAGATTTGTCTGCCTGTGCCTCCCTAGTGCTGACATGTAAAGACATGCATCACTGTGCCTGGTCTTTGTCCTTTTTAAAACTTAAATTCTTTTACCTTAGGAAAAGTTTCTAAGCATATTCATGAGTAAATACAGATTTCTTTTTTTTAATTAATTATAGTTTATTCACTTTGTATCCCCCCTGTAGCTCCTTCCCTCCTCTCAATACAGATTTCTTAGACAAAGGCCAGTGGCAATTTAGGTCCTTGCACATGATAGCAAGCGTTCAGTGCCTGGGCTATGTCTCTAGCTAGGTATTTTATAAATGTCTTTTTAAAAACATGGGTTTTTACTACATTTGTTATTTTGTGTACATGTACATGCGTGTGTGTGCACATGTGCATATATTCCTGCATGTTTCTATATGTGTTTGTCTTGATGTCCATCTGGTGGTTAGAGGACAACTTTGGGAGTCAGCTTTTCCTTTCTACAGTGTTGGTCCCAGCAAATAAGTGACTTTCCCCCACTTAGCCAACCTACTGGCTCTGTTTTATAAACTTCTTAATTCAGTCTTGCTGTTCTGCTTCAACCAACAAAAGAATAAAGTACTAAGAAGTTAGAGTTTGATGTTAACTTTGGCCTGACAGGACTTGGGAAGGCATTGCATGTTTTCAGTACCTTTTGAACTCAGGTTAGGCAAGTACTTTCAGCTGAGCCACACCTTACCCAAGTATTTCTGTGTGTGTGTCCGTCCATGTCTATGTCCATGTCTGTGTGTCTGTCTGTCCATGCACACAGATATTTACGCTTGTGTGAGTGCATCAGTGTGTGCTTTGGAACTCAGGAGTGGGTGTCAGATATCTTCCTCAGTTAATCTCCACTTTTTTTTTTTTTTCTGATATGGTCTATCATTGAATGGGAACTCATTGGTTACCTAGATGGCTGAGATCCACCTGCCTCTCTCTCCCCTGCACTGGAATTATGCCCATCTTTAACTTGGGTGCTGGGGATTGGAACTCAGGCCTTCATGCTTGCATGAAGAGGGATTTACTGAGCCATCTCCATATCCTTCCAGCCTTTTTTACAGTAGGGCTTTATTTTGTAGTCAAGACTGGCCTTAAATTTTAGAGTTTCCTGGTTAGTCTCCTTAGTGCTAGGGTTTCAAGTGTGCTGCCACACCTAATCATAGCTACCTTAAAAAGAAAGATCTTCCCCACACAAACACAAAAGTTCAGTACTGAAGATCCATGTCTCTCTGTCTGTATATGTCTGTGTGTATGCTGGTTATTAAACTTTGGCCATGTACACACTTGTCAAATGCTCTGTCATGGAACTACATCCCCAGCTCTTTGCCATTTTTTTGTTTTGCTAAACTTTTAAAGTGTGGTCAGTAGTTTAGTTCTGTGAGGTTGCCATTTTGACTGGGATTAAGTAGTTCATTCTGTTGTTCACCTTTTTGGACAGTAAATACCCTTCAAATTAGTTATGAGAGAAGAAAAATGAGATGGTTATGAAAATATTCTTCAATCTTAATTTTTTTTTTTTTTTAAATAGGGTCTCATTTTTTATCTTTGGCTGGCCTGAAATTTCTTATATAGACCAGGCCAGCCTCTAACTCACAGAGATGCCTTGCCACTGCCTCTCATGTACTGGGATTAGGCTACATCCTTCAAACTTATGAGGCATTGTCTTAGTTGCTTACCTATTACTGCGCAAAACACTGTGACCAAGGCAATTTATAGAAGGAAGAGTTTGTCGTTGGCTTGCAGTTTCAGAGTGAGCCCATGGTCATCATGGCAGGGAGCATGACAGTGGGCAGGGAGGAATGGTACTGAAGCAGGCTGAGCTCTCACATCTAATCCGCAAGCTAACTGGGAATGGCAACATACCTCCTTCATCAAGTTCCCACATCCTAATGGAACAACTGTGGAACAAGCATTCACATATATGAGCTGTAAGGGCTATTTTCATTCAAACCACCACAGTTACTATTACTTTGGAGTTAAGACATTGGCCAAATTGGAATTTGAATTATTTGTGGTAAGTTATTTGATATTTATGGATATGATATCTCATTTTTCCTGATCTGTACTCTCTGCTTCAAGTTCCCTTTCTTCAGTATTCTTGTCTCCCCCCCTTGCTCCCAAACTGAAAAGACTCAAGGAGTGGCTCCCTTGACAGTAATAAACCTTTAGTCCTGTGCAATAATATTTTACTGGCACAACCATAAGAGCTCATACAATTGAGTACTTGCCTTCTCATATTTACTATTCTGTATTTTGAACACTTAAAATAGCTCACACCTTAAATAAAACAAAACAAAACCCTAGAAATAGTGGTGGACTAATACAGAGGCAGGCAGGTCTTTGTGAGTTCCAGGCTAGTCTGCATAGTGAGACCTTGTCATGAAACAAAACAAAACTGTCAAACCTTGTCACAGTTCTATTGGGTGTTTTATTATCTATAGTTTTCTTTTTAATTTTTCAAAAAGTTTTATTTAATCTGTGTTTTGCTTGCATGAATGTATGTGTACCATGTGTGTGTCTGATGCCTATGAAAGACAGAAGAGGACTTCAAATCTCCTGGAACTAGAGTTATAGGTGGTTGCTAGCTGCCATGTAGGTGATGGGAATCAAGCCCAGATCCTCTGCAAGAATAACAAGCACTCTAAACTGCTGAGCCATTTTGTTTTATTTGTAAGTGTGTGTTTGTCCCCATATGTTTGCATGTACACTCACTCAGAAGTGTCAGTGATGGTGAAAACAGCCATATGTGCACGAGTCAGTGCTGGAGCAGGCCAGAAGAGACCTGGCGTTAAAAGCACTTGTGAGACACCAGTGTGGGTGCTGGGAACCAAATCAGGTCTTCTGCCAGAGCAGTACTCACTCTTAACTGCTGAACCATGTGTCCAGCCCTGTGTTTTCTTTCTTTCATCTTCTGGTGGTGGTGGTGCTAGGGAGCTAACCTAGGGGCCTTGTGTTAGACAAGTGCTCATTGAGCCATTGCCTAGCCTTTGTGATCTTAAAATCCATCATACCATCTGTTAAAGCCACACATACTAAAAATAGATAAAGGGGTTTGGAGAGATGGTTGCATGCTTAAGATCACTGACTATCCTTCCAGGGGACCTAGGTTCCATTCCTAGCAACTACATGGTGGTAGATCATAACATCCTTAACTCCTTAGTGAGCACCAAGCATGGAAATGATGCACAGAAAAACATGCTAGCAAAACACCCATGCACATAAAAACAAAACAAAACCCAAATTAACAATTGTATGTATTATTGTCACTGTGGACATTCACTTTAGCCTCATTTAAGGCTTTTAAGTACATTTGATAAATAGATGTTTCTCTAGCCCCCTGTTTTTGGAGGTGTATGGGTATTTTGTATCATATGGGTATGATGCCTATTAAAGCCAGAAGAGAGTGATGCACCCTGGGATTGGAGTGGGTGGATGGGTGCAATAAAGCAAGTCTAAGTCCTCTGAGGAGCAACCAGCACTCTCAACCACTGAACCATCTCTTCAACCTCTGCCTTTTAACTTTTCTTTTTTTAAGGGTCACATGTAGTCCAAGCTGGCCTTGAACTGGCTATGTAGCCAAGTATGACCTTTTTACCTTCCAAATGCCACAGTTACATTTAACCATCTATTCTAGTTTGGCTACTTCCCAGCCACATACCTGGAATTACTTGTCATATTGGTCTCACCTGGGCTGGTTCTGCTCTATCAGGTCAATCCTCATCACAACCGTTCTCTCCCTCTTCCTCATCTTTCTGTTTTCCTCATGGTGCCTCCCCAAGACCTCTCAGGGCTGTAGAGATGACTCAGAAGTAGAGAGTACTGTCCCTTGTAGAGGATCTGTGTTTGCTTCCCAGCATCCATATAACAGCTTACAACTGTCACTCTCTGAGGGGATCTGATGCCCACTTCTGTCCTCTGAGAGCAGTAGGCACTCACATCGTGAATGGATACAAATGCAAGCAAAATACTCATACATATTAATATATATATAGATGTCTATTTCTCAAAATTGTTCAGGTGATTTTATTTCAAACCATCTGAAGTTCAACTTTCAATTTTGTAAAAATGGGTGCTGTTCAGCTGGGCATAGTGGTACACATCTGTAAATTCCAGCACTGAAGAGGCAGAAATAGAAGAGTGAGAGCAAGGCCAGCCTGGGGTACAGCTGGCATTAGCTTGAGTTAAAGTAGATGTTGTGGCAAACCATAGTATTTTTAATTTTATTGAACCTTTTTTCCTTTTCTTCTCACTTTAGACAGTTAATCAGCTGGCCCATGCCCTCCATATGGACAAAGACTTGAAAGCTGGCTGTCTCGTGCATGTATTTTGGCCCAAAGCAAAATGTGCCCTCTTGAGAGATGACCTGGTTTTAGTAGACAGGTAAATTTACATATAAATTATGTTTTCTCTGGGTCCATAAATAGAAGAAAGCTGCTTATTACACTGTTGTGATCAACACCTGACAAACAGCAGTTTGAGGAGGCTTCTGTCTGAGGCTGTAGCTCACATGTCAGGGAAGGTGATAGAGTGAGAGCAGTGTCAGCAGGAATGAGAGAGAGCTGCTTATCACATTGGACCTGCAGTTAGGAAGTGCAGAGACAGATCGTGTTGCCCTGATCCTTTCTTCTCTCTTTTCATTAGAAAGTCTAGGAGGCTTTCATTTTCTGAAGATGCTTTTAGAATTTTTCTATTGCTTTTATTAATACACACTTTTATGTGCTTTAAATTTTATTTATTTTGTTTGTGGCATTGGGGTTTGAATCAAGGACCTTGTGCTTGCTATGCAGGTATTCTGCCCTGAGCTACAGCCTCAACTCTTGTGATGTATTTTAGTATCATCTTACCAGTGTTTGACAAAGTAGTTATGTGTCAGTTAGGTATTTTCCTTACCTATAGTATTCAAAGGATTCAAACATTTTTGATATGCTTTTTGTTTTTTCAGTTAAAAATTTAGTGTTCTGTGGAAACCATTCAGTTTTGATGATTTTGTTTTTGTTAGTGTTTTTGAGACATGTCTTCATATACCTCTCGTTGTCCTGAAACTTAGTGTATAGATCTGGCTGGCCTCAATCACAGAGATCGGCCTACCTTTGCTTCCTGAGTGCTGGGATTAAAGATGTGTGCCACCATGTCTGGCCCGAGAAGTGTTTGGTTTTTTTAAGATGTACTTTTAAGCATTTTTATCTCTATCTGATTGGAACAATGTACTATTTACCTACAATTTGCTGTTTACCTAGTCTGTTTTATCATTGGTACTTCTTTTCCTTTTTCAGCATAAAAGATTGAAGTATTGTTCATTTTGTCAAAAACATTAAAAATTTCTAGACATCAGATTGATGATAGAATATTTCTGCCTTTTGGACTTCAAATAATAGGAAAGTTTTTTGTTTGTTTTGCTTTAAAATCTGTAACCTAAACTTTTGCTTTTAACGTGCATTGTGTGATGGAGTGTTTGCTTCCTTCCCATTAGCCCAGGTACAGATGTCACCACAGAGCTGGACATCTGGATTGATAAGTTCTGCCTTGATGCTGACGTCTTTGTTTTGGTTGCAAACTCAGAATCAACACTGATGAACACGGTAGGATTTATTCTTATGACTGCTTGAGTGGCATCCACTTTTCTGTAAAGTGAGGGAAGTTGAGGTGATGAACTAGAGGGTAACTGCTGGCCTGTGATTCCCTCAGACCAGAACGCTGTCTCTGGTCTGCTATAGTGTAATTGGTTTCAGCAGAGATCTAGGCTCAATGGATTTAGCTTCTACTAAGTGTTTGTGATTCTCAGGCGGTGCAAGTATGACACTGACGCTCGCCCCATGCGCGTGTATCTGCCTGGAAGAACAGGCGCAGATTGGCAAGTGAGTTGACTTTCAAGAGAGACCTGGCAAGAGCAGGAAACCCTCACCATTGGCCTTATTTTGATTTCTGAGAGAAAGGTTTCTGCTGACAGGGGTCTTAGGTTTCTTTCTCTCAGATGCTAATCACTGTGCTTGAAATGGTTTCGATTAAAAATGTAAATGGAAAATAATTTTTAAAGTGTTGTTCTTGGTATTTTTCAGGAGAAACATTTTTTCCATAAGGTGAATGAAAGGCTATCCAAACCAAACATTTTTATTCTGAATAATCGATGGGATGCTTCTGCCTCAGAGCCAGAGTATATGGAGGATGTAAGTTTTCCCCCTTGTTTGGAACTGCAGTCATGTTGTTATCTGAGGAAACAATAGACCTCAGAGGACAATTATGAGAAGTCATTCCCTGATTATGAAAATAATATAAATATAGCTGACCTCATGATATGCAGTCTAATTCCAGATTTGATATGTAGACAAAAGGATCAGGAGTTAAAAACCAATATGAGCTATGTAGTAAGCAGTAGTTTGAGGCTAGCCTGAACTAGGTAAGACTATCTGAAAAAAAAAAAGTTTGATTTTAGAAAACGTATAGGGATTTGTGACAGGTATCTGAAATACCTATTTATTTCAGAACTTAAAACTTCTTTTTGTGTTTCATTTTTTTCATATGTGAATGTTTTGTCTGCATGTATGTACCATCCACGTGGTTGATGCCAGAGGAGATGGAATAGGGCATTACAGCCTCTAGAACTGGAGTTACAAGACAGTTGTAAGCTGTCATGTGGCTGCTAGGCATTGACCTCAGGTCCTCTGGAAGAACAGCTATATTCTCAGTCATTTCTCCAGCCCCATGTTTAACTTCTTATTAATATGTAAAATGTGTAACAGAAAAAATGTCTACCTGAATCATTAGTGCTTGACTGAATGGATTTTCAAAAACTTCACCTACCTGCCTTAGAATATAAATAAAAATACCTGATACCCAGAGCTCCCCAGGGGCCCTTTGGCCTCCTGGTTTTGGTTTCTTGGTTTGCTTTTGATATGGCCAGTCTCTTATAGTGCAAGCTGGCCTCAAACTCTTGATCCTCCTAGCTATATACCTCGCTAGTGCTGGAATCACAGGTGTGTGCCCGCTCCCCTGGTTTATATGGTGCATATTATTGAACCCTGCGTATTAGGTAGACTCTACCAACTGAGCTATATCTTCCACTCACTTTAAAAAGAAGCTGGCATTTCTTTAAGTGTTTCTCTGCCATTCGATATTCCTCTATTGAGAATTCTCTGTTTAGCGCTATATCCCATTTTATAATTGGATTACTTGATTTGTTGCTGTTTAACTTCTTGAGTTCTTTATATATTGTGGATATTAGCCCTTTGTCAGATATAGGGTTGGTGAAGATCCTTTCCCAGTCCATAGACTGTCGTTTTGTTCTGATGACAGTGTCCTTTGCTTGACAGAAGCTTTTCAGTTTCATGAGTTCCCATTAAACAGGGAACAGAACAGAAACCTACCATAGGGGGCCTCTCAAAGACTACCCAGCAGGGCATTGAAGCAGATGCTGAGACTCATAGCCAAACTTTAGGCAGAATGCAGGCAATCTTATGAAAGAAGAGAGATACACAAGGATCTGGAGGGGACAGGAGCTCCACAAGGAGAGCAACAGAACCAAAAAAAATCCATCCAGTATAAGTCAGTCTCCTCTTGGCTGCCTTTGGATCAAGATGTAGAACTCTCAACTCCTTCTCCAGCAATGTCTGCAATGCTTCCTGCCATGACAATGATGGACTAAACCATGGTGTCTCTTCACAGCAATAAAACCCAACCTAAGACACCCCCAAACATAAAATTATTTTGTTGCTATTTCATAACTGTAATTTTGTTATGAATTGTAATGTAAATATCTGATATGCAGGATATCTGATATGTGACCCCCAAAGGGGCCTCAACCACAGGTTGAGAACCACTGTTCCAGGCAGAGGCAGGTAGAGCCCTGAGTTTGAGGCCAGTCTGAGGCCAGTGTGGTCAAAAAAGTGAGTGTTCCAGGATAGCCAAGGCAGAATAGTAAGATTCTGTCTCAAAAAAAAAAAAAAAAAAACACCGTCTCAAAAAAAAAAAAAAAAAACACCCAAAGGTGTTGTTTTGATGTATATGTTGCTCAGTGTTTATTGTTATAGCACAGTTGAGACTGTCAAAGGCTCCAGTTGGTGGTGAACATCTGAATCAGAGAAAAAGCAGCTCACTACAAGGTGGCCCAGAACAGAGAATGGAGAGGTGCCTGTCTCTGCTGCCTTCCCACTTCTCTAGAAAGGCCCTCACAGAGATAGCTCACTAGTCTCCTAGGTCCTCTGCCCAGTCAGTATTAAACATCACAGTATATAAGTAGCATTATTTCAGGTTCTTCTGTGTGTTTCTGACTTTACTTGTGTGGTTTATAAGAGGAAACGATTTCCTTGTTTTTAAATGCTGAGTAGTATTCCACTGTGTAAATGTATCACAATTTCTGAATCCATTCCTCAGTTGAGGGACATCTGGGTTGTTTCCAGGTTCTGGTTATTATGAAAAAAGCTGCTACCGACATGGTTGATAATCTTTAATGAACTGCAGAATTAGGACATCCTCATAGAATAGTTCAATACTCAGGATTTTTCTTTAGCTATATTTGTTTTGATTTGTTGATGTTGTGAGACAGTGTGCCCCTGTGGTCCATGCTAGCCTTGAACTCTCAATTGTCCTTCCATAAAGGACAACTGAGTGCTGAGTGATCATATTTGCGTGCACCACCACATGCTCTTTATCAGTGCTGCTGGGAACTGAACCCAGGCAAACTTCCTATATCTGAACTACATTCCAGCTCCAATTTCTATGTTCTTTTGAAAATTTTTGTTTCTTTTGTTTTTCAAGACAGGATTTCTCTGTGTAGCTAGTCCTAGCTGACTTGGACTCACACTGTAGACGAGGTTGACCTTGAACTCAGAGATCACCTGCCTCTGCCTCCTTAGTGCTGGGATTAAAGGTATTTGCCGCCACCAAATACCTTGTTTTGTTTTGTTGTTAAAGAGTTGTTTTGCTTTGCTTTCATTTTTTTTTTTTTTTTTTTTTTTTCTGGTATAGGGGACTGAACTCAGGGCTTCATGCATACAAGATAAACATGCTACCACTAGTTGTATCTTCAACTTGGTCTTTTCTCCTCTAACAGAGTTTTTAATATCCCAGGCTGGCCTTGAACTTACTATGTAGCCAAAGATAGACTTTGAACTTCCTTAACCCCCAAGTGCTGGGATTACAAGCTTATGACACGATACTTAGCTTTTTTCCTATATATTTATGTACTTTGTGGTATGTGTATATTCATGTGGTTGCCCACAGATGTCAGAAGAGGGCACTGGATCCTCTGGAGCTAGAATTACTGGTGGTTGTGAGCCACTTAATGTAATAGTTGGGATTAGAACAGTTGGGAAAGAACAGTGAGGGTTCTTAAATGCTGACCCATTTCTCTAGTCCCAGCTTCCATGTTAAGAAGAATAGACTATGTTTTGGTTTGAAATGAAGACAATATCTTATTGTAGTACTTACTTTCTGATTTCAGCGTTATTAACAGTCCCACCGAAGAAAATTAGGAAAATAAGTATAAGTGAAAAGTAAAAGTGCTGCCCATTTGGGAGGTGGTGGTGTTGCTTGCCTATACTACTATTAATGTAATAATTTTTTTATACCTTTAATATGAAATTCATTGCTTTCCCATGCAATTGATAGGTATTAGTACCTGTTTGTGGTGTTTTGTAATGCTTAGGTAGTATTTGCTGTTCAAAAGGAAGATTATTAAGTAGAGATTTCCTGCCGTCAAGGATAAGGCTTCGTTTGTTGACATTTTCTGCACTGTCATGGTAGGGAGGTGAGTTGCCAGCATGGCAGCTGGTGCAGAAACTGAGGGCTTCGGTCTTGAACTGCAGGTATAAAACTGAGTAAACAAACTGGGAGTGTGGAGAGGCCTTAAGTTCTCAGAGCCTACCCCCTATGACATTTGCTCTGGCAAGGCCACACCCCCTAAGCCTCCCTGAACAGTGCCATCAGCTAGGAACTAAGTATATTTAGTATAGGCCTGTGGTTGATGGTTATCAGTATTTCTGTTTAAATTGTTAAAATTCCTGTGCTACTTGCAGGTGCGCAGACAGCACATGGAAAGATGCCTTCACTTTTTGGTAGAAGAGCTCAAAGTTGTGAGTCCTGTGGAAGCTCGAAATCGGATCTTTTTTGTTTCAGCCAAGGAAGTTCTCAACTCGAGAAAGCATAAAGCCCAGGGGATGCCAGAGGGTGGTATGTAGTAATTATCATTTCCTTCTTAAATATAAACTTAGATTCTAACAGAACAGCACAGGCTGAAATCTTACCTTGCCTCCTGGTTACCTGTGGCTTCATTAACCTGTGCGAACTGTAGTGCAGTGATACTATATGGCACTGTTATGAGTAGTGTGATGAGCACTCTCATCATCCCAGGAGTCTTCCTTTTGTTCCGTATATTAAAAACAGTACCCAGCTGTCTTAGCAGCTGGCATGTTAACTGCACCTCTGTGCTGGAGAACCCTTATTGTACTAAAGAATGGTCCAAATGGAGAGTGTCTACTAGTGGAGGCAGTATAGTCACACTCAGTAGAGGTCACAAAGTACTTCCTTTAGGTGAAGATTGACTGAGTAAAGATTGTTAGATTCTATAGTAAGAACAAATCTGTAAAACTGTGAAGATGCAAAAAGAGATTTGTGCTAAAATGTCAATATACCTCTAACTTCAGAAGATAAGCCCTCAGTGCATACTAAATGCTTACTTAAGATGAAAAGGCTATAAACTTTGTATGTGTATATAGAAGATAAAATATAGTTTCCCGGTTGGGTTTCTGTTAATTTGACACAAGCTAAGATCATTTGGGAAGAGGAAACTTCAGTTGAAACTATGACTTTTTCAGATTGGCCTGTGGGTGAGTTTGTGGTACAGTTTCTTGATTAGAGATTAAGGTGAGAGGGTCAGCCCAGTGTGAGTGGTGCCACCTCTGCAGGTAGACATGGCTGGTATGAGAAGGCCATTTAGCAGTCTGCTTTGGGTCCTGCCTTGAGTTCCTGCCCTGACTTTATGAGGGACTGTGATGGGAACCGGTGAGCCAAATTTACTCCTCAAGTTGTTGTGTTTGATTATGGTGTTTTATAATAGCAATAGAAAGCAAACTACCACACATAGTAAAATATAGGGTTTTATACTCTGCATTTTTCAGCAGCCACAAGTCTTGGAACATCTGTGTTGTGGGTCAAGACAGTTTATTATACTAGGTTGAAAAGTCCTTGCCTGAGGCAGGCATGATGGCTCAAGATAAGGTAGCATGGGCTGCATAGTGAGACCTTGTCTCACAAAAGCAAAGCAAAAATAAAATAAACTTTTTGCTTGTATTACAGGTGGGGCACTTGCAGAAGGATTTCAGGCAAGATTACAGGAATTTCAGAATTTTGAACAAACTTTTGAGGTAGGAATTTCATTACTATTGGCTTATACACGACACTGCTCAGAGAGTACTATCATCGTCATTGTCTACTTTTGTCAATAACCTCTGCTGTGATTAAGTATAGTCCTGACAGCAGCAAGTGAAACGAAAAAGATTTGAAGAAAAGAAGCCCCTGCATAAAGGATGACCTGTAAGAATTGAGAAAAATGTACTTCACTGACATGTTCATAAATGTGGTCTAGTATTGCTTGTGTTGTGCACTGAATGGTATTCCTTGTACTCATACATGTGGAAAAAGAGCAAACATTAATTGTTGTTGGAACAGATGACGGTTGCATGGTGGTGGTCTCAACCTTTAATCCCAGCACTTGGGAGGCAAAGGCAAGTGGATCTCAAGTTCAAGGCCAGCCAGGGCCACACAGAGAAACTCAGTGGGGTGGGGAGTGTTGTGTGTGTGTGAAGCAAAGTGAGGACTGTTCATTATCTCAGTGAAGAGTATTGTATCAAAGAAGAAAGAACATTGAGAATGCCATTTGATAAAATTGTCTTGTATTTCTAAACTTATTGCTACTTGTTAATGTTCATTTTGTGCCAGGTGTTTTGAAAAAAAAATGAATGAATACAAAAATATTTATGATACAGCTCTGCTCCTTTAGTAGGAAACCACTGTGTGTAAGGGCTGGTGTTTGTGCAGCGCTGAGGAGAAAGGGAGTAATAGGCTTTCTATTGCTGGATAAAACACCATGTGCAAAAACAAACTAGAAAGGGCTTATTTCACAACTCTCAGGTCAAACTCTATCACCGATGGAAGTTCAAGCTAGGAACCTGGAGGCAGGACCTGAAGCAGAGACCATGGAGAAGGACGGCTGACTGCCCTGCTCCCCATGGTCTTCTCAGTCTGATTTAGGAATATCCACATATCTGTATATGTGCACACACAAATACATCAGATTATAGTGCAGTGCTAGGCAGTGACTCTGCCATTGAGCTCTATCCTGGTGCCTTTTTCATTAGTATCCTCTCCCTCCCTTCTTTCCTCCCTTCCTCCATCCCTTCCTAACTCCCTCCTTTCCCACCTCCCTCCTCTTGTGTGTGTGGTGTGTGTGTGTGGTGTTTATCTGTGAGTGAGGGTATATGTGTCAGAGGACAACTTTCCAGAATTTTTTTTTCTTCCACTGTGGGTTCACAGGATTGGACTTGAGTTGTCAGGCTTGTATACCAAACACTTTCACCTGCTTAGCTGTCTATAGCTCAGGCTGTTCTGGGACTCTCAATAAGTAAGCTAGTCTGGCATCCAACTCACAGTTCTCCCTGACTCTCAAGTGCTGTGATTATAAGCAGGTGCCACCGTGTCTGAGCATAAAGTACTTTTAGAAGAAACTTGGCAGCTCATTATTAGAAGTTGTAATAGGGTACTCTGGTTTCTCTTTAAATCGTATAATTCTTTCACTGTTTAAGATTTGTGGAAAAAAAAATGATTTGTGACTTACATTTAGGAATCTAAACATTATATATGGAAAATTTGGTTATGAATAGTACCTGTTAGGAAAGATTATGGGAAATGTCTGGATTTATAATTTGAAGGTTGTTTAAAGCTGTAGTTATAGCTAGAAATGGTAGTGTATTCCTTTAATCCCAACATGTAGGAGGCAAGACAAGGAACTTGCGGATTGGAGGTGAGCCTAGACTAAATACAAGATCTTGTTTCACAAAACCACAAAGAAAATAAACTAAAACCTGTAGAAGGACCAGAGCATTTCCTGGTGGTTGAATTGAATTGTCAGTTTTTTTCTCAGAAGTTGAAATTAAAAAAAGAGAGAGAGAAAAGATTTTATTTTTGGGCTGGAGAGATGGATCAGAGGTTAAGAACACTTGCTGTTCTTCCAAAGGTCCTGAGTTCAATTCCAGCAACCACATGGTAGCTCATAACCATCTATACTAAGATCTGGTGTACAGGCAGAATGTTGTATAAATAATAAATAAATCTTTTTTAAAAAAAAGTATTTTTCTGAGAGAGAGAGGGGGGGGGTTGTGGGAGTGTCCTTGGAGGCCAGCTGGTGGTGTCAAATGCCTTGGAGCTGTGTTATAATTAAGTGTCAGCTACCTCACCTGGGTTCTGAGGACCAAACTTGGGTCATCTACAAGAGCATTACATATTACACTTAAGCACGACACTGTCCAGCCCAGGCATTTCCTTTTAAATCAGTTTTTGGTAACTTCAGAGTTCGTAGAAATTGATTAATTTCTGAGAGTTTAAAATCCAGTAGCATAAAGTTACATTTGTTGATTTTCCAATGACTATAATTGCTTTTGATTTTTCAAAAATTGAACTCTATGCTTTGGTTAATTATCAGCTGATAACTATCATTTTGAGGTCTATTCTTTAAGTTCCCTGTTAGTAGAGTTGATCATTCCTTCTGCTTTTAAAGAAAGAGTTTATGATTATGAATTTAGCTTTGGGTATATTTTGTGGATTTCAGAATTCAGTTTAGATTTTTACTGTTTTCTTCAGTTTTCTTTCTTTTCTTTTGAGACAGGATCTCATTATGTAGCCCTAGTTGTCTTGAAACTCACTGTGTAGACAAGGCCAGCCTCAAGATCACAGAAACCTGCCTGCTTTTGCCTCCTGAGTCCTGGGATTCAGTTTTAGTTTTTAAAAATTAATTTAAAAAATTTAAAAATTAAAATTGTTTAACAGTTTCATACTTTTACATAATAAGTTTTAACCATTTTTACCCTTTTCTCCTATTCATGTTTCCTTCTCTCATCACCTTTTGCTGGGAGGTTTGTTTGTTTGTTTTTTGAGACAGGTTTTCTCTGTATAGCACTAGTTGTTCTTGAACTCACAGTGATCCACCTGCCTCTGCCTCCCAAGAGCTAGGATTTCAAAGGCATGCACCACCACCGCCTGGCCTAGTTTTTAATTATTTTTTTAAGTATTTTATTGTTTTATTTTATTTTTGAAACAGGGTTTCTCTGTGTAGCCTTGGCTATCTTGGGTTCACTTTGTAGACCAGGCTGGCCTTGAACTCACAGAGATTTGCCTGCCTCTGCATCCCCAAGTGCTGGGATTACAGGTGTGCTCCACTGCACCTGGCTAATTATTATTTTTAATAGTTTTAAATTATTATATAATTAAATTAGTTTTAAGTTTTTATATTTTCTTATTGATAAAGGAATTGTTAAAACTGATGTTTAGATTTTTTTAATTTTTTATTATTTCTTGATTTTGTGTGTGTGTGTGTGTTATAATCACTCAATATAGCCTTTACATGCATTTTCTCTTTATATTTGGAACTTTGTGGGCTTTTGATTTATTGATAAAGCCTTTATCAAATTCATCATGTCTTAATAGATTTTTTTCCTAAAGATTACTTTTAATTGGTGGTGAGTGGGTATGTTACTGCAGGTGCGCAAAGAGGGCAGAGGTGTGAGATCTCCTTGAAGCTGGTGTTACAGGTGGTTGTGAGCCATCTGACATGAGCTGGGAATCAAACTTGCATCCTCTGCAAGAGCAGTATATGCTCTTAACTGCTAAAGCTATCTTTCCATTTCTAAATCATCGTCATAACCAGTTTGGTCTTTGCCATGGGATTCATTTTACTTAGGAGGGGCTAAGTATTTTTAACACAAACACGACTAATTGACTTGAAAGCCAATTAGAGTAAGAGTTTTACTTTTTAAACCTGCATTTGGGTGTTCTTACTACAAGGACATATTTACACAGGCATTCTACCATTACCTATTCTTCATAAGTTTGCTGTGTGATGGAAGAAGTGTAAGAGTCTGTGCATGGCTTTAAAGGACATTCCTGCAATGCTGGGGTAATTTAGGATTTGGGCTGTGTTAGGCAGCAGTATTGTCCCAGTGGTAAGGATTGAAAGTAAAATTGATTTGTGAAAAATACTGCCCCCCCCCCTTTTCTTTTGATATATAATTTCCTGTGTAACCCAGGCTTTCCTGGAACCTGTTATGTATGCCAGGCTTGCCTTGAATGTCTCTTCTTAAAAAAGACGAGTGTTGATGTGTTTTGTTTTTTATTTTGAGTCAAGGTGTCTGTGTTAAGCTGGCTTGAACTCCTGGGTCTGAGTGATCCTCCCACCACAGCCTTCTAAGTTCTGGAAACTACAGGTGTTGCTCCAGGCCTGGTTTTTGGTAATGAGACCATAGAGGTTTGACCTTTACGGTACAAGAAGAAAGCTAAGTGCATGGCCGTAGTCTGAGCTACTTGGGAAGCTGAGTCAGGAGGATCATTGAACTCAGGATTTCAGGGCTATCCTAGACAATTTTTTAAGACTGTTTCTTTAAAAAAAAAATTTAAGAAGCCAATATATGTGGGCATGTATGTATAAAAATATGCACATATCTACATGTATGGTACATCTAGGTAAGAGGTAAGTTCATTCTTTGCACTTTCAGTTTAAAACATACTGAAATAGCATTCTTGGGTGTTTGTGATTATATATAATTAATAAGCTAATTTCTTTAGATGTTAATAAGAAACAGAAAACTAATTGATCTGTGCTTCTCATTTTGTTCTCGGTTTTTAAATTTGAAAGTATAGGATATTATGACAAGATAGAATTAATAACAGTTTGGTCAGTATTTTTAAATCTCTTGCAAAGTTACAGAGTTCCTGATAAAGTAACTCTGCAAAGTGTGCACTTGTGTGCTCCAAGCACAAAATTCATTTGTTCAAGAGTGTGTAAGGACTTTCCTGGGATGCTCCTTCAGATACTGAGGGAAGGGGCTTCCTTTCATCTTTGTATTTGCTCACTCTTGCATGACTTTGAGTCAGTGCCTTCTGTGCCTGGCTGCATGGAGTCCTCTTCACTTCGTCTAGTCCAGCTCTAACACTGTGCTGTCTTCTGTGCACTGGGTCTTCATTGCTGACATCTAGATCTGCTTCATCGAGGAACATTTCTTTTAACTTCTCTTAAGATTACTCTTATGCGTTTGTTATAATTTTGTGGAAACTGGCACTAAAGGGCAGTCATTTAAAATAAAGCTGAGTTTGACCATTTAAAATTCAGTAGCTTATAAGTCAGCTCCTTACTGATGGCTAGAAGTTCTAATGAAGGATGTATCTAGAGATTCTCTGCTTTAGACTCAGAGCAGGAATACAGCAATTTGCTGTCAGTAAAAGTTTAGTAAGAATGAGTGATGCTTAAGTGAGATTCATGAAAAAAAGTACAGCTAGCTGAATTGGGGGAAGAATAGCTTTCATTATAAGCTGTTGACTAAATGAATTGCCCTTAGGTCCTCTGCCTAAAGAAAGGAATTGTTCTGTTTTTCCATACCTCAAACAGAATATTGAAGAAAGAGCTACAGAGCAAAAGAGTATAGGTTTTTCTGAGTGAGGCACACAGGTAATTTTAAGAGACTTAACACAGGTTGTGAATAATACATTCAATGAACATGAACAAACAGGTGATTTCAAACACAGAACCAGAGTATTGAATAAACAGCTTTTAAAAAAGCTTGAAAGCTGCGCATGCGACCGAACAGTAGTGAGGTTAAGGAAGTAATTACCACAGATTGTATTAGCATATATATTCAAAACAGTGGATTGATAGCATCATGGAAGGATTGTATGACCCAAATAAACAAATGACCGTAGAATTAAATGAGGCCAGTTATAGCAATTTTATTAACTTTTGATGATAAATCATTAAAAATTATGAAGTATATTACACATGTTAAAAATTGAAACAGAATTTCATGAATCAAATATGTCCATAAGTATATGTGATACATTCTGACATATTCTAGTTAAAAACAACAAAACACAATGCTGGGTGTAGTGGCACATACCTGACATTTAATTTTAGGTCCAGACTATTACATAAAGTTCCAAGAGCCTGGGTTATATGTAAAATCTTTATCTAAAAACAAGCATAAAGAGCAAGAAATAGTGGTTCATGCCTATAATCACAGCACTTGGGAGGCTGAGGCTGGAGAGTTGCTGTGATTTAGAGGTTAGCATGGGCTATAAAGGAAAACCTTAAAAAAACCAAACATACACTAAAACAAATTGGAACAAAAGAAACTAAAAAGAAGAGGGAGGAAGGTCTGGGGAGGAGCCACTTAGGAGACACTGACTGATTACAGCCACAGCTCCCTTGAGGGTGAGACAGTCAAGCTCAGTGGCCTTAGGGCATGTGCACTGTGCTATGGTTTCTTGGTCTTTGAGATAGTTGCATGTGGTTCTCTATATGTATTTTAAAGTATTTAAGTGGCTAATGATAATTTTAACTGCTCATATATTCTTAGATATTCTTTTCAGTAACCTTATGTATATCATCATGTTATCTAAGTCATTTTAAAATAAGAGTTCTAAAGTACCACAAAGAATTCTAAAACTCAGACTTTATTTGATTATATGTTAAAAGCAGACATAGTTAAAACAGATAAATGGACTAGAAGTCAGATGGGTAATTCTCATGGGGCATCTGTGATCTTGAGAAAAGTGCCATTTGTTCTTTTCTGTTTGTTACATAGTCAGCCCACTGCACATTACTGTGTGAGGATTCACAAAAATGTAAACTTGCTGTTACATTCTAACTTTTAAGTTTGCTTAATCTTTGAAATTTTAAGTTGTGTTTCATCATTCAGTTTTATTTATTTATTTATTGGTTTTGGTTTAAGTTAAATCAGCAAGTTTTTGTGTTTGAATTCCTGAAAGTATTGGGATGGAATTGCAGTAATGTGTTATGGCTTGGGCTCCTCGCAGGAGTGTATCTCGCAGTCAGCAGTGAAAACAAAGTTTGAACAGCACACTATCAGAGCTAAACAGATACTAGACACTGTGAAAAACATACTGGACTCAGTAAACGTGGCAGCAGCAGAGAAGAGGTAGGCATCCCCTTTTTTATGACCAGATGTTACTTTCATTGTGTAAGAGCTCTAGGCCTGAGGATTGAAATGGTATGAGGAATACTGTGGCACTAGACCAGTTTTGTGATGTTACTAGTGCCTGCTTGTGTGTTTCTAAATGAATATTGGAAGATGATTATTTATTAATTTTGTGACCTTCCCTGGATGGCTGTGTATGAATTATGACTTTAAAATGTGAGTAGCTTTAGAGTGTCTGCATGGCAGAGGAAGATTGGTCTTCGAGCAGAGTCTTTTGAAGAATCCAAACCAGGTGATGCTCTGTTTACACTCAGAATTCACAGCCCTTCTTCTGTAAACTTGGAAATAGAATGTGAAGGTACTGAAACAGTGCAGCTTTCCCAGAGAGCACACACCTCTAACCACAGCGGGTTGAGGCTATCTTAGGCCACATATCATTTAAAAACAAGTATAAAACTTGGCACACTTGCGAATAAAGACCAAGATGTTATTAGATGTGACAATGTAATGATATTAGGTTTCATGGCACCTTAGCAAGCTTAATCAAGTTCATGGACGTGTAGATAGCATCAAAGATTTAGTCAAGATGGAGTAAGATTGAAGAATGTTTTTGAGATAGAGGCTAGGATAAAACTATCATGGGTCAGCCTCCCAAACACAGAGATTATAAGCTTTCCACTAAGCCTGGCTAAAACTGAAGGTTGGTTGGTTAGTTTACAAGCCCTCTGCCACTGGGCTACCTCCCTAGCCCTTAAATTTGAAAATTTGAAAGTATTTTTGCTGAGAATACCTCCGTCCTGTAGAATTTACTCAACCAACTTCATCCTTTAGAACTTTAGGACATTGAACTAAACATGACACAAAGATGTGATTTGAGGGCGGCCTGGAAACTAATGCTGCTGACTTTCTTAAAACGCTCTCAGGTCCTAGTTTTCCTGCTCTCCAGGACTCTGCAGACCTCACACAGAGAGTCAGCTAGTAGATACTCTAGGCTTTGTGGTCCACACCATCTCTTTTGTACTTTATAGAGTGTGTATATAACAAGAGCCTTTGGCTCCCACTGCATTGTGTGCTCCACTTCTTTATAACTGAATTTCTGTTGAGTTCCTGTTTTAGTTGTTATGTGTGGAGACTTAGAATCCTTAATTTTTTTTGTAGGATGCAGGTAATGTGGGAGAGTCAAGGTCATCATATTAAGCCTTCTATATGAAGGACTTGTCAAGTGAAATGCGATTGTAGTCCTTTCAGACTCTGAATACAAGATTTCTTTTTTTTCTTATGTCATGCTAGTTAATGGTTCCAAATATAAATGAAGCTTAAGTAATTGCTTTAGGGCTTTAACATGACCAAAATATTAATCACTGTTCGTAATAAAATAGGGTTTATTCAATGGAAGAGAGGGAAGACCAAATCGATAGACTGGACTTTATCCGAAACCAGATGAACCTTTTAACACTGGACGTTAAGAAGAAAATCAAGGAGGTCACCGAGGAGGTGGCAAACAAGGTAACAGGAGTCTGGTCACCGTGTCTGGAAGTAGCAGTATGTATTAGTGCCAATGCTGTCTGTCTCTCACCTTAAATGAATATATGTCCCTTGATTTTATATTCTGAATAGTTGCTAATCTTTTTTAATTTTTACCTTGTGTATTTGAGGGTGTGTTTTGTTTTGCGCCCCTGGCTAGTTGTGAATTTCTTTAATGTTTAACTCTGAGTTTTTTAATGTTTTCAGGTTTCTTGTGCAATGACAGATGAAATTTGTCGACTGTCTGTTTTGGTTGATGAGTTTTGTTCTGAGTTTCATCCTACCCCCAGTGTACTGAAAGTGTATAAGAGTGTAAGTTAAAGTCATCGAACCATTCGTTCTGAGGTTGCTTTCTTGCTCTGTTCTCTATTGGTGTGTTTAGTGACTCGGCCACTTCAGTGCATTCTTGGCAGTCAGAATAGATGGTGACAGCTGTACTCTGGTAGCAAATGCAGACTGTCTCACATGTAACATTGCAGAGTGACTGGGGATGGAGCTCAGTGATCAAGCATGTGCTTTGTAAGTGTGAAGCTCCTGGTTCAGTTGCCAGCACCTACCCAAATGAAGGCCATTATGACAGTCTTTAAAAACTCTGCCTACTGTCGATGGAGAAAATAACATAGCCATTTACAATCATTATTGACAGGAATTAAATAAACACATAGAAGATGGTATGGGAAGAAATTTGGCTGATAGGTGTACCAATGAAGTCAATGCCTCCATGCTTCAGTCTCAACAAGAAATTATCGGTAATGTTCACGTCTACAGGTCATGTGTAGCCTGCTTCCCTCCTTCCCTCTGTCCATTCCTCCTCCTTTCCCTCTTTTCCACTTCTTTAATAAAGGGCTGTTTTCATTTGAGTGCATTGCTTGGAAGGAAAAACATTATGTACTACTGTTTTTCCCCCCTGAGACAGGGTTTCTCTGCGTAGCCCTGGCTGTCCTAGAACTAACTCTCTGTCTCTGTCTCTGTCTATATCTCTCTCGGCCAGGCTGGCCTAGATCAGCCTGCCTCTGCCTCTTGAGTGCTGGGATTAAAGGCATGGGCCACCATGCCCGACTACTGTTTGTTAAAAATAAATATAATCTTTTTTTCCCCCCCAGAAAACTTGAAGCCATTACTTCCAGCTGGCATACAGAATAAACTTCATACACTAATTCCATGCAAAAAGTTTGATCTCAGCTATGATCTCAATTGCCACAAACTATGTTCAGATTTTCAAGAGGACATTGTGTTTAGATTTTCCTTGGGCTGGTCTTCCCTTGTGCATCGATTCCTGGGTTCCACGAATGCGCAAAGGGTGCTGCTCGGGCTGTCAGAGCCTGTCTTTCAGGTATGTGTCTTTATTCTTCAGTTAATAACTCTTAGGCTGTTTGTGCAGATTTCTCTATTAAAGGTGGCTTACTTGAATCTGCCTATTTATGTGCTTATGTCTGGCTCATAAAGCTTCTTCTAAATTGGGTTTTGTTTGTCCATTAATACTGCATACGCTATAGATGGTTCTACATTCAGTTTTGAAACTGTTTTCTGTTTGTTTATTTATTTGTGTATATGTGCATGTTCCTGTGCATGTATGTGCCATGTGTGAAGATCAGAGGACATGTAGAAGTTAGTTTTCTGCTTCCCATGTGCCGCCTCGGGCTTGAACTCAAGGATACCAGACTTTGCAGGGAGTGTCTTTACCCTCTCTTCTATCTTTATGGCCCAAGAAACTTATATTTTCTCCTCTTCTTCCTCCTCCTCTTCTTCTTCCTTCTTCCTCCCCCTCCTCCTGCTCCTTCTTCTTTTTGGTTTTATTGAGACAGGGTTTCTCTGTGTACCCTTGGCTGTCCTGGACTCACTTTGTAGACCAGGCTGGCCTTGAACCGGGCCTGCCTCCTTGTGTGCTGGGATTAAAGGCGTGCACTACCATGCCTGGCTCAAACTTGTATTTTCTTAAAAAATAAATTTTGTTTTAAAATTTTTGAGAGAATTTATAGATTATAAAATCATCCCAGATGCTGGAGAGCTGGCTCAGCAGTTAAAAGCACTTTGTGCTCTCACCTACTTTGAGTGTTGTAACTGCAGCTTCAGGGGAGCTGATACCCTCTTGTGGTGTTTATAGGCACCTGGGCATATGTACATATGCCCTCCCATATATACATAATTAAAAATAGAGTGAGGTAACCCAGATGCAGAAAGACACAAATGCTATATACTCACAAGTGGATATTAGCCATATAATATAGGATAAACATACTAAAATCTATAGCCCTAAAGAAGCTAAACAACAAGGAGGACCATAGGGAAGATGCTTAATCCTCATTCAGAAGAGCAAACAGGATAGACAATGGAAATAGAAGACAAGGAACAGGACAGGAGCCTTCTGCAGAGGAACTCTGAAAGTCTACCCACCAGGGTATCGAAGGAGATGCTGAGCCTCATAGCCAAACTTTGGCCAGAGTGCCAGAATCCTCATGGAAGCGGTAGATAGAAAGACCTGGAGGGGACAGGAACTCCACAAGGAGAACAACAGAGCCAAAATACCTGGGTCCAGGGGTTCCTGCAGAGACCAGTACTCCAACTAAGGACCATGCATGGAGAGGACCTAGATTCCCTGTTCAAGGGAAGCCCATTGGCTGTTCAGTTTCCTAGTGGGTTCCCTAGTAAGGGGAGCAGGGGCTGTCTCTGACGTAAATTTAGTGGCCGGCTCTTTGATCACCTTCCCCTGTGGGGTGCAGCCTTGCCAGGCCACAGACGAAGATGATGCAGCCAACCTTGATGAGAACTGATAAGCTAGGGTAAGATAGAAGCGGAGGAGGTCCTCCCTTATTAGGGGACTAGGGAAAGGACCTAAGGGGAGAAGAGGGAGTAGATAAGGGAGGGGGCTGCAGCAGGGATACAAAATGAATAAATTATAATAAATAAATATATAAATAAAATTAAATTTAAAAGTTAACATTTTTTAACTTGAGGGGAACTTTCTTTTTTTAGAATTCTCTTTTTTTCTTCCTACCTCCTTCCTTCCTCTTTTCCTTTCTTCTTTCCTGCTGTGTGTATGTGTGTGTCCGTGTCCTTCTGTCTGTCTGTCCCTGTCCTTGGTTGTATGCTCTTCCTGCCTTTACCTGCCAAGTGCTGAGACTACAACCCTGTGCCACCATGCCCTGCTATTTTAGGTATTTAGACAATATCTTGCTTTCTAGCTCAGACTGGCCTCAGACTCAATGACCCTCCTATCTCAGCCTCTTGAGCAATAGAATCACAGGTGAGCATCACACCTGGCTTTTACATTTATTTTTCTGAGGATCTGCCAAATTATTTTCCAAAGTTGTCATTATTTTCACCCTGCTAGCCAGCACTGTGAAGGCTCTAGTTTTCTAGGTGTACTTGACAGTGCCTATTATCGTTTGTCTTATCCTGGTGAGTGTGAACTGCTATCTCCTGGTGATTGACATTTACCTAATGACTGATTTTGAACACCTTCTCATATGCTTATTAAATAAACCCTTTGTGTCCTTCTTTTGAGAAACATTTTTATTTATGTTTTAGTTGTACTAGTTTGCCGCTATTAAGTTTTAGGAATTCTTTCTGTCTTCTGCATGCAAATTTACTTTACAGATAGGTGATGTCCAAATACATTCTTCTAGTATGTGGCTTATCTTTTAATCTTCTTTGGTATGCTTTGAGATTTAAAATGTTGGTTTGTTGTGGTAGTTTTTGTTTTTGTTTGGACAAGGTCTCAGAATAATCCGGCTGGCCTATGTAGGTCAGTACTCTTATAACAATTCCCCTCCCTCAACCTCTCAAACGTTAGAACTGTAGGTATGAGTCATCACACCCAGATAAAAGGTTTTTATTTTTTAAATGTTTTATCACATTTATTTATTGAATTATTGTATGTCTTAGAGGATCAGACATGATGATATGAGTGTGGAGAGCAAAGGGTAACTTAGATATTGGTTCTCTCCTTTCACTGTGTGAATTCTGAGGATCAAACTCAGATGACCAGGCTTGGCTAAAAGCATTTTACCTACTGAGCCATCTCACTAGCCCAGGTTTTAATTTTCAAGTTTTAATATTCCCAGGCATTTTGCTTGTTTTAATGATTATGCTTTTGATTTCATATATGTTTGTGTGTTTTAATGATAGAAATGTAAGCCAAGGTGTTACGCCTGCTAAGCACACAGTCTCCCACTGTCCTACATCTTCAACTCCTGGAAGGTGGAATTAGCTGGAAAGATGGCTCAGTGGTTCAGGGTGCTTACTACTTTTCCAGAGTTCTGAGCACCCCTGTGGCAGTTCACAAATGCCCGTAGCTCCAGTTCCAGTGGATCCAGCACCTCTAGCCTTGGCATACTGCACACGCACACACATAATTAAAAATAAGAAAAGTTAATTTAAAAAAAGTTTCAACTCCTGTTGATTTACTATTAAATTTATTGTTCTTTATATCATTAGCCCACATCATAGAACAGAATTCTTGTGAAGATGTGCATATCAGACCTCAGCAGTCCGATAGCTGAGGCTGGACAATTTTGAGTTTGAGTTCCAGGCTAGCCTGGGCAACCTTGCCAGACATTGTCAGCCCACTTCTCCCCAAAAAGAACCTCCAGTGTATTTTTATTTTCTGCATGTATTTGTGTTAGGCTCATTATTTAGAGTCTTTTCCTCCATACTTTGCTTTGATTTTTAGAAACAAACAGCTTTATAAATGTAACTGTTTTGTTTTTTTCTCCTAAATCCATCAGCTCCCCAGGTCTTTAGCGTCGACTCCTACTGCTCCTCCTAACCCAGCAACACCGGATAATGCAGCACAGGAAGAGTTAATGGTCACCTTGATCACAGGCTTGGCATCACTCACATCCAGAACCTCCATGGGCATCATAGTTGTTGGGGGAGTGGTAAGAAACAGTACTTTAATAAAGTTGCGATCATGTTCTCAGGAACTGCCAAACTCTGAGGATCTGTGGGTTAAAAGTAGCAACTTGTGAATTTACGCCTGTAACTTATCTTTACACACATTCTCTCTCTGTCTGTCTCCCGCCCACCCCACCCCCCATGTAATTTTAGGATGGAATCCCTACCAGCTATCCGCTTGATTTCAGTTTGCTGTTTGTTTGTTTTTCTGCGAGCAGTACTCAGAGTCTTGGACATGCCAAGTAGGCACTACACCACTGAATTACATTTATATCCTTATCTGGCTTTTAATAAAATTACCTATTTTGTCATCACAGCACACAAATAAGTGTTATTTATATATTGGCAAAATAAGAAAGATCCAGTAGGGATAGGGTCATAATCATTCAAGCTCAGGTAATTTCCTTTTTGTTGTTGTTGTTGTTGTTATTGTTTGTTTTTGAGGTATTATCAAGTTGGGGTGGGAGAGATGGTAAAGAGCACTGGCTGCTCTTCCAGAGGACCCCTGTTGGTTGCCAGCACCCACTTGGCAACTCAGCCATTTGTAATTCCAGTTCCAGAGGTCATGATGCCCTCTCCTGGCCTCCATAGGCACTACTCATGCACCTGACACACATGTATTCATTCAGGCAGAACATTTAGGCATATGAAAAATAAAATCTTTATTAAATAGCAAGCAAGATAGAGCTTGATTCAGCCTACCAAATATGGCGTGTTGTAAAAGTCCATCCTGATATTTATAATTTTTTAGACCAGATTTCTTTTTGATTTTTGTCTTTTGTTTTTTTGAGACAGAGTTTCTCTATGTAACAGCCCTGCTGTTTTGGAACTCTCTTTGTAGACCAGGCTGACCTCAAGCTCACAGAGATCCACTCCCTCTCCCTCTGCCTCCTGAGTGCTGGGGTTACAGACAAGTGCCATTGCGCTGGCTTCCACAGCTACAGTACCCGTCACCGTGTGTTCCCTCCTCACAGTGAGCTATGACTTTATCTTGCAGATCTGGAAAACAGTGGGCTGGAAACTCATCTCTGTTTCCTTAAGTATGTACGGAGCTTTGTACCTTTATGAGAGGCTGACCTGGACCACCCGTGCGAAGGAGAGAGCATTTAAGCAGCAGTTTGTAAACTATGCAACTGAAAAACTGCAGATGATTGTGAGCTTCACAAGTGCAAACTGCAGCCACCAAGTACAGCAGTAAGTGGGAATATGTGTCTTGCACGGGAAGTTCACTGAAGGTCATGGATGTGTGTATAATCATCATCTCTACTTCCACTTCTCATCGCTCCTCTTCTTCTTCCCTGGTAGATTAAATTTGAACATTTGGAACTTGATGTATGGGAACCCTTTAGAAGGCAGGAGGGATTGTAACAAATAGTTCTTTAGCTGACCTAAGTTATGATCTTGTTAGGATACTGGGGTTCCTTCATCTTAAACACTGAATTTTTAGAATTTATTAAGTGTGCTCATTTGTGGACAGATTTCTGATGGTTTTGTTTGTTTCTTTTTGTTTTGTTAAGACAGGGTCTCACTGAAGCCCAGGCTGGCTTCTAACTCATGGTCCTCCTGCCTGATCTTGATTTAACTTTGATAGGTGAATCTATCAAGGAAATCATCCATTTCCTTTAGATTTTCCAATTTTGTGCAATACGGTCTTTTGCAACAAGACCTAATGATTCTTTTGGGTTTCCTCAGTGTCTGTTGTTATGTCTCCCCTTTCTTCTGATTCTGTTAATTTGGATACTTTCCCTCTGCCTTTTAGTTAGTTTGGCTAAGGGTTTGTCTATCTTGTTGATTTTCTCAAAGAATCAGCTCTTGGTTTCATTGATTTTTTTTTTTAATATTGTACTCTTTGTTTCCAATTTATTGATTTCAGACCTCAGTTTGATTATTTTCTGTCATCAACTCCTCTTTGTTGTGTCCACTTCCTTCTGTTCTAGAGTTTTCAGGTACACTTTCTCCAATTTCTTTATGAAGGCTCTTAGTGCTATGAACTTTCCTCTTACCACTGCTTTCATTGTGTCCCATAAATTTGGGTATGTTGTGCCTTCATTTTCATTGAATATAAATAGAGACTAGAAAGTCTTTAATTTCTTTATTTCTTCCTTGACTCAGTGATCATTGAGTATGGAGTTGTTCAGTTTCCATGAGTCTGTAAGCTTTTTGTTGTTTCTGTTGTTGTTGAATTCTAGCTTTAATCCATGGTGGTCTGATAAGATACAGGGTATTATTTCAATCTCTTGAAGGCTTGCTTTGTGACTGAGTATATGGTCAGTTTTTGAGAAGGCTCCATGAGGTCCTTAGAAAAAGGTATATTCTCTTGTGTTTGGGTGAAATGCTCTGAAGATATCTGTTAGGTCCATTTGATTCATAATATTTGTTAACTTTATTATTTTCCCATTTAGTGTCTTGATCTGTCCATTGGAGTGAGTGGGGTGTTGAAATCTCTCAATATTAATGTGTGGGGTTCAATGTGTGATTTAAGCTTTAGTAATGTTTCTTGTATGAATGTTGTTGCCCTTGCATTTGGGGCATAGGCATTCGGAATTGAGATGTCTCGGTGTTCTTCCTCATCTCTTTTGATCAATTCTGGTTGAAAGTCTATTTTATTAGATAATAGAATGGCTACTCCAGCTTACTTATTGGATCCGTTTGCTTAGAAAACCTTTTTCAGTGCCTTATGCTGAGGTAATATTCAACTTTATTGCTGAGGTATGTTTCGTGTATGAAGCAGAAAGATGGGTCTGTTTTCACATCCATTCTGATAACCTGTGTCTTTTTATTGGGGAGTTGAGGCCATTGATGTTGAGAAATATTAATGACCAGTGTTTGTTACTTCCTGTTAATTTGATGTTGGTGGTGGTAGAGAGTGTGTGTGTGAGTGTTTACCTTTTGGTTTTGCTGATGTGGGGTTATTTATAACCTTTGTTTTCCTGTGTTGGTCTCCTTGGGTTGGAGTTTTCCTTCTAGTATCTTCTGTAGGGCTGGATTCATGGACAGGTACTGTTTAAATTTGTTTTTATCATGGAGTATCTGGTTTTCCCCCTCTATGGTGATTAAACATTTTACTGGGTATCATAGTCGGGGCTGACATCTGTGGAATAGGTTGAGTCCTTTGGGCATTTGCCAAGGAGTAGGACAGCTGGCTCATATGGAGGTTCTACTTTTAGTTTTTGAGAATTCTCTGCACTGATTCCAGTGGCTGCACCAGTATGCAATCCCACCAACAGTGGATGAAGTTTTTCTTTTACCGCATCCTTTCTGGCATTTGTTCTCACTCGTTTTCTTGATGTCAGCTAATCTGACTTAAGTGAAATGAAACCTCAAAGTGGTTTTGATTTGCAGGTCTCTGCTTGTTAAGGATATAGAATTTTTTTAGAGATATTTCTTATCCATATTTCTTCTTTTGAGGATTATACTCAGATCCAAACCCCATTTTTTTTTTTTAAATTGGGTGGTTTGTTTTTTGATTTTTTTTTGTTTTGTTTTGTTTTTGTTTTGTCTTTTGACAAAAAATTCTGGATGTTAATCCTCTGCCAGATTCATATGTGGCAAAGATTCAGTCCCACTCCAGGGGTCTCTTCACTCAGTTGATTTTGTCCTTTGCTGAAGAGGCTCTTCAGTTTTATGAGGTTCCATTTGTAAGTTGTGGCCTTCAGTCCTGAGCTAAGGGACTTCTGTTCAGAAAGTCCTTTCCTGAACCTCTGTCTTCTGGGTGCTGCCTCATTTTCTTCTATCAGTCTTAGCACTTTGTCTCCTCCGTGGCTCATTTGTATTCACAGCCCATGGCAGCAGTAGCTCACTCTATGGGCATGTTGTCTGAAGCCAAGTAAGGAGTCTATAGTTACAGTAAGTCTATAGGTGCTGTGCTAGCCTCATGGCTGAGCTACTATTAAAGTTTTCTCTTTGGCTGAGTGTGGTGGCACACGCCTTTAATCTCAGTGCTCCAGAAGCAGAGGCAGGCAGATCTCTGAGCTTATGGCCAGCCTGGTCTGAGTTGCAGGACAGCCAGGGCTGCATAGAAAAATCCTATCTTGAAACAAACAAAACAAAATTTTTCTCTTTAGTATATGTTTGTTTTAGAAAACATTGGTAATTTTTTTTTCTTTTAGAGAAATGGCTACCACTTTTGCTCGACTGTGCCAACAAGTTGATGTTACTCAAAAACACCTGGAAGAAGAAATTGCTAGATTATCCAAAGAAATAGATCAACTGGAGAAAATACAAAACAACTCAAAACTCTTAAGGTAAACTTTTTCATTGGTTTTGTTGTTTTGGGTTTTTTTTTTGTTGTTGTTTCTTGAGATACGGTTTCTCGTGAAGTCCTCACTGTCCTGGAACTCACTCTGTAGACCAGGCTAGAACCTCGAACTTACAGAGATCTGCCTGCCTCTGCCTCTCAAGTGCTGGGATTAAAGGTATGTCCCTCACCTCCTGGCTTTTTCACCCTTAGTAACATGAATATCTAATTTTATCTCATATCCAAAATGCATTTATATGAAGTCACTAATGGCTTTGTAAAAGAACTCGGAAGTTAATTTTGTATGTTGCTTTAAATTAAGAATTTCCATATTTGAGGCTGGAGAGATGGCTCAGCCCTTAAGAGCATTTCTACTTTTGCAGAGGACCCCTACTTGTGTTTGGCTCCCAGCATCCACAGGGACCTCATAAAATGGAAAAGCCTTGGGGGGAAAAAACTTGAAAAATCTTTATATGGCAAAGGACATCTAGCAGGTATCTGTAACTCCAGTTCCAAGAGATTCCATGCTCTCTCTTGGCTTCTGTTGGCACCAGCCATGCAAATGGTGCATATACGTATATGTAAGAAAAACACTTAAAATTAAAAAAAAAAAAATCTTTTTAAAAAGAAAATGAATGTCCATGTTTAATTCCTTATGCTCTGGAATGTCAGGGAACCCAGTTGCAGCAGGATAGTTCATCTGAATTAAAAGAAAATTTATAGGACTTTTACTCTCTGTTAGGCTAGGCTAGTTCTCTTATAGAAGGGAAATTCAATCATTAAAAATGACATTTGGGCATTGTGGCATACACCTGGGTGCCTACCACTTAGGAGTCAGGGGTAGGGTCAAAGTCATCCTTGGGTACATAGCAAGTTCAGGGTCAGCCTAGACTACGTGAGACCTGAATCAAAGAACAGAAAAGCCCCAAAACTAGCCTCTGTTCTTTTGAGGCCCGAGGACACTTGTGTTTGAAGCTGTGGCAATGCAGGAGTCCTGTCTGCTCTCCTGTGGTTTATCGTGGGTCCTCTGGAAGACAGGAGTGGAAGTATCACCATTAGGCCTGACTTGGCAGCTCTGTTCTTCCCTCTCTCACCATGAGCTGCTGGCCAGCATGCCTTGGAGTGTTGCTGAGCAGCATCCAAACAAAACTGCTAATTCAGGGTCTGCCCTGCCCATAGCTCCACATCAGCGTGTGCAGCTTGGAGGGCTGTCCTCATGACCTGAGCAGTGCTAGAGCCTTCACAAAGGGTGCAGTGCATCACAGGACTCACCTGTTTGTTTTTATGAATTCCACTCTGTTTAAACCGAGTATAGTGTTCACATGCCAAGCAGAATTCCAACCTAGAGACAGTAGAGACAGTAGGCTTGGCACAGAGCCGGGGTGTGGAGGAGGCTGTGGCCCTTAAGTATGTCTACTCTGTAAAGCTCACAGTGCCATTAAGCGGTGGTGTCTGATGCTCATCTGAGAAACTAGTCTAGCCTACCAACGCATGACTGTTGGAATCATAATTATAAACTTAGGCTCAGCCCTCTTGCCCAGTGTTTCAGGAGTAGTATGTACATTTCACTTCTGTGACCTTCAGAGACATCAAAACAGACCTCCTTTTTCTCTCCAGATAGTCTCTTTTCTGTGAGTGCATCCCTAGCTGTGTGTGCTGCATAGATCTGTGGCTGGCAACTCATTCAAGGTTTCCTCATAGGCAATTCGATTTTATCAAGTATGATTGTAATGTGATCTTTACCAGCTTCTTTGCATGTAGTATGTGAGTCATTCAGTACTTTACACTTTATTTAAAGGTGGTTTTAAGACAGTCATGACTGTGAATTAAGGCTTGACTCCCGTTTAGGCCAAATGTTAGGCTGTATAGATATTGAAGTCCACAACTCTAGACCAGAGGTCGTGTTCACTGTGAGCACGGCAGGAGCACACACGGTAACAGCCATGTATGAATTTCAGAAAGGGTGGTCACAGCTGCTTACAGAGCTCTAAGTTTGGAAAGAATGTACTTTTCTCATTGACTGTTAGGATAATTAGGTTGGTTTTTATTCCTTGTCTTTTAATTAGAAAAAAAGCTGTTCAACTTGAAAGTGAGCTGGAGAATTTTTCGAAGCAGTTTCTACATTCGAGCAATGAAGAATCCTAACAGCAGAGGCTGCTGTGATGACGGCACTGTAGGAGGAAGTGGACTTGGAAGATGGGGAGAGTCGTTTTTATGACATGACCACAGTTCGAATTAGTAACTCTGAGTATCAATGCCTTGCAGAGGTTGTGGTAGTGACCTGTCCCGGGGGGTTTGCACCTTTGGAAGTGCTGTGGTTCGTCATTTGCTTTAGTTTGGAGTAAAGACTGAATTGTTTGGGTTAAATGATGAATTCCTTTAGAAACCATGGAACCAACTGTGCAGCCCAAGGATGGGTCCTTCAGCTCTTAACCAGGCTTTCTGTCTTTGATTCCGAGTAACTGCTTCCTGGCATCCAGGAATTAGAGATCTTTTCATCCCTTCTTAGTACTAGTTCCTGATGCCTTCTCTAATGGGAATCGTGGACTTGTTTATGAGCTGGTTTGTTCAAACCAGGGAGTTTGGGCTACTCCTGGGGTCCTGCAATCACTTTCCCTCACAGCAAGGATGTCACCACTACTGAACAGTTTTTACCCTTTCTTTTCTTCCCATTAAAGCTGATGTGAACTAGTAGAAAGGCCTGTCATTCTGGTCATGCATCAACTATCTGGGTCTGGGTTCCGCTCCGTCTCTTTAGAAACATTTTCAGCCTTGAGTCCATCAACTTTCTGCCTAAGTGTGAAGTGGACTGGAAGTCTGAAGGGATGAAGATGTCCAGAGTAGGATACGGGGGTATGCACGGAGTAAGGTAACATGACCGTGTGGGCGTGACCGTGACAAATGGCTCCTTAGGTGGAGTCTCACTGACGCACTGGGCTTGTCACCTCTGGAGGTTCTGACTGTAATTACATGAATTTCTTGGGGCTCCATTAACACTTCCACTCTGGGTTAGTGAAATGTTTATGGCTCAGGTATTGTGTCTGCCCCTGCATTAAGAGCTGATTGACAATGTGTGTGGGAATACTTTTACATAGCAAGGCAAGGCTGCTTCTCTGACCTGACTGAAAAGTAAACTGCTAACCTGTGAGCATTTCATTGAAGTCAGCAGTGCCATCCCAGGAGCACTGCATTCCACTGGGGTGTCAAAAGTCAGCGATTCAGGCTGAAAGCTGAAAAATATTTATTCAATACAGCAACACTAGGGAGAGGGGAAAGAGATCCACCAAACTCTCCATCTCCTCTCTGCTGCGGCCTTTCCTTCCTTGAACCTTCAGCATTTCTTTCCTAAGGGTCTGTCTTCACAATAGGTGCACCTCTTTTTGTTTGTTTTTGTATTTTGTTTTTTAAGAAACAAACACATAGGGTCTCTCTGTGTATAGCCTTGGCTACCCTGGAGCTTACAGAGATCCACCTGCCTCTGCTTCCCAAGTGCTGGGATTGAAGGCGTGCGCTACCATGCCCCAGCCGCAGGCACACCTTTTATTTTTAACATATTTGAAGACTATTACAATATTATATACCGTTATTTAGACTGTAGAAATGTTTCAGAACTACTTATATTTTTATACAGATTGGGTGTTCGGCTGCAGTATTCAAATTTAGTGTGACTACCTTTTATTGCTGATTTTTAACCCCCCAAATGGTGCAGGCAACCAGGTGTGATGAAGTGAAAATTGCATGAAGAATTACTATCTAAAATTGAGGTCTGCTAACCTACGTTACAGTTACACATAGCACTTGAACTTCTAGCCACATAATTTGCAAGAGAGCTACGGTGTAGTTCTCTGGGTTTGATCTCTGGATATCAACATTACTTTTAAACTTGTAAGAAGTACAGATTCTCAAGCCTCAACACAGATATGAAATCCAGTTTGGGTTCTGCAGCAGGCTTCAAGAAGCCCTACAGGTTGTCCCAGTGTACTCTGGAGGTTGGGAACCAGTGTTTCCAGTACAGAATGCTTTCCATCACTAGTTAAGAGTGTAGTTCCAGCTGGTAAAGTTAAAAAGTTGTGGGTGTAGAGAATGGAGATATTGAGATATGCCAGCTCATCTACCAGACAAGAGTGCAGCTGTGGCTAGGCTCATGCATCACATGGACTGTACTTGATATACTGTGTATGTTTACAGTATTATTTTGTAAACTTTGTATGATCTTAAACTTTTTACAAAAGATTTTTATAAGTATGCAAGCTTGCAAGATGAAAATAAACCTATTTGCCTGTTAGTTGATAAATGTAGCATTTATCTCAAAGTTAGACTTTGTGGTTTCAATTCCCCACCCCCACTCCCCAGTCATTTCACGGCAGTATGGAAGTTCTCGCGTTTGAGGCCCTGATTGCTGCATTGCTGTCATTTGGTTTCACTGGCCAGCCACAGGAAGGGTGAGATGCCTGGTGCACCACTGTCCGGGGCACGGTGTGAGAAGTTTCCGTGGCAGGTAGGCAGGGAGCAGTAGTGAGCGAGCAGCCTCCTAAACAGAGCTAAGACAGACATTTTATCCCCCTTTGGTTTTTTCAAGACAGGATTTTCTGTGTAGCCCTGGCTGTCCTGTACTTGCTCTGTATACCAGGGTGGCCTCAAACTCAGAGATCCTTCTGCCTCTATCTCCAAGGTCCTGGAATGTAAACTCTCCTCATTAATCTTCAAATTGTAATGGGATAATACAAATATGTTAAATCTCTACTATAAGCAAAATTGACTATTTAAAAAATGGAACTAAATTTTTCCAAAGAAGCTACAGGGGAAGCTTGGGTGTGTCTTTTGAGACAGATCTTACCATGAAGTACAAACTAGCTCAGATTGGGATCTTCCAGAAGTGCAGACCTGGGTCCTACACCCCACTAAGGGAAGTCATGACATGCCTGTGAACGGGAAGTCTGTAACCTTTAGCAATAAGCTAAATGGTAGTTTGGGGTCAGTAGCATTCCAATCTCCCCCTCTTACGGCCTTTTTTTTATGGGAAAAAAAAGTACTGGGCTTGAGTTTAGTTCTAGGGCATAATTTTTTAAATCTTACTAAAATTTGATTTATAACAAGGTACAATGAGCCATGGAGAAAAGCACTTTATTGATAAATTATCAGCTCACTGCAACAGTATTTCACAAGCAACTGTACAAATGAAGGAGTGAATGGCTGTTGTATCTAGAACACTGTTGAATCATGGCACAAGTCCTCTGCTTGTATGACCAAGCTTTAGACATGACTGGCATTCACAGTCACGTGGCTTCATGTGTTGAAAAATTAGGCTACGAATAAGCGTTTCTAAGATGCCTTATAGGAAAATACTCAAACCAGCTTGAAGACACACTTGAGGTATGGGCTGTCTTGTGCCTTCAGTGAGACAATGCAGATGTTCAAGGAGAAGCCTCTTCAATGAGAAAATGATAGGCTAGAGCACCTTTGAGTAAAGACAGAAAAGGCTGGGCAGCCTGCAGCTTAACCACTGAAGCCCTAGTTAATGGGCTGTGCTATGGGAGATTGTGTTGGATACATTTCATACTAGTTGAAACAAGATTTTTCCTCATAATGCTACATTGTTACACCAGTTTTACAAAATCAGCCAGCTGGGTTTAAAGGCGGGGGGGAGGGGGGGACTTTTAAACATGGAAAACATTTCCCAAACACAAGGTGTTCCATCAGTCTGTGGCTAACAATGCTGGCTTACACATACTTTGAGCACCTGTTGTAACCAAGGAGAAGCAGAAGTGTACCTACTGTGTGCTTCATGCTCCACATGGTCCAGTTTAAGACAGTCCCTCTATGTAAAGGACACTCAACCTGTGGGTGGCTTTTAACAGGAGCTAAGACATTTTAAACTATGCTTTCCACAGTGGCCAGAGAAAAAGCATGTGAACACAGAACTGAAGTACTAGTATGAGCCTGGTGTGACCTGCAGATTCTAAAAGAATGTTCCTTATTGAAATGAGGACAGGTCCATTTGGGGGATTGCTTATTCCATTTGTCTATTCTAGTCAGTAACAAAGCACAAATGTGTGTTACAGTTCAAAATCCAAGACGTTCATATTCACATAATTTCCTGGAATGGTTTCACTTCTAAAACAAAGTCTTAGTTTTACTACTAAATCTAAGACATCAACAGGATTAGAAAATACTTTCCGCGATAAAAATGATAGTTTTTATGATTTTGTTAAGATAGAGTTTCTTTTCTTTAAAAAATAATGGATTTATTTTAAACTGCGTATGTGTTTGGGTGCCTGAGGAAGACACAGGACTACGAATCCATTGAAGATACAGGCAGCCACCTGAATTGGAACTAAAGTCAAGTTCTCTGCAAGAACAGGCAGCAGGCTTCACTACTGAGCCATCCGTCCAGATAAGGTTTCCATCTGATAGCCCTGGCTGGCTGCCTCAGCCTCCCAACTGAAGATTACAAGCATGCACCGCCACACCTAGCTTCTTTTAATAGATTGCCTTTCCTTAACAGTCCAGGAACACCATCAGCTTGCCATTAAAATGGAAGTTCCAGGCCTCAACGCTTCGCTTTTATGAATCTGGAATTCAGTACAGTACATGTGTGTCAGGATTTAAGTCTGAGCTAGGAAAGAACCTGGAATATTTAGTCTAAAAGCACAGCTGCCAAAAATGGAGCTTGTCCATCTCAAGGTAGCTAGAGATGTCCTTGCTGAATAGCACTTTGAGGTGCTTACTCAACCACATGGTGGTCACTGTTTTAGAAAAGAACATGTGCCTTTACAATATGCTTGAGGAAATGGCTCAGTGCACATGCCTGTGGCCCCAGCTGGAGGCCAAGGCAGGAGCCACAGCAAACTGTTAAAACCCTTGCCGATTTCAGGCGACTTTTGCTTGATGTTATGCAAGCTTTGCATCCACCTGCTAAGGCACATTATGTGGGCTAATTTCAGGAAGTCTCAGGCAAGCCATTGTATTCAGCTGTAACAGAAACAGCAGAGAAACCCCAAAGGCACCGAGCAGTAGAGAGCAGCATAAGGTCACCGCTGTGTGAACAGTTGGTGCTGTGTGCAGTTGGCCACATCCATGTTCATGGATCCTCTCCAGGTACACATTAAGGGAAACCTCTAAGTTCTGTCCTACATAAACTTCATGAAAGTACATTCTTTTTAAACATATTTTATGTGTCTGAATGTTTTTCTGTATGTTATGTGTCTGGTGCCAAAGGAAGTCAGACTCCGTGGGACCAGAGTTACAGATGGGTCTGAGCTGCCATGTGGATGCTGGGACTCCAACCCAGGTTCTCTGCACGAGTATCAAGTGTTCATAACTGCAGAGCCAATTCTTCAAGCTCTAAATAACATTTAAAAGTATTTAGGACCAGAGTTGTTCTAGTATGACTTTTGACTGACAAACACAAATAATCCCCTCACTGGCTGAGGACTGAAACCAGGGCCTTACACATCAAGCACTTTACCCCAGATTAAACCCCCAAACCTCATTTTCTGTTTCTTACACATAATAAAAGTGCTGTTTTGAACAGGGTTTTAAGATGATTCTGAGCCACACAGCAGGACTTATACACACACCCTTTTGGGGGTAATAATGATGATCCTCTAATGTGCCTCACCTCTCTGGCTTGGCTGGGATAGGCTGCAGATGAGCCCAGTGGTAGAGCCCTTTCTGGGTGTATGTACAAGAATGCCAGATTCCATCCTAGCATTGTCAACTTTTTTTTTTTTTAAATAAATCATGCCCTATTTGGGAAGTAACCTATTTCACAAACAGAGGAAAGGGGTCCCAGAAATTAAAGTACACATTCACACTTGCCATTGATGGTCTGTTTCTCAAATACTGTATCTCAGTTCCTCTCTACCCCATAGGGAGCACAGGAAACCCTGAGTGAATGCGTTGTCATGGGTCCTGCTGTGTCAAGGACCCTTGCCTCAGACCCATGGAAGAACACCAAAGCCCTCCTGTTGAGGATGAGTGTTGACGGTATGTGTAGAAAATGCCCACCTTAGCTCCCCTGTTCCCTGGTATTTACAGCCTGGAGCCTGCTTTCCTATAGGGAATGCTCTTTGCAGAGATTGGCTGAACCCGTCTCCTCAATCCAGCTGTGTACCATTAACTCTGCCTCCTTGATTATCTGTGTGCAATAGCACCACCACATGCTACTCCAAGTAACAAACATACTGAACTTCCTGGCTTCTGCAGTTTCTCCTTCAGAGCCCAGTCCAGCTGGCACCAGCTTTCCTGTGTCTGTGTGTCTCTTCCATTCTTTTTCTGGCCCAGTCCAACCCTGAAGCTGGGTGGGTTGAGGCTCTGTCCACTGTATTCTCTTAAGATCAACTGACCTTAATAAACAAAGCTAGTGTGTCTTTTGTCACAGCTCTTGTGTACATGGGCACATTCATACAGCAAAGATGAAAACTCATACAGTTTGGGTTACACGTATAGGTGATCAACTTTAACACAGAAACTGCCACACAGCTGCTTACATTGTGCCGAGTTACAAAAAAAAAAGAATGTGTTTGTATACATCCAAATAACCCAAGGAGGCAGCACCAAGCAAGACTTCACAGTCTGCCTCTGTCAGTCATTTAAATTTGCAGGAGAAACTGAGGAGAGGTGTCTACTCCGTCTGGACGCAGGGCATCCCAGTGGCAGACACTTTACTGAGCAGTTGGCGTAGCCTGCTGCTGGCTGAACCCCTCTGAAACAGTGGTGCAGGCTCAAGGGTTGCTCAGCTCTAGACATGCTTTGCAGTAAGCTACTTAGAAACATGTACGTCATGCTACAGAGAGCAGTGCTACAACAGCAGCAGAAGGCTTCAATCTGTGGAGCCAGGGTGTAAGTCACTAAAGCATTTGCCTGGTGGGCACAAGGCCCGGGGCTCCTTCTGCAGCACCACCAGAATGGAAACGCAAATGTTCAAGGGCACAGATAATATATACCTGTTTTTACATTAATTACATACATTTTATATTACATAGAAGTCATAAAGCCATCTTATATATAAGTTAGTGCCAGCTGAGTGGATGAGTTTACATTTCTCAGAAATGTTAAAGGTGAGACACTGTTTCCTACCTATTATAGAGAACACTGGGCAAGAGTTCAGATTCGGGTACAAGTCAGGTTCTGTCAAACTTCTGAAACACTAATATGCTCTACACTTGGTTTCGGAATGTGAAATTAACAGCAATGCCCAACAGTTCAAAAGGCTCAGCCTTTTAGAATACCAAAATGACATGCCAGTGTCTACTGGTTACTAATGTACTAAACTGTAATGACATTTCTTCAGCATGTCCCCTACGTCAAAGTGGAATGTCTACCCCCTGGCCTTCACATCACCTATACCCTCAAAGGGTTGAAAATGGCTACTTATTAAATTACTAGCATGGCAAAGGATGCGTGAACAGCAGCCGGCTCCCTCAGAGACACCTATCAGCCCTCCTAGTCATGAAGCCAAGAGGGACTCTCAGGTTAAAATGTGATGTCAGAACCCAGGGGGACTTCCTTCAGATGGCACATGAATCTATAGCATCACTTCTGTCTATCCCAGGCCCTGGTTCTTCCATAACAACACTTGAAAAATGTGACATTTCTTGTATATACAAAGTTCAAGGGTAGTCTCTAACAAAATGCAAACACGATGGCTGTCTGCCATACAGTGCGCACTCTAATCTACAGAAAAAAATTAGCACAAGAAAGAGTTTGTCAGGGTAAAGTCGCCATACTGTTCAATACCCTGACCTTTGACCTCAGCATGGGACCTTAGTCCTGTTTCTTTTACCACCATTTTTGTTACAACAGTTTCAATAAACTACGGTTTATGGAATGCTGCCTTTTTTTTTTTTATAGCCATCAATAGAAAAATCTTCATCTGCAAATAGAAGGTGGAGTTTCTGTTGTTGTTTTCTTTTCTCACAGCTATAGGCTGTATGTAGCATGGGTTTCTCCAGATACCACTGGAGAACAGAGAATACAACACTGTTAATTCCAGATCCTAAGAAAACTGTCCCAGGAGCCAGTGGCCACAGCCATGCCATCATCTGTCACGCCTAGGCAGCTAACACGGTTATCATGACCAGCGAGGACACCTACAAAGAAAGGTCAATACAGAGTTAAAACTGGAGTTTTATAACTGCAAAAGTTGTGCATTACAGTGCAGCCAGTGATTAAAAACTAACAGGCATTCTGACACAACACACCATGTGGTTACTTCAATGTTTCATATGAACATCAATTTGTGTTTTTAAATTTTGAAAAGTCATAATCTTAAAAAAAAAAAAAAAAAAAAGTTGAGACAGGATCTCACCTAGCCCGGGCTGATGTTGGGGTTGGGTCTGGTGCTATGTATTGTAATGTTAATTATTTTGCTCCTGGAAGTCTGCTTGCTGTCTTTTATGTACAGACACTCACATACCCAAAATGATGCAGTGTAATCTTGCCTCCAAAATTACTCCTCATTGGCTAAGTAAAGTTGCTTACATACACACCTGGGCAGGGCAGAAGTGAGGTGGGTGGAGCTAAGGTTCACTGGCCTGGAGGACAGAAGGATCATGGGAAGGACAGAGACAAGTGTGAGAGGAGAGGCAGATCTGCTGTGGGTTAGCATGAACCATGTGGGCGGGAGGAGCCTGCCCTGAGGACCAGCGATGGAGGAAAGCAGCCCAGGTGAGAAGTGTGTCAATATTTATGGGATAGTGGATGGGACGTAGCCTAGCTACGAGTTATTAGAGCAGCTGGCATAGGATGTGGGCTTGGGAGGTAAAAGAGAGCTTAGGAGGGTAGTTTCTGCCCAGCCTGAGTTTAAGACATATTAAAAACCTAGCAGATGTCTATGTCTTTTATTGAGATGGTAGTGCTTAAGTAACTGCCGCAATAATGATGTCTGATCAACAGTAAATATTAATAACCAATTTTCTAAAACATAATAGCAGGTTAAATAGTAACCGCTGTAATAAGCATGAGTTATATAACAGTAAACTTCAATAGCCAATTTTTTTTTTTTTTTTTTTTTCACAACAGCCTGATCTCAGCCTTGGTACTCAGCTAAAAACAATCTTCAAATCCCAATCCTGCTTCTACTTCCTAAATTCAGAGATGACGGGTGTGTGTCATCCTATGTAGTGTTTTCTAATTTTTCTTTCCATCTCCAGTAAGTTCATGATATTCCAGTTTTGCTAGTAAGCTGTGATACTTTCAAAACATTTCTGAATGGAAGTTCAACGTGGTATACTTTTACCCACAAGAACAAGACAGCTGTCTTCAACCCTATTTCCAAAAAAAATACTCAAATCATTTAGTTCTTTCTATTCACCACCAAACACAAACATTGGTTATGACTCTGTGAAGCCATCAAGCTCACCAACTTGTTTGCTTCGCAGTGACTTGAGACTCACCCACCCTGCTTACCACACAGAACATAATCAACAATTCTCAAGATTTTTTTTTTTTTTTTTTTGAGAAAGGGTTTCTCTGTTTAACAGCTCTGGGTGGCCTGGAACTCACTCTGTAGAGCAGGCTGGCCTTGAACTTACAAAGGATCTGCCTGTCTCTGCCTCCCTGGTGCTGGGATTAAAGGCGTGCACCCACCACTGCCAGGCTCAATTCTGAAGATTTGAGGGAGTGAACATGCAAATGAAAATGAGAGTATGTCAAGTCAGCATCTCTTTTTAAACATTTTCATTCTCAGAAGCTTATCCGGTTTACATATTCCCCACAGTAGCTCCAGTTTGGCAGTGTGTAACAAATTTACCATCATGGGTTAAACTAATAAAGTAACAAGAAAGCACAGTGGGTCACCTTGCCCACCACCTGGAGAAGATAGTGAGGGAGTGCCTCCCAAGTCTGGATTTGGCTTTAAAGTGAAATTCTGCTGAACCAGCTTTGAAGACAGCTATCAGTGGAGCAAGCCTTAAACTTAAGCATACGTTAGAAATGAGTTATGGACACTAAAAGATTAAGTTAACAACCAAATCAAAATACCTTACAGAGTCACTGACATTAGGCAACAGATCATTTTCAAAACTCTACTTGCATGGCACAAAACTCTGAACTCTGCAGTTTGGTAACACATTGCAGAAAATTACTCCTGGGAGTGCTGGAAGCCTGTGTGCACAGAACCCAACAAGTGAGGGGTTCCAAAGATAGAGACTGACTGAGCAAAAGAGGCCCAGGTGACATCCAGAGGTGTCCTCAGTAGTGGGAATGGGGCTCTCTGGGACTTAGCAGGAGCAAGTATGTCAAAATAGGACTGTATTAGCAAGTAGCCAGTAGCCTACACCAGCTAAGAATATACTCGCTAGGGCTAACATTGTCTCATGACTGGGAGAAAGACACAGTTGAGACTTGTGAAAATGGAGACTGACTTGCTAAGTTGTGCCCTGGCTTTCCTCTTGAGTAGTACTGGGGAATACAGGGCAGGAGTTTCAGGGTAGAGGTATGCATGTAACAAAATGGCAGTAATATAGGCATGTTACTTAAAGTTTTGTTTTGAGATGGATGTCTCAGTGTATAGGCCAGGCTGGACCCAGCAGTGGAGGGCCCCTGTGTGGAAAACAGTTTGTCCTGTCCTCAGTCTCAAGAGGATGAGCCACAGCAGAAACCTTGCTTCCTGTCAGGTCAGAGAACGATGGCTTAGCCCGGCAAGATGGTGGCATTCATGAGCAATCCCAGCATTCGGAAGGCTGAGGTAGGGTGATGTGCTCACGGACAGCCTGGGTTTCACAGTGAGCTTCAGGCACTTAACAACGTAAGGGCCTGCCTCAGAAGAACAAATAAGCAAACAAAACCAGGATGTAAGAAAAAGAAAACTGATTTGTGAAAGATGGCACTGATTGATACTCATAGTTCTTCACCCCTAAATTTATCACTAGAGGTCCTAATGTCATTCTTCAATAGGGTATGTGCTCCATCTACCATCAAAGGTGATGAAGAATACGAAGGAGAGCTACCCCACTGCCATTTTGAGAGCTCCAGTGTCTGGCAGGAGTCTCTCCATGCTTCCTGACAACAGAGTATGTGTTGGCTGCACCACTAACCTGCCCGGCCTCCTTTCAGCGCGTCCCACACACTGCAGTTGAAGTCGTCATAGCCAGCTAGCAGGAGGCGCCCGCTCTTTGAGAAAGCCACCGAAGTGATGCCACAGATGATGTTGTCATGAGAATACAACAGTAGCTCCTGGTCTGCACGGAGGTCAAAGAGTCGGCAAGTGGCATCATCAGAGCCCGTGGCAAAGGCGTATCCACTTGGGAAGAACTAGAAAGAAAAAACACACAAAAAAGGACACAGAAACCATGCCGGTGTGGCGAGGCCATCCACACCAGAATAGAAACATACAGAGACCATGGAGGCAGAGCACCTGGGCTGGGCAGTGAGAGGAGGTGAGGCAGGCTTAACGTTAAACTTTGCTTCTCTCCACGTCGGTGACTGCCGAGTTTGTTTCTTTTTGTGTGAGACAGGGGCTTCCCATGTAGCCCAGGTTAGCCCACAGTGCTCAGTGGGCTAACAGCTCACAGTGCTCCTGCTTCAGCCTCCTAAATGCTGAGATCACAGGTATGAGCCACCACACCTTGCTTTAGACTCTTGTCTGTCTGTCTATCTTAATATTTTGGGTTTTAGTTTTAGTTTAAGAGTTAGGACTGAATAGCATATGCAGTGCAGAGTTCATGGTCCATTGTTCAGCACACAGTGTTAGCAATACTGCTCATGGCCCTCTACCCACCTTATCGAAACATTTCAGTCCAGTGTCACTATGTACCAGGCACTGAGGCGTCAGGAGCACTGCACTGTGACAGCAGGCATAGCTTGCACGGCCACACTAAGATTAGCATCCTGCCAGGACCAGGGTCCACCAGCACCTAAGAGGAGGGTCCTACGCACCACTCAGACACAGCAGGCCAAAACTCCCCATGTTGATCAGAGGTCAAATATTACTATGTATAGGATGTTTGTGCAAATATTCAAGAAGCCTATTATGAAAAGTAAATAGGAAAGATTTTTCAGAAAATACAGAACACTGGGGCTGGGGAGATGGCTCAGCAGACGAAGCACTCACTGTGTGCCTATGAAGACTGGAGTCCGCAGCTCAGCACCCATTAAATTCCGGCCACGTGTGGAGGCCTGCCCTGGCACCCTCATAAATGCTGGCTGAGTGTGGAGGCCTGCCTGTACTTCAGCGTTAGGGCAGCACAAATGGGATCCCTGGAGCAAGCTAGCTAGCTAGACTAGTATCGGTGAGCTCTGAGTTCAATGGAGAGACCTGGCCTCCGGGCATAAGGTAGAGATTGACCAAGGAGGACAGCCAACATCAGCATCTGGCCTACACACGTGTTTACTCATGTACACACATGCACACAGCGGAGATGATGAGCAATAGAGACCCAGACGTGATTGGTGTGTAAGTAACGTTTTTGCTGTATGTCTAGTCAACATGTCTTTCCACAGAGGAAACGCATACTTCCACCTTCTGGGAACTGCTTTCTCGTGGCATTTGTTTTCTGCAGTTGAGCCATGGGTGACAGAAACAAAATGGCTGTAAACTGGTTTTATTTGCCACAAATGTGACGGGACAGTTTCTCATTAATCCTGCGGTATTTCCAAAAAGTATGCAGCAGTTTTACGGTTTTCTGTAGTCACATCTGCTGAGCTTTCACCTCTCGATTTCCTTCGTGAACATTTTTGTTTGTTTTTGAGACAAGAGCTCCTACATTCCACGCTGACCTTGAGGTCACTGAGTAGCTGAGGATGGCCTTGACCTTGTGACTCTCACGCCTCTAACCTCCTGAGGTTCCACACTTGTGTCACCACAGCCAGATTTCTTTCACCCCTTACACGTGTGTACGTGTGCGTGCGCACGATGAAGCCAGAGGTCAACACTGGCATTCTTTTCCAGTCACTCTCTATTTCATGTTTGTGGTTGTTTACCCTGGCTCTGCAGGGCAGCCCAGAACTGGCCCCGCAGTGCTGGGGCTTACAGCAGACAGTGCCACCATGCCAGCTTTTTTGACTTTTGACTTCTGTGGCTCAGTCATACTTGCACAGGGAACACCAACTGAGTCAGCTCCCCGGCTTCCTTCATTACTTTTAATGAACAGTCTGTAATTGTTTTAGTTCTTCAATTTCATCTATTAATCTAGAGTCTGGAGTCTATCTGATAAACAGTCTTCAACATAGGGCTTTAACTTAATTTTCTTAATACTTAAGCATCTGTCCAGCTGCTAGTTACTCTGCTGACCCTCTGCTACATCATTCATTAAATTCCCGGCAACAACCTTGTGCTCCTTTTCTGTGGGAGGGGTTAGGCATGGTCTCCATGCACGCTAAGCAGGTGCTGTACCAGTGAATGACAACGAGGTTTTAAAATATTACCAATATTGTAATCAATCATTTGATATTGTCACAACCTACCCTTAGGTTTTAAAATACGTGGTCTGGTGGATATAACCAGTTCAATTAAATGTATTTCCAGTTACTAAAACAAATATGTAGTAGTAATACTTTCCAGATTCTGAACATCTCTCTTTTCAGTTTCAGATCTGACTACACAGAGGAGGATTTACACGGTGAGGGCGGTGTTAGTCCCATCCTGGTGGTATGACTAGGGAGACAGTCTCCCACTGTTTCACTAACAGTCCCACAGGCAGGCAGGGCCTGCAGGGCAGCGCTCCCACTAGGTTACAAATGGCTGAAGCTACTCTCAGTGAACAGGGCCTGTTTTTCCTCTCCAAACAGGATATGCTTTCCTCAGAGATTCCTGGGAGGCTCCAGGACCAAGGACCACTGCCCATCAATTCCTCCTTCCACCCACTGCATTTGGTCCCATGAAGTTCAAAGATGTCTCTGAACTCTTCCTGCCTACTTTCCTGAGCTGGGGCTTCTGACCACTTCCTTCTATCACATCTCTCCAAACTCACTCTTGGCTTTTTGTTTGGCTTCTCGAGACAGGGCTTCTTTGCGTACTCCTGGCTGTCCTGGAGTTTGCTCTGAGATCCGCCTGCCTCTGCCTTCAGAATGCTGGGATTAAAAAGCCACCACTGCCTGGCTCTACTCTTGGCTTTTTGAAGATGGAGCTCCACAATGTAGCCCAGGCAGGCCTCTAATTTGCAGCAATCCTCCTGCCTCTGTCTCTAAAGTGCTGGGACTAAGGCTTGGGCACTGTGGCTTAAATTTCTTATGCAATATTTTTCTTTTAACTATTTTTTCATTTCAAAAGGAGGCCTCAGCGTGTACCAATAGCTTAACAAAGTCGATACTTAATGCCTCGTCCCCACAAACAAACAAAACTGACTATGAAAACAGTATCCATCTCTATAAATTCACTGTGGCAGGGCTGGGAAAGAATGCTTGCTTTGCATACATGAGGATATGAGGACATTGAGTGTGAACCCCCAGCTCCTGTGTGACGTGTTGGGCATGGCTGGGTGTGTCTATAACCCTAGCAATGGTGGGAAGAGACAAGCAAATGATCCTGAGAAGCTGCAGATGAACCAGCTCAGCCAAGAAGCCCAGCATTTAGTTCAGTGAGACCTGCCCTAAGAACTAAGGTGGACAGTAACGGAGCATCTGATCTCGCTCTGGCCTCGGTATGTGTACACAGACCCCGTACTCATCCATATAAACCACCCATCAATCACACACAAAACCCAAAATAATAATAGTAGTAAACAAATTCACACACAAACCGTGAGCACCCGCCTACCATTCATGAGGGCCCACGTTCAATTGTCGGTACCACACAGACAGACACAGACCCAGGAGGCAGGTGGGGTGGAGAGAGAGAAAAGAAAACCACACATTTCAATAGATGAGGAGAAAGCAGTTGGCAAAATTTAACATCTGTTCCTGATTGTCAAAACTTAAGAGTACTTGCTGCTCTCACAGGGGACTAGGGTTCGGTATCCAGTATGTCTGGCAAGTAATTTACAATTGACTCTAACTCTAGTTCTAGGGTATTCGATGCCCTCTTCTGGCCTCCACACGCGCCTGCACACACTTATGCACATGCCTCAAATATAAGTTCCGGGACAGCCGGGGCCAGTGAGACACATCACGAAAGGAGGAGGAAATAAAAAGAAGGAGCTATCAGATGATCAGATGTCCACTTTGGGCCTCCATAGTATGTACACACTTGGGCATGCTTAGCCATAGCTATGTGTGCACACGCGCGCGCGCGCACACACACACACACACACACACACACACAAAGTAACTAATAATGTCCAACATTCTCTGTGCTTCTAATACACAATTCATTCAGTCTCCAGTATCCTCCAGTAAACTCCGAAGGAGTTTTAACCCTGTTAGGAAGGCTGGGAGTGTGAGGTTTGCAGACAGTACACGGCTTGAGCAGTTTCAGAGCGGGTACACGACAGAGCGGACACATCCCTGATTCGGCTGTACCTGCGTGGTTCTCCTCACTATGAGATGTCTTCCATCTAAACACACCATGAACACCTATGAGGTTCTGCTCACCAGGGACGGCCTGGGCTACGTAAGACCCTGTCCCCAAAACAAACCTTCCTCTTCACTTACGCTGACAGCATTGATGTCTGAGATGTGTCCTGTGAAGGACTGTCTGCACATCCCGTCTCGGACGTCCCACAGTTTTGAAGACGCGTCACAAGCTCCAGAAACAAAGGTCTTCAAGTCAGGGCTCAGGGAGAGGCTCATCACGTCACCCGAGTGGCCTGTGAAGGTCGTAGTCTGCTGCCCCGTCTCGATGTCCCACAAAGCACTGTGAGCAAACACAAGCACGGACACAAATGACCACAGCGTCCCTCCCAGGGTCTGTGTAGTAAACACGAGCGCAGACACAAAGGACCACACCCCCCAGGATCTGTACCCACCAAGTCAGGCTTCATTTGAATAAACTTACCAAGTTGTGTCTCCTGAACTGGTAATGATTTGTCCATCGTCTAAGAACCGGCAGCAGGACAAGTAGCCTGCAGCAGAGAGCAGCAAATGTCAGGTCATCTCCGATCAAGTCACACAGAAATGGGACAAAACCCATAAGCTCAGGTGACAGCGCCTCATCAGTGGACAAACAGCTCAGCTTTAATGACCCCGATTCCTTGCTGTCTACAACTCAGTTTTCTTCAACCCCTCTGAGGTACTCACTGTATCACACCCTGGACACTCAAAGCAACCATATCAAGTATGGCAGCAGCCTGGTGTGTTTAACTGTGACAAAACTATCACGACTGTATGCTTAAGCACCATACAGTGGAATTTTTAAAAACTATGACAAAATGGAGTCTTTGTTTTCGTTGCATTCATGACAGTGTTGGCTGCATTTGTAGCTGTCCAGACCTTCATGCGATCTGCAGGCTGCAGATTGGACACACTCGAGAGGGCGCTCCTTATCCAGCACCTCTAACCCATGCACAACGGGCCGAGCACTGGAGAAGACCCTAAAAAGACTGTGAAGGCTTTATGGGAAATGCCGCATCTGCGTGATTCAGATCCATCAGCATCTGAGAGCCCACAAATGGTAGGGAACCCCCATTCTGAGACTGTAGAAATGTGGTCAGCTGGCAGCACCCAGACCACACACACACCAGGGGAAAACATGAGTGACGGAGACTTCCTAAGTGCCGTCGCCTGGGGAGTAAGCCTGCTGCACAGTGGCAGCTTCCGCTGACGGAAATGACTCCACTAGCACAGACTATCCAAGCCTGAGCCCTGCTCCAGGGCAGCAGAAACTGCAGAAGGCTGTATTTGCTTTTCTTTTGCATTTTTTATGATTGTCTGGATTGAGGGTGGGGGGCAAATTTATCATGTTTACAAAACAATACAGCTATATTTGAATGAGAAAAAAAATCATAGGGGTAGGAATATACCTCCATGTGTAAATGCATGTTCAGTAAGCTCAAGGCTCCCAGCTGCGGTCCCCTGCCCCAAACGGGAGCAACAAAATGGCCATCATCATGGGCACTCTGAGTTAACTCAATTTTTTTTCATATTCTATTTATTTTTATTATGTGCATAGACATTCTGCCTGTGTGAGAATGTGTCAGATCCCGGGAAACGGTGTTACAGACAGTTGTGAGCTGCCACATGAGTGCCAGGAATTGAACTTGGGACCTCCTAACCACTGAGCCATCTCTCCAGCCCCGAGTTACTACATTTAAACACAGTAAATTCTGCTTCCCTCTTCCTGTCAGGACTCACCCGTGTGCCCTGGCAGCTCTCTGCTCACGCGCACGTTCCCCTCCCGGGTCTTCAGGTTGTATATGGAGCAGATGTTGTCCAGGCCTCCACAGGCCACGTAGTTCCCAGACGGGGCATAGGCACAGGTCATTACCCAGGAGGACCTCAGCGGGATGGCATGCATCTGCCAACGCAAACAGTGCACAGAGGCAGGGGGTCAGTTGTGGCTGGTCAGGTCATTCCTAAACCTGCTTCTGATGAGGCAAACCTTGCTAAGCATAAACACACAGGAAAGGAAGCCATGAGACCTGGCACACCACGGGCATATAGGATGGTCCCTTCTGTGTTCGCAGGTCACTTGGAATTGAAGTGCTCACTTTGGGAACAACTTTATTTTTAATTAGGTTTCTGTGTGTGTGGCAAAGGGCCCGAAGAACCTCAGGCACTGGATCCCTGGAGCTGGAGTTATAGGGAGTTGTCCCTCTGACAGAGGTTTTAGGAACCAAACTTGGGTCCCCTGGAAGAGAAGCAAGAGCTTTTAACCATCTGAGCCATCTCTCCAGCACCACCCCACTCTCAACTTTTCAAATAAAAGCAAAGCTTTAGGGATTTCGTTCTTTGTTTGTTGAGACACTATCTTACTAAATAGCCCCCACTGGCCTGGAATTCACTTATGTAAGCGATCTGCCTGCCTCTGCCTACTGGATTAGATGTAAAATACGAAGAAAGATTTTAGCAAAATCATTGGCACAATAATGAACAAAAGAGGAAACCTCCTACACCTGAACACAGAACCGTGAAAAAGAGGGGACTGAGATGTATCAGAGACGATTTGAACGGGGCTTGTGTGAGTGCCCCTGTATTCACCAGCACACACTCCAAGATCTCAAAGAGGGAATGCCACAGTCTAGTCAGACCTGTAAGGAGTCAAGTGAAAAAACTGAAGATGCTTGACTGATCAAGGCTAACCCCACAGAGTGTCCACGTGCCCTCTGACACCACCATGCTTCCTTCCTCTTGATCTAAACTGATATCGTAAAAGCATATTCATTTTGTTTGTTTGCTTGTCTTAGGAAAATGGATTTGATTGAGACTAGCTTAATACCAAACTGTTAGTCTCGGTCAGGGTGAGTGTGGGGCTCACAGGCACAGCACCTACCCTGGGCAGGTGAGGTCCTATAAGTCTAAGCCCAGCACTTCAAGGAAAGGCTTGAGTTACCGTTCATGTCCCCACACACTGCTTTGATCGCTTAGTCAATTACTGAGAATGCACACACAGCATTATTTGACTTGTAACGTGTGCCCCCAAATCTTCACTGTTACTCAGCAACTTGAAATCAAGGATTCCTTATGCTGGCTACAGTAAGAAAAATCAAGATTTTCACTACTAGATCTCAACAAATTCAAGGCATCCAGGAAAATAGAGCAGTCTCTGGGGTAAGCCAAGGAAAAAACTTTCCAGTGACCACCCACCATAGTTAGGAAAACAACAACAATAACAATAACAACAACAACAACAAAACAGCACTGTTATTTCATTCCAGGAATTGGAAACATTGAAAAGTTCATGTTTACATAAAAATGACAGTCTTCAAAAGCCAGGTGTGGTGTTGTGTGTCTGTAAGCCCAGCTGTGTGGAGGTATCGGCAGAAGAATCAAGAGCTGAGGGCCAGCCTCAGCTACATGGTGGATTTAAGGCTATCCTGGGCTAAATATGAGCCTGAGAAAGAAAGAGAAGGAGAGAGAAAAGAAAGGGACAGGGAGAGATAGAGAGGGAGGGGGGGGGAATCAAATACACACTGAAATTCTTCTTGTAGCTTGTCCCCAGAATTAAGAACTCAACATTAAAAGCAAGCATGTCATAAAAGCTGGTCTGGATCCAGAATGAATTCATCTCAGAAAGGGGCCCTGGGTGAGGAAGATCTGCAAGGCGGTGGACAAACACAGGAGCATTTAAGAGAAGTGAGGAAATTTTACCTTATTTGTCGTATAGCTATCCCAAATAATTAATTTTCCATCCTGGGAGGCACTGACAAGTAGCCTAGAGGAGAAACACAAGAACAATCTGACACTGAGAGGAAGAAGTTGACTAGGTTAGACACTTTATCTCTGAAAGACACTTCAGAAGAGAAGAGTTTTTCTAATAAAACTTGTATACCAAAACCGTTATTTTCGATGCCAAACACTTTAAACAGAAATCGTAGTATCTAGCCACTCACTGAAGTGTCTCTGTCTATGATTCAATTTTTCCCTGGTGACATTTTAGTTACCGACAAGAGGTTTCCATCGGAGTCAGTGGAGTGGCTTAATACTGACTGGCTGACTTAACAGCAGACCCAGGCCTAGCCTGTCACCCAGGAGCCTGCGAGTGCAGGGCAGGGCAGTGCTGGGCTGTGGGTGCCGGGCAGGCCACAGCTATGCTGGAGGCATCGGCCATCTTGTGAGATAAGCCACTTGCACATGTTCATAATAAGCCAAGTATGCAGAAGAGGTCAAAGAGGCGATATTGAAAAAAAATACCATAGAGGTAAAGGGAATACATTACGGCTCACTGCATTAATAAAAGGAGAATGTGTGGGAAATGGAGCTCACTTTTCCCTACTTTTAATTATGTACTTGTGTTTGCACACACACTGGAGAGCAGCTGCCATGGAAGCCAGAGGTGTCAGATCCCCTCGAGCTAGGGTTACAGATGTGGGGGCTGGGTATCAAACCTGGATCCTCTGGAAGAGCAGAACATTTTTTTTTTCAAGGCAGGGTTTCTTTGTGTAACCTTGGCTGTCCTGGACTTGCTTTGTCAACCAGGCTGGCCTCTGCCTCCCTGAGTGCTGGGATTAAGGTCGTGCGCCACCACGCCTGGCTAAATGGAACATATTCTTAACCACTGAGTGGATGGCATCTCCAGCCCCAGAAACTGGAACTTTGAGAGCAAAAGGTAAAATGTATCCCAGGAGGAGGGTAAGAATGATGAGTGAAAAGGGACAGAAGATTCTGGGGCGACCTGTGAGCCTTCCAGTCATGCTGCGAAACCCAGGTGGGCCTACACTGCAGAAGTTTTGTTCCACCAATTTGTCAATTCTTAACTATGTGCTCACTGGATTTTTGTTTCGTTCTGGAATTTTGCTCCTTCGCCACATATGAAATGTGAAAGATAAGAAAGAAACACAGTTAACAAAAACCACTCTGTCTTCTTCCCTACAGGCAAACGTTTTGATCTGTGTTTATAGGAGGGGAGGTCCAAAGGTGGGCTGAGGGGGACCACGGCAAACTCAGAAATCAATTGCATCCATGGGTGCTGGCAGAACAGTAACCCATGAATTAATCAGCAGGATGTACAGGAGTGGGAGGCAGACTCTTGGGTGACATTTTGTTTTTGAGAAAAACTTTAAGGAAATAACCACTAACAATGCTTCAGTGATCAGATTTTGGGTTAAAAGTCTGTGGTATCCACAAGGCAAAATGTAAGTTTTTCTAAATTTTAAATTATATTTATTTACATGTGTAGAGATCAGAGGCCAGCTTGGAGGAGCCAGCTCTCTGCTTCTACCATGTGGGTTCTGGGAACAAACTCAGGTCATCATGTGACAAGAGCCTCTTACCCGCTTAGTCACTGCGCTGGCCCAGGGCAAGCTGTTTTTATCTTTACTTAGAAAAAAAAAAAAAAAATCTGCCTCGGCTTTATGTTGTCAATAATATAATGTTATCTATCCCTTCTAAGAGGTGCACACACTATGTTAGTGTATTTAACACCGCCATGCTTTCAGACCAAGATAATACTAACTTAGAAACAGCAACAAAATGACTAACACTCATAGAATAACAGCATGCATGTGTTCGGCTGGCAAGTTAAAAACGTTTTCAACCGCCAGGCCTGGTGGTACACCTTTAATCCCAGAATTTGGGAGGCAGAGGCAAGTGGATCTTTATGAGTTTGAGGCCAACCTGGTCTACAAAGCGAGTTCCCAGGCTACACAGAGAAACCCTTTATCAAAAAAAAAGTATTCAATCAAAATACTCACTTTGTATAATTCAATTGTTTGTAGAGTTAGTGGAGAAATTATAGTGACATCCAGAATTAGGACAAAGACACACTTAGGTATTTGTTTATTAACAAGTATTAATACTAATAAACAACAACACTGTGTTTTGGCCAAGAATGGTGACATATCTTATCAGGTCCAAAGCAAACTCCATTTCCCCAAATTCCAAAAGGCAGAAGGGACAAATGGCTATTGTGGTGCCTAGTAGCCATACCAAAGCACATCCTGGCCTCCAGGCTCCCTCATATCACAAACAACCTGTTACACATTTCAGAGTCCTAGCATCCTATCTCTTCTCACCTCCTTCCCTACCCTAAACTCCCTCCAGCTCAGAGGCTCCCCTGCCCAAAGCTACTCATTCTCTCTATAACCAAATGCTCGCTTGCTTTGTCTGGCTCCCTGCTCCTCTTCCTCTCCTCTCCCTTGGTCCCCTCGCCCATCTCTCTGCTCTGCTTCTGCTCTCACAGCCAGGTCTAGTCTGCTTCTTTCTCTCCCTGCTTTGGACTCCTCCAGACACATCTAGGTGTTCCCTACTTCATAGGTTTACACATACCTGTAAGTCTAGCACTCAGGACCCTGAGTGAGGCTAGCTGGGGCTACTTAGCATAACCTGTCTCAAAAGAAACAGCCCCTCACAAACAAAATAGTTGTGACATATTAAAAAAACACATTGTAACGACAATATCGAAGAAACTTAAAAGAACTGCTGTTATAAAATATTTACTGATCTGCCATTAAAGCCTGCAGTTCTCTTGAGAAAAGCGTAATTCTGCAAGTGGGCAAGATGACCCCAGGTAACAACTATTTGAAAAAGTATATACTAGAATACTTAAAATAATCCTGGCAATACGCAAAATCTTCGCTGTGTAAATCTCTCATCTGCCTAAATGGCCAGACTTGCAGCCTGTTTAAGCTGTTCAAAATATGATCTGGGGCCAGAACTGAGAGAGGTTTAAGGATGACGGTGTAAGTGGACCGCACAAGCCTAAGGTACATGTAAGTTAGTGGAATCTTCTCAACAGAGCAGGAAGTGTGTTATCTTAAAGAGTTTTCTCCTTTATTAATCTCTAAGTGTGAGGAGCGGTTTCTTTTCTTTTTCGCTGGGAAGGCATATTAATTCTAGAACAAAGAAATAGCCGCTCTAAATAGTTTCCACAGGTCACTAGACAAAGATCTTTTTGAGAAGCAAATTTATTTTTCATGCTACACACTTTCAAAGTATTTACTCACATTTTTATTTCTGTGTCTATTTGTGGGCACACATGTGGCGATCAGAGGAAAACGTGCCAGGCAGACATCTTTATCCAAGAAGCCATCCTGTGTGCCCTAAAACCGTTTTTTTGTAAACTCCAAGGCTGAGGATGCAGTGACTGAGCATTTACTCAGCAAGCAAGGGGCCTCTGGGTTTGTTCCGGAACAAACAGCCCTCAACTAAGTGTCAACGGATATTCCTAGTGCAAGGAACACGGTCATGACTGATGCCTTTTCTACAAAACTGCCACAAATAAGGTTCGTTTTGGAACAAAGTAAGTGGAGATAACGGTCCTTCCTGAAAACTTCTGTGGGGTTTAGAAAGGACAGACACTCACCTGGAATCGTATCCCCAGTGCATGGCGTAGATCTTAGCGAGGTGGCCACGCAGGGTGCGCCGTGTTCGCATTTGTATTCGGCCCACGGAGTCCATGTTAGACGTGATCTTTAGAAAGTGACAATGGCGTTATTATATGCCCTAGACATGTTATGAAGTCTTATCAGCTGAAGGCGACTCAGTTCAAAGAGGGCAACAGAGCCGCTGTGAGTTCAGTTCATGAAACCATGATGAACACAGGTCATCCTGTGTGCTCTTGTGTACGAGGATGCTTTTTCAGATGAACAGCTAAAGTAAACGCACAAACTTCCAAAAGACACAGACAACAAAGGTCCAGCTACAGTAAAACACGACAGGTAGGAAGGAAGAAGATGATTGGGCAAACAGCTTCTGAATGGCATCAATGTAGATGTCTGTGCTGAGTGAGGTGGCACATGCCTTCAATTCCAGCACTTGGGAGGCAGAGGCAGGCAGATCTTTGAGTTCTAGGACAGCCAGGCCTACACAGAAAACTCCTGTCTTCGAGAGAGAGCTGTCTGCAATGTATGGCAGCATACAAGTACTTTAAGTGTTTCAGTTTATGTGTGTGCATGTGCGTGAGAGACAGACAGACAAACATGTTGAGCTCATTAAGACCACTTCATGGAGCTGACTCTCTCCTTCCATTTTACTCTAATTCTAAGGATTGAACTGAGGTCTTCAGGCTTTCGTGGCAAATGCCTGGTCTGAAGCCATCTTGCCAGCCCCCTGTCAAATAGCTTATAAAGAACTAGAAGAAAGGCTTGGACCTCTCAACACAAAGTAACATATGAACACGGAGAACTATCATTACCCTGATTTGATACACTGCATACACAGCCAGCTGTCACCCATACATATGGCCATTTATGATGTTTTGAAAAATCCAGCCACAAAGGGAACCCAGAAATAAATGACTATGGAAGCAAGCATTTGTAATTGTCTGTAAGAAAGCCTTGAAACTGCAAAGATGGCAAAGTGGTCAAGAGCACTGGCTGATCTTCCAGAAGTGCTGAGTTCAATTCCCAGCAACCACATAGTGACTCACAAACATCTATAAAGGGATCTGATGCCCTCTTCTGACGTGCAAGTGTACATGCAGACAGAGCACTCATACATTAAAAGAAACAAAAATCTTAAAAAGTAAAAACCAAACCAAACCACCCAAACAACAACAAAATACAAAACAAAAACAAAAAGGAGCACTGACAACTCTCCCAGAAGACCCAGGTTCAATTCCCAGCACCCCCATGGCAGCTCAAAGCCATCCAGTTTTATACATGTATAGCACAAAACATATTTCCTTAATAAAGTCAACAGTATTTGCCTAACAAAACCTTCCCAAAGTTTTCCATAGGGGGAAAAAAAAAGCTAAACCAGTGTACACCAAAAAGATTTACAAAGCGCTTAAAAATAAGTGTGCGTCAGATGATTCTGCAGTTCTCCACAGTGCTGACTGTCTGCAGGCAGCACCTTTAGTGTGAACGGTCTGGAGGTCACCCATACCGAGATACTTCACGTAGAGGCTGACATGAGCCGGGCATTTACCTGCACCAGTGTGGCATCATTGCAGGCTTTCCGGGCATCCTAGAGAAAGAAAGGAGGGGACAAGTTAAGATGCGGGAACCTCTAAACGGGACAGGCTTACATTTACTGAAAGCCGACCTTCACCGCACCACATCACTTTATTCTTCAAATGTTCTGAAGTAAGCATTACCTAACACAAAAGGAGCCGTCTCAAGGCCCACGACTCACTGACTTTTCAGTACATTCGCAATGGTACGCCATCATACCATGATCCAGTCTAGGACACGTCTTCCGTGTCTAGCTGTCTGTCCCCAAAGAAACTCCACCTGCCTGACCCCCTCCTCTTCATGCCTCAGCGTCTCCTTCCCTCCACTCTATCCGGTCTGTGTGGACTTGCTCATCAGAGACCCCGTGAAAATCGACTTGTACAGTATAGCACACAGCTTCTTCAGCTTTGCTTGATTTCAGGGCTCTGCTGTGTTCCTGCATCCGGCAGAGTGCCTCCATTTTGAGGGCTGGCCGTTCTGCTGGACGGCTTTTCAGCATTTTTATCTGTTAGCTGAGATGTTTGGGCGAAGACTGTTCCTGCTTTTCGGTTATTTACAAAGCATGATGCTACGTCCCCGAATCTTCCAGTCCTTTGGGAATTCTGCCTGATGCGGTTCAGAGCTGCTGCACTCTGCACCATCTTGCATTCCCACCAGCACCGTCCAGGGCTCCAGTTCTTAGTATCTTGGTGTCACTGCCAACTCTCGCGATGGTCTGTGCTTTTAGTTCCAGCCATCTTAGCTGTGAAGCATCTCACTGTGGTTTGGATTTATATTGAGAATCTTTCCGTGCACTTTCTGAACGTACATGTACGTGTGCCTGTGTACATGTGTGTCTGTAAGTCTGTGAGTATAAATCTGTGCATGTACACTGTTAGTGTACATCTGTGTTTGTGCCTGTGAGCGTGCTGTGTGTGTGCCCGTGTGTGTGTTTATGTCTTTGAAGGGAGCTCTATTCAAAGCTCTTGCCAACTTTCAGATCAGGTTGTCTTTTACTGTCCAGATACAGTATTTCTTCACATAGTCTGTACATTTTATCCTAACAAGATGTACAACTGTCAAACACTTTCTCTGACTACATCATAGCTATCTTTTTTTTTTTTGATAGAGTTTTTAAAATATTTTATTTTTATTTATGCATGGGCGCATGTGTGTATGTGTGTGTGTATGTATGTGAATGGCTTGCCGAGGCCAGGAGAAAGTGTTAAATCCTTGGAGCTGGAGTTAGAGGTGAGCTGTGAGTCTCCTGTGTGAGTGCTGGGAACTGAACTGGTTCTCTGCAACAACAACAAATGCTCTTAACCACTGAGCATTCTTCTAGCCCCTTGATAGTTTCAGATATCTAAGTTTATATTTGATGAGATGTAACTTTCTGGTTTTTTTTTTTT
>NW_026596073.1:26164118-26205194 GCF_907164565.1 Psammomys obesus
TCTCTCTCTCTCTCTCTCTCTCTCTCTCTCTCGCACACACACACAAAGCATGAGTGTCCTTGAAGGCCAGCGGCCTTAGTTCCCTGGAGCTGGAGTCGCAGGTAGATGTGAGCCAGCTTGTGTGGATGCAGAAAATTGAACCTGGATCCTCTGGAAGAGCGGTACTTGTTCTTAACCACTGAGCCATCCCTACACCCCCCCCCTCCATGTCCTCTCTGTCTGTTCTTATTAGTAACTCTCTGAGTTATGCATATGGGAATATGGCCATCAGTTGGCCAGGAACAACCTAACATGTCACTCTAGGTGAGTGACTTTTCCTCCCTCAGCAGCCATCACCTGCCAATAGCTCCTCCTTTAAGGGTAGGGCCGATCTCCCTGCTTCCCATATATGCTGAAATATTGACTGGATGATCTTGTGTAGGGCTGGTACAGGTAACCACAGATGCTGTGAGTACTGATGTGCTCAATAGCCACGCTGTGCCCAGAAGTCATCATTTCTCCGCTCTCCTTCCCATCCATCAGTCCTGAAATTCTTTCCCCAGCCCGTAGTGGGAGGCTGGAATTGATGACTCGTTCACAGCTGAACACTGATGACGCCTTGAGCAGTTATGGGTCTCAGCACTTAAACACTACCCACTGCAAAAAGAAGCATCGCTGGTCAAAGTTGGTAACAGCACAAATATATAGATATGTTTAGGATGCATTTTAATAGCATGACTACTTAGCAAAACAGCAACAGAAGGTTACTTACTTATAACTTAGGAGCTCCCCAGTCATGAGCTTTTAACCACATTTCAGCACCAGGCATGAGACCTCTCCCATAGAACAGGCTTTATATCGAATCTGAAACCGTCATGATACAACTGCACCAGTAGATTTATCTTGTTATGTTAAGTCCATTGGTGGTTTTTGTTGTTGTTTGTTTGTTTGTTTGTTTGTTTTGTCATGCAGCAGCCTCCATAGCATCTTCTGGCACTATGTAATCTAGACACCAGGGAAAGAATTTCCTGGTCAGTTTGAAGTTGGTTTCTCTATGTCCTGTGTCCAAACCGAGTGGTTTCTTCAGGGCTTTTTCTACTAGTTCATTTTTATTGCTGAGCAATAATGTATGGTGTTCTGTATTTTCCAAGTTAGGGTTGCTATTGCTGTGGTAAAACACTATGACCAAAGCAACTTGGTGAGAAAAGGATTCAGTTCACCCACAGCTCCCTATTAACAGTTCATCCTCAAAAGCAGTGAGGGCAGGAACTCAAGGAGGGCAGGAACCTGGAGGGAGGAGCTGATGCAGAGGTCGGGGAGGGATCCTGCTCCTGGCTTCCTCAACCTGCTTTCTTATAGAACCCATGACTACCGAGCCAGGGGTGGCAACAGCCAAAATGGGCTGGGTCTTCTCCATCAGTCACTAATTAAGAAAATACCCTAGAGACTTGCCTACAGTCAGATCTTATAATTTTGGTTGTGAGCACAGCCTTTAACAGCTGAGCCATCTCGCCAGCCCTACAGTCAAATCTTATAGAGGTATTTTCTCAGTTGAGGCTCCCTCTGCTCTATCCAGTCTAGTGGCCTCAAATTGACATAAATTAGCCAGTGCATATGTGGATTAATCTGGCAAATGAATGAATGATTTGTCTCTGTATTTTCTTCAGCATTATGGGGACCTGTTAATATCTTCTTCCTTCCCTGCCCTGGCCCCATCTTTTATTATTATTTCTAATTATTTTTTTTCTAAATCACAACACTAATTATATCTCTTTTTTGGCTCCAAGAACCTACAATGTTATACCAGTTACTTTTTTCGTCGTTCTGACAAAACACTTAGCAAGCAGCAGTGCAAGGGAGGAAGAGTTTGCTCTGGTTCACAGCTGGAGGGGATACAGTCCCACCTACATGAGGAGGCATGTTGGAAGGAGGATGAGGCAATTGGTCACAGTTGGTCTATAGGCAGGAAGCAGAGAGTGGACAGGAAAGGGGACCCAGCTGTCAAACCTCAAGTCCAGTGAGACTCCACCTCCTAAATGTTCCACAGCTTTCTAAAGCAGCACTGCTAGCTAGGGACCAAGTGTTCAGACACATGAGCATGTAGGGTCAATTTCATGTTCGAGCCACAATAAATGTTTTACAAACATGTACTAAACCCAGTGCATGCTCTGTAAGGCCTTGTAGCATCACTCTTTAGCTCTCTTTCCAGATCCTCGATGTACTTCCTGACTCTGTTTCCCTTCTCCACCTAGTCCTTTTGCTCTTCAGATGGTCACCATTCTGTCCCTGATGATACCATTCCCCAAAGTGGCTCCTACTGTCCTTCCTTGCAGCATTCTCAAGAATTAAAAACTCAACACTGTCCCTGCCCCCACACACCCAGAAGGCCACTGTGAAACACCACCAGTTTATCTTTGTTCCCAGGCTGTGAGTCTCTCTCATAGGCAGGTAGTAGCCAGCTGGGAAACAAGTCTACTTTGCTAGCACAAATCAACATCTTTCAAAGTGATTCTGTTGGGCGCATCCTTTGGGATGGGGGAAGATCCAAGGGAGGGCTTCCAGTCTCCCTTCAGCTTTGCATTCCGCTGGAGGGACCCTCCCAAATCCACCTACTTTACTCAGTTACTGAGCACAGTGAGGCTGCGGGAAAAGTTCTTTTATGCCTGTCTTAGCAGTTCTGTGAGAGGGTTTTGATACTTTTTAAGAACTTAATGATATGGTAATTTTTCAAGTAATTTTCCAATAAAGCAGAAAGAGCTCTGATAGCTGTCATCAATGTGTCACTTCCCTCCAGCAACGAAAGCTGAGAGGGAATGATGGAATAACAGGAGCAATTTCCTAATGGAAGTGTTGCTTTGGACTGTATGTTGAGAGGATGGAAAGGAGCCCCATGGAACAGCTGATTTTACTTGTTGGCAAAAACACCATTCTCCATATCAGACAACAAAAATTACCAAACATGCCCTTTAGAACACAAGTCTAAAATTAAATTAAGATTTAAGGGCTGGCAAGATGGCTTGAGCAGGTAACAGCATTGGCTGCTCTTGCAGAAGCCCTGGGTTTGATTCCCGGCACCCACATGGTACTTCACAACCACCTGCAATTCTAGGTCCCTGGAGGCTCTCTTCTGGCCTCCAAAGACCAAAGGTTGGATACATAAAACCACGCAGGCACACACAACATACACATGAAAACAAATAATGAGACAGCCAGACTTTAAAAACAAGAAGAATGATTGTGAATGTTCCATTTTGCCCCTAACAGGTCTTTGATAGAGAAAGGCATCTGTTTCAGACTGCCTTGTCCATCTTCTCTAGATGGACCAGGAGATCTATTCTGCTTTGACTTGGTTAGGCCCCAACTGGTTTTGCCATTTGGGAGATTGTGGAACCTTCCGAAGACGGAGGTTGCCTTGGCAGAGGAAGTTCGTCAGGTTCTATAGCCCAGCCCACTTCTCTCTGCTTCCTGTGTGTAGAGGCAACATGACCAGCCAACTCTCTGCTTCTGCTACCACACTCCCCTCCAGGATGGACTGTATCCCGTTAGGATGGAAGCTAAAATAAACCTTTTCACTACTAAGTTGATTTTTTGCTGGGCTGTTCCATCAGAGCAGCACAACAGTAACTGACACAACATTTAAATTATATTTCAAAAAGCCCATATAAAATGTAAAAAAAATCTGAGTGACATGAAAGTGATGATAGTGAATTATAAACATAGGCACTGTGTATAATTGTATGATCCTTTGACGTCAAAATTGCCATGTTGGGGTTTTGCTCCTTTCTTAAACGTTTCTCAGTATTACCACAGCACCTTTAACCTTCAAGGTTCTCTTGATAAGTGACTTAGTAAATGAATGAAGACTAAGCCAGGAACACACTCACACATTTCTTCATCTATAAGTATTTAAAGTGTTCTCAGACAGTAAGGTAACATCATAGCTATTTAGGGACAATGAAGTTCAGATGAAAAAAACAACAAAAACACTTGGTTGTGTCTGAAGGCTCTACGAACAGGATCTTATCCCAGTTGGTGAAATAGCTCAGCAGGGTTGTAAAAGTAGGGCACAATTTCAAAGACATGATTTTTTTTTTTTTTAATGTATCACATTACTCTGAGCCAACAAGGAGAAATGGTCTACCTTCAAAGATTTCAGTCCATTATGTGACGTGAGGAGGGGCAGGCAGTCCATCAGAATAACAATATCTAAAGAAGTCTTCAGGAGAATCCACTCTCCCCAGGGCCCTGTGTGTTCTCATGCATCCAGAGAACATCAGAATCCAGAATGTGGTGGTGTCTCCTGTTCCTAAGTGCTCCTTGGGGAGCCCAGCCCTGTGACTCTGATCCATGGCATTAGCAAGGTGATAATGGATTAAATGGGAACTGCTTTCTCTTTTCTTTATAGGCAGAGGGATCAATTATTAAAGCCAAGTATCAGAAAACAAGTATCTAAAATCCCTAAAACAGGAAAGAATTAATAAACAATCTTCTTTAAAGTGGAATTCCCTTAAAAATCATTACATTAAAATAGACTACTTTATTAATTCTTCTAGAATTTAATGTATGCATACAATGTATTTTGAGCATCACTCCTACTCCTTCCCTTACCTCTTCCCAGATCCATCTTACCATTCATAACTTCATGTCCTTCTTTAAAAAAAAATAGCCCATTGAGTCCAATGAGTACTGTCCATATACACACGGGTACGGGACCCTCTCCTGGAGCATGATGAACCTACTAGGGGCCATATTCTTAAAGAAACTGACTCTCCCCCTCATCAGAAACTATCAACTGTCAATAGCTCCTCAGTTAGGGGTGGAAATCATGAGCCTGCTCCCCTTCCACGCTAGAACTTTGACTGGCTTGCTTTCCTGCAGGCCTTGTGAATGCAGCCATAGCTTACAAGGGGCAGCAGACCTGTCATGTCCAGAAGACACTTTCAGCCCAGTCTCCCATCCAACCTTGGCTCTTATTCTGGCCCTCCTTTCATGATAATCCTTATGGGGGAGAGAGTACGATATAGGTTCCCAATTTGAGGCTGAGCACTTGGGTAGCGGTTTCCTCCAAGACTGAAATATTCCATCTTCCAGGGAAGCACCTTAGGACAAAAGGTAAAGGACCCAAAATAACTTCAGGAAGTCCTGAAGGCCAGATTCACAGGTCCTCTCCTCCCAGAGAAAGCAATAAAGGCTGTTGGCACTCTCGGATGATCCAAGCTGCAAGGAAAGCTGTAGAATCAGACCTGCTGCCTGGAAAAAGCACAAAGCAGCCAACCTGGCTGAAAGAGGGTTAGACCAACTGAGATACCCAAAAAGTGCACTCTTCAGAATGTTGAGCTACCTGTGGGCTGTGCAGTGTGCTCCAGGTTGCAAGCTTTTGTAACTGTCACCCATGCTGGGGTGGACTTTAGTGATGCAGCTGTCTTTGAGTCATTTCTATTTCTGTAAGTAACCCCGCACCCATACTCCTGTATGTAACCCCCCCCCAAAAAAAACCTCATTGGTTCACCAAGTTGGATTTGGGTGCCATCCATAGTTGGTCTGTCTAGGGTGCCCTATTTGAAGTGAGTAAACCTGTGTGTATCTTTTCCCAGGAAAAGTCTTGTCACACAACAGTGCTCTACAGACACTTAATCTCTGCCCTTGATCTGCTCTGGGTTTTTGTGTCCACCACTGCCCGCTGCACAAAGAGAATCTGATGAGGTCTAAGATTAAACAAAGTTCTTGTTTTTGAATTCTTCCTTCAATCTATTAAACATTTGAAATGTGTTTACAGAACATATAAAAGCAAGGGCCGCCATTATTACCTCAGGTACTGTCTTCAACAGATTCGTCAGGGATTTAATTATCCCTAGTGTATAGAGAAATGGAGTCGTGCTCACAGAACTGAGCTTCCTGTTGAAGGTCCTGAGACCTGGGTGAGGGGGGGCACCCTCACCCCTCTAATCCCTTCCTACACATTCATTCAATCCTCCCAAGTTAACCATGTAGCCTAAGAGGAGTGCGCTTGATATGCTAAAGCTTTTCAGCAATCTAGCAGCACAGCATTATCCTACACATGTCAAACATCTAACCAATGGATGATGGAGCTGATTATAGACCCAGAACTTCCTGGATCATGTAGCCCAGCTCTTAGGAGCTTACACCCCAACAGTAACAGAGTTGTTTTTCCTCTGGGCCTCTCAGTCTCTACCCATCTCATTCTCTCACTCTCACTCACCCCACTCTAGCTACTATTTAGTTCTCTTGTTTAGCTTTCACTGGAAATGCCTTGAACCCTTTTCCCTTCTTTGTCTGGATCTCCTAGCTTAGAAGCTTTCCATTACTAATGGTTCATCCTGCATTTCACACTGTGGTTCTCCTTCATGGTCCTGCCCGGCTTCATTCTCTCTGTAAATTGCATGCACTCCATTGCAAATGAATCATGTTTCTGAAATTTGTCATTTTTCAAATAATGAGCAGATCACTTCACTTCTTTTTTTGTTTTGTTTTGTTTTTTAAATTAATTATTTATAAATTACAGTTTATTCACTTCGTATCACAGTTGTAGACTCCTCAGCTCCTCCCAATCCCATCCTCCCTCCCTCTTCTCTTTTCATTCCCCTCCCTAAATCCACTGATAGGGGAGGTCCTTCTCACCTTCCATCTGACCCTAGCCTATCAGGTCTCATCAGGATTGGCTGCAGTATCTTCCTCTGTGGCCTGGTAAGGCTGCTCCTCCCTCAGGGAGAGGTGATCAAAGAGCCAGCTACTCAGGTCATGTCAGAGACAATCCTGTTCCCATTACTAAGGAACCCACTTGGAGACTGAGCTGCCATGGGCTACATCTGTGTAGAGGTTCTAGGTTATCTCCATGCATGGTCCTTGGTTGGAGTATCAGCCTCAGAAAAGCCCCCTGTGCCTCGATTTTTGGTTCTGTTGCTCTCCTTGTGGAGTTCCTGTCCCTTCCAAGTTGTTTCTTTCTATCTCCCCCTTCTTTCATAAGATTCACTGCATTCTGCCCAAAGTTTGGTTATGAGTCTCAGCATCTGCTTTGATACCCTTCTGGGTAGAGACTTTCAGAGGCCCTTTATCCTGGTAGGCTGCTGTCCTGTTGTCTGTTTTCTCCCACTTCACTTCTTTAAGCTGCATTTTTCTCTCAAGATAATTCTGGTCCTCTCAGCAATCTTAGTAAAATCTGACTTATTTTTAATCAAACACAGAATTCAAATAACTAGTATTTGTGTTTTTACCCTCGCAGCATATAGGGATAAGTATCTTTTCCACAGAGACTGAGCCTGGGGCAGCTGCACAAGCTCCTGCAAGCAGGTTCCTGTTTAAGTGACAGTGAGTCAGAGATGTATTAACTCAGAAGAGAATTGAAGGAGGAAACAAAAAGCCCTTGTCATCTAATGAGTAGCTGCCTCATTTCTGTTTGGCTGAAAAGGCAGTAACTCTAAAAATAAAGCGTACTGTAGATAGTTCTTTCTTTCATTTTAAAAAACCAAACTCTTGACTTGCCTTTTTGCATTATCATTATCATTATTCAAGACATGTTCTCAGTATATAGCCTGGGTTAGCTCACAGAGGTCTGCCTGCCTCTGCCTCCCCAGGCCTGGGATCAAGGCATGCTCCACTACCCCCGATTACATGATGCATTATTTTGTAAATGGATTTGGGTGTTACCATTTGTAAGGAACAGCTTTGGTGAACAGGGAACTCATTCTTCGGGCTCATGCACGTGTTGAAATTCAAATTTCAATGAAATTTTAATGTCCCAGATTTAATTATCTTTCATGAAATCAGACTTAGCTTTAATTTTTCCCACACTGACAATGGTTGCCTATCAAATCTATCCTATGCAAATTAAAACAACGGACTTTTTAAAAAATCCAAGTCTTCAATTACTTTGCCATTTTGTACATTTTGATGACATCAAATTCTTCTTCCCGTTGAAGATATTTGCACAAGTGTGTATTTTAAAAAAAAAAAACAAAAAAACAAAAAACAGATTCATTATAGGATGTGGCAAGGGGAGACATAGTTTTGCTGGTCCATCTTTGTGTCTTTCTGACATCTGGCAAACTCTCAGACTTTCTCTGCCCCAGTCCATGTGACTGTTAAAGTTATTTTTCTACAATTCAGTTTTGAAAAGTCGTGCCTGGGCTAGAACCTGTACTTTTCTATAGTTCTGCACCGCCTGGCACACAGCACCGTTGTGATCTGGCCTCAATCTGTCCCTTCTGGCTTTAGTGTCACAGAATATTCCACTGAAGTCGTCTCTGCTACTTCTGGGAAGATGTCCTTGGGTTTACCATTTGTTTTGTTTACACAATTCGTAGTGTCTCATATCTAGTCAAGAAAGACGTGCTGAACACATCCCGCTTCTGATTGTGGTAGCACTGCCTATGTCTGTTCTATACCGACGTCCCTGTCGCTTGAGATTCGAGGGTTAAAGGAAAGGCCCCAGTAGCTCTCACAAGCAAAGCTTGCCCACCCATTCTCTACGTGTCAATTAAAGAGACAAGAAGTAGTGAAAAGCAAGAAAAGGGAACTTACTTAGTGTAGCCACATAGGGAAGAGTAGCATATACAGAGACCCAGTGACACTGCCCGCCACCACCAAAGACATCTTTGGGGTACTGACATGGGGTTTAGGTTTGAAACGAAGTCAAGAGTATGTACAGATAAACAGTCCCAGTCAAGATGTGGTTTCACCCATCAGGGACCCATCATTGTTTCAGCTCTGCACAGTGTTCCAGAAGACTGTGAAGTCTCTTCTTAGAGGCAAGTTCCTCCCGAGACTGGCACCTGGCTTCAGTTTTTTCCTTCCCCCAGCATGGGGTTCTTGGGGGAAATTTTCATTCTCTGGACAGTTCATTGTTTCAAAATTCTGAGAGATGGAGGGGCAGACACGTGTCTCTTTAAATGTCTCTTCTCCTGACAGAGTGGAGACATCACTACTGTCTGCTTCAGCGGGGATTATAACAATCCTCTATGTCCTAGAAATGAGGATAAGAATAACAACAATAAGTTTAGAAAAATGTGAACAACGAAGCTAGAAAAGCAGAAATTCGAACCATACCTCTGTCATTTAGGAACTGTGTAGGTTTGCAGCAGAAACCTGCCTTTCTGGACTTTTTTTTTTTTTTTTATTTCCCCTGTGGGAATTTATGGGTTCTTGGGGCTGGGAAGATGGCCCAGTCAGCTAAGTATTTGGTGTGCAAACCTGAGAGTCAGAGTTCAGATCCTCAGTACCCATGGACATACCAGATGGGATTGGCTGCCCATTTGTAACCCCAGCATTCAAGATGAGGAGATAGAGGTCCACAGAACAAGCTGCCTATCTCAACTAGCTGAATCCAGGAACTCTGAGTTCAAGAGATACCCTGTGCTGTGTGTGCATGTGTGTGTGTGTGTGTGTGTGTGTGTGTGTGTGTGTGTCTAGAGAAAATGAGAGAGAGCATTCTATATTATTGTCAGCAAACCTTATTAACACATACACATGGAAGATATATTAACTAGATTTGTTCATTATTCCACAATATATACATATACCAAACTATAGCTTGGTGTACCTTAAACACATGCAGTTTTATCCATTAGTTATATATCAATAAATGGGGAGAAATAAAACAGACTAATATGAAGGAATATAAATAAGAAAAAAGGGAAATAAAATATTTATTTTTTTACATTCATTTTTATTTGCGTGTGTGCGAATGTATGTGTGGGGGTATGCATAGGCCACAATACACACGTGGAGGTCAGAGGACAACTTCTGGAAGTCCATTCTCTCTCTCTATCATGTGGGTTCCAGAAATCAGACCTAGGCTTATCAGATTTGGCAGCCAGTGTCCTCATCCGCTGAGCCATCCCACAGACCCAAAAGAATATGTTGGGGGTTGGTCTGGTGCTATGAATTCAAAAGCTGATTTCAGTGCCCTGAGGTCTGGTTACAGCCCTGCCATGGGCACTGTTATTAATCTTAAACTGTCTCCTGTACCCATGTGATGAGAAGGAATGTTCCCCAATTTTCTTTGGTTGGCTGGTTAAAAGGCCTAAAGGCCTACGCTGGGGCAGGGCAGAAGGCGGTAGGTGTGGCTAAGGGTACAGAAGGATCTTAGGATGCAAGTACGAGAGGAGGAAGAAGGAAGAAACATGCTGCCATGGGTTAGCGCGGGGACACACACGGCCAATTGGCATGGATGGAGGAAATTGGCTCAAATGAAGAACCTTAGCAAATATTTTGAGATTATGGGAGGTAGCCCAGAGAGGAATGATTAAAGCAGATGACCTCGATGGGGGTTTGCAAGTAACAAGGGTAGTTTAGAAGGTTAATATCTGCCATGCCCCAGGTAAAATAAGGCTCCTCTAAACCCTCTCAGGTTTCTGTGTCTTCTATTGATTGTGATAGTGGGTTAGATGACACCACAGTAATAATTGTACCTTCTCTTTTCTGCAACAGAAATATTTAACTGAACAAAAATCAGAAAGCCTGGACTACCAGTTATGGAAGCAACGTCTAAGATTATTTTGTACTGACACAGAAAGAAATGTATTGAAATGAACAGGCATAGAATTGAGTGAGAAAGGAGGGTAGGGCTCTTTCTGAGTAGGGTTTTTTCTGATGATGCTAAGATCTTGAAAACACTCTCCCCTCCCACACCCTCCCTGTTTTTCCCCTAATCAGAGATATTTGATTTCTTTTAATATCTACTAATAACATGGTCTAATATGGCTTTGGATAATGTATATACAAATATTAGGCAATTCTAAAAGGGATGGTGTCTTCGAAGTTTTACAAAAGCAAGGAACTTACAATAAATAGCTCCTGCCAGTCCTCCTCTTGCCAACATTTGCTGTTAGCCTCAGTCTCATAAAAGACACTTCTGTGGCATTGTGTCATACAGTTTTCTATTACTGTAACAAAAACCTGAAACAATCAACTTATGGAGAGAAAAGGTTGGTCTTTGCTCACAGTTTCTGGGGATCCAGTTTATGATCAGCTGCTCTAGTTGCTCTCTGAGCAAGGCAGCATATGGTGGGAGAGGCACTTGTTGGAGGGAAAGTTAATGTTTAAGAAGCAAACAAAAGGAAAGAGGGCAAGATTGGAATCCCACAATTCTTTACAAGACCATACCTCTGAAGACCTAAAGGCTTCCCACCAACACCCACTAGATAGCATCCCAAGAGTTCTGAGCTCGGACCAAGCTTCAAATGTGGACTTTTGGGACATGCTCAGAACATAAACGACAGTAGGGCTGGACAAGTGGAAACAGACCTAGAGGGGTCAGAACAGAGAGACTGTTTGTGGGGCTTTGCTGGATAAGGTTGAAGTCTGACATTTCTGGATAGCCATTTATTTGGCTTGGTCTATGATGACAGACTCCCTTTTCTCAGCAGGATTCTAAAAGCCTCCCCTGATCTGGGTGACCCCAGGTCTTGTAAGGAGCGTCTCATAGCTCTCAGGGTAGATTACAGGCTAGACCCTTTCCTGATAAGGAATCTGGTTCAGCTAGCTATCTATTCCTAGAAATGCCCCACCCTGCTAAGGATCGTAGTCTTGGCTGTCCTGGACTCTCTTTGTAGACCAGGCTGGCCTTGAACTCACAGAGATCTGCCTGCCTCTGCCTCCCCAAGTGCTGGAATTACAGACACGTGTCACATCACCCGGCTGCCCAGATCTAGTGTCTTAAAGCTTGTTGAATAAATCTATAGGTCTCTGTGTCGTTTATTCGGGAGTTAGAACAGGTGATTAGCAAGGCCCCTCAAATTATATCTGATCTTTTCACCTGCACATACATGCCCACACATGTAAGCATGTATGCGTGTACACCACACCATTCCGCCTCACCCCAGATGACTTAGTAACATCATTCGAAGAACTTTTAAAATTTTACTTTTGTTTATGTATCTGTGTATATGCCTGTGTAAATACATGCCACTGTATACCGGTGTCCTTGGAGGTCCCTGGAGTTACAGGCAGTTGTGAGCTCACAAGCCATATTGTATTTTTTGGAGCCATCTCTAAAGACCTGTTCTTAGTAAATGACTGAAAATGTACTCAAACTGATGAATACAAATTTGACATGTGGCCAGTATTTATTTACATCAGTGAAAAATTACAAGCACAGTAATGAAATGGTTGACTAGATAGTGGTCGGGTTCCTTAACTGTTTTTTGATTTTGGAAGAGCATACAGTAGCTAAATATAAAGGTGAAGTCACCAAATAAAAGTGAAGTATGACCCCAGTTTTACACAGAACTGTTCATTCACAGGAAGCAACTGAAAAGAGTTAGTAAAATGTTGAAAGTAGCTATTATTCAATTGTAAGTTATGGGGAAGTGTATTCATAATTTTCAGTATTCACCGAGTTTTATAATGAACATTTGTTATTTCTATCCTTGAGAACTTTTTTTTTTTTTTTTAAATCAAGTATATAGTTGTTAATCCTGATCACTGCATCTGATTAGTCAAGTACTGAGCTGGAAAAGGAGCGCACCCTTTACAAAAAAACAAAAACAAAATAAAACAAGCAACAAAGAGTCCTCTTATACAGGGCAGGCTAGCCTTGAACTTACCCTCTATCTCGGGCTAGCCTTCAACTTAAGATCTTTCCAATTCAGCCTCCCAAGTACCTGGGATTATAGACACATACTGCTGTGCTCTGCACTTGGCTGGAACTTCCTTCTTTTCTTCCTTCCTTCCTTCCTCCTTTCTTCCTTTCTTCTTTTTTTCCTTCTTTCCTTACCTCCCTGTCTCCCTCCCTCCCTCCTTTCTTCCTTGTTCTCCTTGTTCCCCGATCCCTATCTCTTTTTCCATAGTTCTATAGATCAAACTGAGGTCCTCACTAATAACAGGAAGCATTCTACCACTAAGCCATGTCCCATTGCTAGGAACATACTTAAAATAATTTTTAACATTTATTTATTTTTTGTGCATGAGTGTTTTGTTTGCATGTATGTATATGCACCATATGGGTACCCAGTGCTTGTGAAGGTCAGAAGAGGACACTGGATCTCCTGAAACTGGAGTTAGAGTTATGGATAAGTGTGAGCTACCACATGGGTGCTGGAAACCAAATCTAGGTTCTCTGTAAAGCAGTGGTGCTTTTAAGGCTGAGTCAACTTCTCAGCCCCTGGGAACACCCTCTTCCTCTTCCTTCCCCTCCTCTTCCTTTTCCTCCTCCTCCTTCTTCTTTTTGGCTTTTTGAGATAGGCTCTCTCTGTATAGCCCTGGCTGTCCTGGAACTCACTATGTAGACCAGACTGGCCTGGACCTCTCAGAAGTTCACCTTTCTCTGCCTCCAGTAGGTTGGAACTAAAGGTGTGCTACAACACCCAACAGGGAACATATATTTGATGGAAACATTCTATCACTTTTTCTGCCCACTGCTGCTGATTTGGAAAAAGGGAACCTCTGCACACACAATCTATTCTGAAAACAACTGACTTCTGACTACAGACGTAGATTGCCTACCCTTTGCATGAAATAGACTACGGCAGTAACGCTTTCCAAAGGCAGAAGTCCACTTCCGCTACTGAAGGAATGAAAACAAAACAAAATAAACCCACTTTTTAAAATTTTGGAATAATTACAGAGACACAGGAAGTTCCAAAGATAATAAAGAAATGTCCTTTGAGCCCAACACCCATTTCCTCTTGAAAAGACTTAAATGTAAATCTATCATGGTTTTTACGCCTCTAATTTGTAAAAGTGGGAAGCAGTCAGTTCTAAGTGCAATCCCACTGCCCCTTCTGTTTCTCTATTTTGAAAACACGGAAATCTCTCTCTCTCTCTCTCTCTCTCTCTCTCTCTCTCTCTCCCTTTTTTCTAACTTCCTGAGTTTCTCCCCCAAGTCACAGATGTTTGAAAAGAAATCCAAGCCTGTTCTGAGCTATAATTCTACTGTTTGGGAGAACATCAAATGGGATTATTACACTGGCTGGCCTCACTTAACTGGGCCAAGGACCACAAGCAGACATTCATCTCTGTCTTCTCTGATGGAAGAAGCTTGACTGGGTAGAAATAAACAACTGAAAACAAAAACACAGGTCATTTTTCCAAGATAAGGGAGCAGCATTTTTTTCTAATTTGTATAAAGGTGTTCTCTTAGACAGCTGACTAGTTCAAGTAAACTCAGAGACATAGTAAGCGTAGAACACGTGAGCTTCAGGGAGGCTGCCCTGACCACAGGGGAATTTTCCACAGGGCAGTGTTTGCAAACGCTCCCAAGTGCTCCACAGCCCTCGCATGGATCATCTCAAATCACAGGCTCCCGAATCTGCAAAACACAAGGCATCCTAAGAACCATGTAGGTCAACACGTCGCTTAAGGAAGGAATGCCTCTCTAGCGGGAAGGCTTACGTAAAGGTGTTGGGACATGTCTGGAAGCAGAGGCCAGATGTTCTAGTCCCCTGTGCTGACAGCAATGGTGACATGTAGGCAGAGAGCTCCAAACACAGCTCATGCACCGTATTTCTTCCATACTTTTTGTCCACTTCTTTAATCCTCCCTAAACCAGTTTATGTCGTTTCTAGAATTAGGTCTTCTGCTAGGAAGTCCAAGGGAAGCAATTTGTCTTTTACATAGCCGTGCCTCACAGCAAGCAGGTTTTCACTTACTCCTGAATACTATTATCAGTTGCACAGAAGCCTCTGCTTTACCTGCAAGTTGACAAGATACTTTGTAAAGAAGCAAAATTGCCGGACAAGGTGACATATCCTGTAATCCCAACACTGAGGAGGTTTAAAAAAATAAAAATCAGGAGCTCAAAGTCATCCTCAGCTATATATCAAGTTCAAGGCCAACCTGAGTTACAAAAGACTCCGCCTCAAAGAGTCAAACAATACACAGTTTTAAGGAAATAAAATTTAGTGTTACAAGAAAACATTTATTATCAATGAAACAATTGCTCAAATGTCACACATTCAGTATTTATCTTTTTCTTGATGTTTCTCTATCTAATTTTCAGGTAGTCTTGAGGCAGAAAAGTGTGGGGGAGAGCTTAGCAAGCGGGACTCCATTTGGGTTGGGTTAGGTACTCCTCTTCTTCTTGGATGACAGTCCTCGAACATCAGACAAGCCAAAATCTGTAGTTATGCCTGAAAGTGCCTGGGCTTTGAGGTTTCAAAACCCCACACATTTCCCAGTTAGCTCTCCCACTTCCTCCCTGCCTTGTGGTTGTTCTCCTCAACGTGCAAACTCTACCACTTCTTTGCCACGCCTGCCTACCTGTTGCCACACTTTCGCTATGACAGTCATGGACTCACTCTCTAAAACTGTAAGCAAGTCTTCGGTTAAACGCTTTATTTTATATGTTGCATTAATCGTGGTGTCTTCACAGCAACACTGTTAGTGGTTCCTGATCTAGCCTTTCCAATTTCCAGTTATTATTATTAACCTCAGAAGAATTTTTTTCCTTTTTTATCTTTATTTATATGTTTCGGACACAGGGTTTCCTCTCACCTAGGCTCATCTCAAACTCACTATATTAGCTGAGGATATCCTTGAACTCCTGATCCTCCACCAGCCCACATCTCCCAAGTGCTGAGAATACTGGTATGTGCCACCACACACCAGTTTATGACATGCCGGGGACTGAACCCACTGCTTCATGTGTCCTAACTGATTTACAGCCCTACCTATAACACGGTATAGGTAGACTCGTGGAGAATCTTTCTGACAAACACATAAAGAGAAAATGCCCCAATGCCTGATGTCTGCAGTCAGCCACAAGCAGCCAGAGATTTAAGTGAAATTTTCAGAGGAGTTTTTAGTGACATAGGACGGATTTTGATCCAATTTCACTTGGTGTGACAAAATATCACACAGAAGCCCCAGAATCTAAGATCTGGGCAGGCTGATTCCAACAGCCAGTCCCATTTGGAAGTATGAGGTGTCGTTTCTAATTCAAGGACCATAGCCTGAAAGAAATGCCACAATACCCCAGGCTTGATCAATAGGGAAAAGCAAAGGTTTAACATTGTCTTTCAAGCCACAAATAGTAAGTAAGTCACCTTATCCTGTGAGAGGTAAGCTTGTGCCTTTAAATGAAGAAGGTGGCGGGGGATTTAGGGGGAAGCATAAATAATGCTGGCCTCACAAAATAATCGTGAAGCTCATTTTAAAACATTTTGGCACAAATCAAGCTGGAGAAATTGGACCAGTAGTTAGAAAACACATCTATTTAAAAACAGCTCTTTCTAAGGAAATTCTGAAAGACAGAAAAAGCTTTCATCCAAGCATGAGACACCTCATTATTTCAAAATGTAACCAAAACTATTCTAAATAAGAGCAATTTAATGCAACATGTACCCACTATGAATGTCTTTAGACTTGGAAAGCAAATACAGAATATTTAATAGGCCTGTTTCTACAGTGTTTAACAAAGAAAAGCAACTGTTGACTGCGGTGATGACGCTAACAGCCAGAAGGAAGATCACACAACCACAGTTTTAATATTCTAGCCTGCTTTGTCAGAGAAATCATTAAGGGACATAAACACAAACATCCAATATTGCTTCTCAGGGGGCCATTTAAGAGCAATGCCGATACGACAGTAGGACTCTGAAGGATATGTTTTCACTTTAATTAAAAGAGTTATCAGAAAATAGTGGACACATTTTAATGGCAACAAATATGCTATTTTGTTGTGGTAAGTCTTCTTTCTTTCTTTTTTTTGTCAATTTAACACAAGCTGGGGTCATCTGGGAAGAGGGAGAATGACAATTGAGAAAATAAATCCTTTAGATTGACTGTCAGCAAGTCTGTAGGGGAATTTTCTTGTTTAATGATTGGTATAGGAGGGCCCCGTCCACTAAGGGCTATGCCATCACTATGTGAATGGTCCTGGTTTATATAAAAGAAAAGTAGTATAAGCGAGGCATGGAGAGCAAGCCGGTAGACAGCACTCCTCCATGACCCCCGCCTGACTTTTCTCAGTTGATACTATTTCAAGACACAGCATAGGCGAGAATGGCGGCGTGTGCAGTTAATCCAACACTTGGGACACAGAGGCAGGGCCAGTCTGCTCTGGACAGCAAGTTCTAGGACAATCAGGGTTACACAGAGATTCCCTGCCTCAAAAAGAAATAAACAAATGGCACATTACGCAATAAACTTTTAGTGGCTATGTTCTAGCAATGTCCAAAATATTTAAAACATTTTTCCATAAAAGTCATACACACTAAAATTGGGTGTCAACAAGATGGCGCTTGCTGCCAAGTGTGCAGACTCAAGTTTAATCCCTGAGACCCATAGAGTAAAATGGAGATTGTGTCTACCTGAGCGCTGGGATTAACGGCATGCGCCACTGTGCCTGGTTTTCACTGTGCCTTTTAATTGTGATTGTATTAGTGGGTGCTTTGTTTGTTGTCCTGGTTTGCTTTCCAGTGCAGTGATAAAATGCTATGACCAAAAGCAAATTGGAGAGAGAAGGGCTTATTTTACCTCGCTAAAGGAAGTCAGAGCAGGAACTCAGGCAGGAACTGAAGACAACTTCCAAAAGTTGTCCTCTGACTTTCATAGGCCCCCATGATATACACACCCTCACCTAGAACAAAATTAATAAACAAATGTAATAAGTTTTTAATGAAAAATAAAGCCAGATGTGGTGGTATATGCCTAAACTTCAAGCCCTTCAGAGGCAAAGGCAGGAAAACAGAAATTCCAAGGCCAGCCTGGGCTATATAATGAGTGCAATGTCAGCCTAGGTTACAAAAACATTATATAGAGTAAAACTGAATAAAATAAAGTAAAATAGAAAAATACAATAAGTTATCAATTCAACAGGTAAATATCCCGATTTTTCCTTATACCTGGGTAAGAGCTTCCTGGTAACCAGAGTGTAAAGAGAAAACAAGTTAAATTCTCATCATAAGACTAATAGAAGCATGCTATTTCTGCAAGTGACCCTCTCCTGATAGTGATTTCTAAAAGGATGTAGAAATGAACATTTATTTTCTAACTTATATATGCTGGGGAAATTACATGAGTTTGCATTTAAATTTGCAGATGTTGTTCTATCAGTGAGCATAATGTCAACCCATTTTCCATTTAATGAAATGTGGGTTCTGATCTATCACTGTCTGATCCCCAGGACTATTCCACTTTCATATTTGCTAACTGCTTTGCTTGGGCACTTTAAACCTTCTACAGGTCAGGATACCTTACAGAGGTCTTAATTAAATGCTCAACTATTTCAGGTATCTAAAATAATTTGTTTCGGTATCTAAAACTGTTGTTTCTTTTTTTGTTTGTTTGTTTGGTTTGCTTTTGTTTTTTTTTCGAGAAAGGGTTCCTCTGGGTAGCCTTGGCTATCCTGGATTTACTTTGTAGACCAGGCTGGCCTTGAACTTACAGAGATCCACTTGCCTCTGCCTCTTTGAGTGCTGGGATCACAGGTGTGTGGCAACATGCCCAGCTTAAAACTTTTGTTTCTTATGGAAGGTATACAATGAGAACATGCGTTATTACATTTCCGTCTTGAGTGCAGTGAAGAAAGCATAATTCAGTATGCTTCATCCACTTACTATAACTCTAACTCCTAGACAGCATTCAAACAGCTCTCTTAGGACTCTGAATGCCAGCATATTGGAGAAGACCAGAACCTGAATAATCATTTGGTTTTGTGGATTTTTAGCTCTAAAAGAAAGGCAAAACCAGAACAGAGAAACAACTGCACCCCAGAGCAGCTCCATGAGCCAAGTCATCTAAGATTCCTGGCTGGAACATGGGTGAGGGTTTACAGGAACAGAGAGGGCTCAGCAGAAATCCTCCCCCTGAGGGGATGACTACTCACAAAGGTTACATCCCCTAGATTTTCTGTATAACTTGCAAGCGGCTTCGTTGAAGCATCTCCTTTCCCCCAGCAGATGTTTACCACTCATATGACCTCAAGGACAGAGGTAGAGGAGGGGTGTTGTAATTTTCTGGAGCCCCCTGAGCCATTTAAATTTTCTATGACTTTTATGAGTCTTGAGAGCTGGCCTGTTCCGTCTAGCAGGAATGTTTCAATCTGGAGGAAGCAGCCACATGTCTGATAGTGACTACTGAAACCACACGCTCACAATTTGCATCCTGAAGGTAGCCAGGTCCATTGTCTGCTTGTGATGACTAGCTTGTCTTGGTTGACACTTTGACTATATCTGGAATCAACTAAAACCAAGCAGCTAGAAATGAATGACTGTGAGGGATTTTCCTCGTCGGAGCCTTTGAGGTGGGAAGACACACATGAAATCTGGGTCACACCTTCTTGTGGTAGCTGTCATAAAAGAACATAGAAGAAAGAAGTGTTTGCCTTTTGCCTGCTTGCCCTCACTCTCACTGGCAAGTTCAACTATCCTGTGGATGAGGCAACCCTTTACTAGCATTAGAACATCTTTCTTAAGGATTCCAATGAGGACTAAAGAATGGCAACTCTCTAGGAATTCTCTGGGACTCCAGCATCAGATTGGGACTGCTAGAAGATCTAGTCCTGTGAACTGTACAGCTACGGGATCCTTGGCCTTTGCATTCAATGTTGGACTGTCCTGATCATAGTCTGTAAAGCATTCTAACAAATGCCCTCTCCCCAACCCCTGGAACAGTGATTTAAATGAGAATGGCTTCCATAGGCTCATATGCTTGAATACTTGAATACTTGATCTTTAGTTGGCGGAACTGTTTGGGAAGGGTTAGGAGATGTGACCTTGTTGGAGGAGGTGTGTTACTGGGTTTCAAAAGCCACATCATTCTTCTTCTCTGTCTGTCTGTCTGTCTGTCTGTATCTCTTTCTCTCTGTCTCTGTCTCTCTCTGCTTTCTGTTGTGGATTTGGGTGTAATGTCTCAGCTACTGCTGTAATACCATACCTGTCTGTTTTCTGTCCTGCTCCCCATTGTGATGGTCATGGACTTACTCTCTGGAACTGTAAGTCTCAATAAACTCTTCTATAAGTTTGGTCATGGGGTCTCTTCACAGCAATAGAATATATAAATTATATATATACACATACAGATATAAAACATATATATTCATTTTATCAATTCTGTTTCTTTAGAGAATCCTGACTAACACACTACTCAAAGAAAAAATACTCAACACTCTTCATAGGATTTCAAAATATCCCAAAGCCTTATAACAAAATGTCAAAGCATAATCCAAAATAACAGCATTGGAATAACAAGTAAAAATCTCAACTCTTGTAGAAAAAGACATTCAGCAAATGCCAACACCAAAATGGCACATACGTTAGCATTAACTGGTAAAATCTTTACAACAGCTGTTACAAAAATGCCCTAAGAAGTAAGGGTAAACATTCTTGGAACAAAATTTTAAAAAGAAAGATGCTCAGTAAGGAAGTAGATGTGGGGTGCGGCTGTGGTTCGGCTAGTGCAGTGCTTGTCTGGTGTGCATGAAGACCTGGCTTTGATCTCCAGGATGGCATAAACCAACAGTGACAGTACCTGCCTGTAATTCCGGCCCCTTGGAGGTAGATGTGGGAGGATCAGAAGTTCAAGGTCATCTTTGGATATGTATTGAAGTTTGCAACTAACCTAGGCCACGTGAGGAACCAAAACACAAAACCAAAACAAAAAACTGTAATAAGGTTTTAAAGAATGAAGTAGATGGATGAAAATTCTATTGACAAAGAAAAAAGGTCCCTGTGCTCAAAGAGCCTTCAATCTAACCAAAAGGAGATGAAATGAAAAAAGTTGGCGGACATAAGAAAGTCTACCTTCAACAGACTGGAATCCAGTCACAGATGTCATTAAATTTGGAGCACCTGCTAAAACAAAGAGGGAAAGACTTGTGATGGAGGTGTAAGGAGCAGAAGGTAGGAATGTCTAACTCAGGGAGAAGAGGCTCATCGTGGCTATATGACAGCACCAGGCTGGCCTCCAAATTGCAGACCCACAAAATCAAGGTAGCTCTGTTTCCTTCTTGCAAACGTCTATGTGGTGAGCACTGAAGGGTTGGGTTCCAGGCATGTACTAAGTAGTCAGGAGGGAACAGGAGGGGGAAAACTACACTGATTTTTAAAAAAAGAGTTATTTTATCTTGTCCACGTGTAAATGTGCGAGTGGGTATGTGCTCGTGTTTGCAGATGCCTGCGGGTCCCCTAGAAATAGGGTGATGGGTGCTTGGGAACCACTGGACTTGAGGGCTGGGGACTGAATTGAACTCTGGCCCTCACCTCAACTTGTGAGACATCTCTCCAGCCCTTGGGCTGTTTGTTTATTTTTTAAATGGAGACTTTCCCTGAAGAAACTGCTGGCATAATTTTGGCCAGAACATAGGGACTGCTGCACACTTGGTCTCAAGGGAAATTGCAAGCTGTCCTTGTGGACAGCCAGGTGTCTATCAACAACCTGGGAGTTTCTGAGAAACCACAGGAGGACTGAGGACAAGGGAGTCTCCATTCCTATTCCCCTGTGGAAATAACAAAATAATGACTGAACGAACAAGGAAGGGGCACAAACCTGCAAAAATGGAGGCAAGTCTAAAGCAAAATCATCTGAGGAAGTGGCGCTCTGCTCCTTCTGCACAAGGAGACCTGTTCCAAGACTGTGCTTAGCCCGGAGATACCTCCAGCATCAGCTGCTGCTCTGCCCTCTACCACCCCCTGCACCCTGAGATGCCTCTGTACCTCATGCTTCAGAGCTCAAGAGGCAATGGTATTCCTCAGACCTAAAACCCAGCCTCATATGCAGTGGCGCTATCTAAAGCAGTGGCACTGACATTCATTGATTCTGTCTGTGCCCCACATCCAAGCTTCAAGTTGGCCTAACCTGCTTCTGGGTTCTGAGTCTTACCCCTTCAGCTACTGTCTATACCCAGCCTCATCATTGTGATGGCTTCCTGTGTGCTTACATGGCAGACCAAGACCCAGAGCAAACCCCCTCAGACACAATACAAAGGCAGGACACAAAGGCCTATCATGAGCTAACAGCCTTCTTATATTTTTGATATTCTACTGCTGGTGAATCGCCCACCTGCCTCCCTCTGTCTGTCTTTCCTTCCTTCCTTCCATCTTTCCTACTGTGCTGAGCTTATTAGTATATTTATTGACTGGATAGAGTGATAAGTGAATACCTTGGTTCAAGATATTCGCATAATGGCTCACAACCATCAGAAACTCCAGTCAGGGGATGCAATGCTGTCTCCTGGCCTCTACAGGCACTGCATCCATATGGTGCACAGCCCTCCATGCAGTCAAAACACCTATACACAGAACAAGAAGATAGGTTACTAGCCAGGGGATGGTCATGCACACCTTTAATCCCAGCGCTCAGGAGGCAGAGGCATACCGATCTCTAAGAGTTCGAGGCCAGCCTGGTCTACAGAGAGAGTTCCGCTACAGACAGAGCTACACAGAGAAACTCTTTCTTGAAAAGCAAAGCAGAAGGTTAAATAAACTGGTGCTGGGGAATGTGGCTTATTTAGGTGAGTACCTCCCTATTCGAATGAAGCCCCAAGTTGCCAGGTGTGATGGTTCATACCTTTCACCCCAGTGCTCAGAAGGTGAAAGTAGGAAGATCAAAAGTACAAGCCATCTTCTCCTACAAAGGGAGTGTAGGGCTAGCCCTGGACAACCTGCCTAAAATAAAACAAAAATGGGCTGCTAAGTGGATAGTAAGACAAGCATATGAAGATATGTGATAAGGTGGGCAATATAAAATTTACAACAGACTGAAGATGTGATGGATATGTGAGCATGAAGGGTTTTTTAAATCAATTTTTATACATTTTTCATAGTCATAGGAAAAATGGTGGGAATAATTTTCTGTTATCAGGTCCCTAATCCATTTAATTACCCTGTTCTTCATCAGGGTTGACGTTTCAGTGGCTTTATTCTCAATAAAGTGCCTTTTGTGCTCAGGCTTGGTGGGCCTTTATTCACTACTGGTAAATGAAGGGCAATTTTGGTTTTTATTTTTCAGTCTGATTATTTCTATTCTTAGACCCTTATAATCAACACCATTATGAATGTGCTATCACGGTACTCAAGGTTATACAGGGCCAGGCTTCAGACTCAAGCAGCAGCCTTCGTGATGAGTTGGATTGTTGTTTAAACACAAGGATGCAAAACAACACGGTTGCATTGAGTAATTACAGTAAAGGATGGTGGCGATAAATCTGGGATGAAGCAGGAAACAAGCCTGGAACTTTCCCATATTGTCCCTTTCTCAGGTCTATGGTTTTTATAATAGGGACATTTTTGTCACACATGTAGCTCAGGTTGGCCTAGCCAAGGGTGACCCGGAACTCCTGATCCTCTTGTCTGATCCAGCTTCTAAGTGTCCCAGCTGCAAAAGCTTGAACCTGTCTTCCTGGGAGCTTTAGTAGAGACTTTTCACCAACAGAGGTTAAATTGATTGCTTTGATTAAATAGAACATTTTAAGTTATAAACAGAGACTGGGTGATAATTGCTTAAAGTGTTAAGAAAAGCGTACAGATCTGCTTGGTATAACACCGAGTCAAAAGTAACACTAAGGAAGATTTGAGATACTACGGGAGAAAAAGTTCATGATTTTGCTCTGCAAAACCCAGTTTCTTCATAAAAATGATCTGCAAGAGAAAAGAAAAAAGCACACTTCTGAAGGAATGGCAAGGCAAGGTGGATTCTGTTGTGCTTCAAGTGGTTCAATGGACCTATAAACAAACTGTACTCAGGTTGCTTGCCTTGACACTCCCCCACCCCCCAAAAAAATGTAAAAGGAAAGAAAGAAAACACAGCCAAGCAGGGAGGGATCAGTGGACAACACTTCTAAGAAAAAGCTTTGTGGGCATCGTCATGAGATGTCACCACTGACCCCTCTCTACTGAACAAGAGCAGGTCCAAGACCTAGTTGATCATTCAACCCAGATCCTAAGGTGGAGAACTCATGAGGGTGAGTCATTGCTAGCCCACAGCTAAGATGAAATGTAACTGAGAAACAGACTTTTATTGTTGCTGTTCTAAAAAATAAAAACCATGGTCCATTTCCAGAAGTGCGTGAGCTGGCGAAGGCTCAGCTACAGGTGAATAGAAAGTGTAGATGCCCTGCTGGAGTCTGCTTATGTAGTCACAGCCTCCCATCCCCAAGCCCTAGCCCAGCTTTGTAATGGAAGCTTTGGTTTCTTTAAAAACTCAGTTATGTTATGTAAATATGTTTTTTGTTTTAATCCCAAGTGTGGGATTTTAGTTGGGGCTTTAGTTTGTCCACAGCTGATAACTGCCTCCTGTGGGGCGTGGTCTTTGCCTCATGCAGCATGGAGAAGGGCGTGGTCTAGGACTCTCAGAGATATAAATACAAGAGCTCATCCAGAGAAGGTGTGACAGTTTGGAGAGACCAGAGACAGATGGTGTGGCAGCTTGGAGGAGATAGATGGGGGAAAACCTTTCAATGCAGAGAAGTGGCTTGGAGGAGACTGCTGGCTGTGTCTGCTGTTGATGGAGATTGGTATAACCCCAAAAGAACCCATTACCCTAAACAGCTGGGAGAAGTAAAGGGGTCTGTTCCTCCTCTCCCCACTAATCTTCTCTCTCTTAACTAGGATTAAATGGTTGGTAGAAGGGAGGTAGAGGCTTAAATACCCTCAATAAAATAGTTTAAAAGCAATTGCAACAATTTGATGCCCTCTTCTGGCCTCCAGCATGCACCAGGCAGAAGAGTGGACTGAAGACATGACTTAGTCATTGCTCTAAAATTACGGGTACAGGCACGTGGATCCCAAGTCCATCATAACAAGATGGGCGGTCCCTCAAACACCAATCACACTAGCTATGAGGAGTAGAGACAGAAGCATTGCTGGAACTTCCTGGTTTCCAGTCCAGCTGAGATGGAGTCCCAGGTTCAGGAAGAAACCCTGCCCCAGGGGAATAGGCCAAGGATGGTGAAGAGGACGCCCGACACCCTCTTCTGGTCTTGTGGTGGACACACAGGCAAACACACCTTCACACACGTACGTTCACTCACACATACACTTGTAAAATAATTTTTTTAAAGAAAGAAAATTAAATAGAGTTAAGCTAAAGGACCCTAGGGAAAGGCCTGGTGATGACATTAAGACTGGTGAAGAAATCGTTGTAAAGAAGGGCTTGCACGAGCTCTGGGCCATAGCCTTCATTCACACCAAGGCAATTTAGCGTGCATATATTGGTTCTGGAAGTGAGTTACTTTACCCATGCCTTTCAAACACAAGCTCTCATTCCTATTAATGCTCATGTCGGCTCTGCTTTCTGGATCTCCCTACATGGCTGCCTCTATTCCTGTCTGCCCAGTCTCACCCTTACCTCATGATCTGTTGCATGTTCCCTAGAAAACACTTTCTGTGTCATGGGTGTAGTACCTTGCAGTGTCATGGGCTGGACACTCGTCCCAGCATCTCACCCTCCAGCCTGCTGTTTCTTCATTCCTGTTATGTGTGGTGCCACAACCAATCTTAATTATCCAGACTCGAATTCTGAGTGTGTCCTTCAGTCCTTGTCTGCTTGCCAAGTCTCTCTTTTCTTCACTCCTCTCAGGGAATGACCCCAACCCACCCCATCTCTCTGAGATGCTCTAGCTCAGGCATCCTCATTTCTCCCCTGAATTATGGCACTAGTCCTCTTCTAGTTGTCCTCTTCTCCATTTTCAATCACCACTCTTTATTTTTTTTTTATTTTTTGAGAAAGGGTCTCATTATGCAGCCCCAGCTGGCCTGGAATCATTACATAGACCATGCTGGCCTCAAGCTGAAATATCTGCCTGCCTCTGACCCCCAAGTGTTGGGATTAAAGATTTATACCATCATTTACTGATAAACTTTGCTTTTTGTTCAACTTCCAAGGCTTTATGCTTTATCCCCAAGCTGCATTCCCAACTCCAGTATATGCTTCTAAAAATACACTTCTTGTTATATCCCTTCACTGTTTTCTATCCTTTGATGACTTCCCTGAGAGTTCAAGAGAGAAAGGAAGGAAGGAAGGAGCGAAGGAAGGAAGGAAAGAAGGATTCTTTCTTCCAAGAATCTTAGACATGTGTGGACAGCCATAGGTTGGCAGAAGAAGAAAGCTGATGAAAGGCCTGAATATGGACAACTGGTCTACCCACCATGGAATGGATTGACTTTATTTTTAAATTTTGCTTTAATTGTTTATTGTTTGAGTGATGTGTTTGAGGCCAACCTACTTCATTAGCACCTGGTTTCCCTGTGCCTGGCATGCTCTTTGTTATTTTCATTCTGCTCCCTGTCCTGCTTTTCTCTGATTCCTACTTTCCTCCACCCCAGCATAGCTGAGATGACATCTCTGAGTCCTCATTCATGAGGGTTTCTAGTCCTTTTGTTATCCCTAACCTCCTCCTTGTCTCTGCCACAGCCATTAAAATCATACCGTCATCACTGATGCTTTTGTGTCTTTCCCACAGCTGTGTATATTGTAGGGATCTTAGACTGTGTCTTATTCACCATGGCCTTGGCACACACTTGATGTCCAGAAATTGTGAGTGTTGACTGAATGGCTGCTCACATGCTCTAGCTAAAGACAGGAAATGAAGACTAAACAAGATGAAGGACTTTTGATACTGGGTGGTTCGGAAAACTGAAGAACTGCAAACAGGAAGCAAAAGTACAAGCAGGAAGTTTGAGAAGGCCTATGTTTCAGTTATCTCTAGTGACTCTTAAATGACAATTCCTAGGGGAAAAGACAAATATATGAGTGATCTGTCCTCACAGATCTGTGGCACCATGAGAGATACGTGGGCTCAGCTGAGTCAACACCAGCAGAGCAGCCGTTGGTGCGAGGCTACCAGGTTGATCCAAATCTTAAGAGTTGTGTGAGATGGAGATGTAGAGCTAAAAGAGATAAATGAGGCCGAGTTAATAGGAATAAAAACTGAGGTGGTTCTACTGCATCAAAACCCACATGACTTTAGACTTGTTAATGTAAAACATTAACAACACATTTTGATTACATGTAACCAAAAGAAAAGGTAGTCCTAAAAAAATAAAACAGAAATAGGAATGAATGTTTTGTTAGCTAATTTACCATCACTATAGTGGTATAGCTGATACAATCCTCAAGTAAGAAGAATAAAATGGCTTTATTTGGGCTAGAATTTACTCAGATTTTAGTCCATGGCAGTGGTCGTGTGACTTTGGATCTGTAAGGAGGCAGAAGCACATGGCCTAGTAAAGTGGCTCATTTCAGGACCAGAAGGCAAAACACAGGAAGAGGAAGAGGCCAAAGACCCAGGGTCCCCCTAGGTCAGGCCCTTAGAGACTGGAGCGCCTCCCAGTGGAACGTACCTCTTAAAAGTTCTCAGAGCCCACGGCATGACTCAGTCAGTAAAGTGATTGCTTTGCAAGCATGGAGGGCCTGAATTCAATACCCCCAAACCACATTAAAAAAAAAAAAAAGCTGGACATCATTGCACACTTAAAATTCAGGCTTTGAGGAAGAAGGTGAACCCGTGAGGCTTCCTAGATAGTCAGTGTAGACTACTTAGTGTATTCCAAGTCAGAGAGAGATCCTGCCTCAAAATAAAGATAGTGGCTGCTAAAAAAAAACAACACTGGAGGTTGCCCTCTGGTCTCACATGTATACACACACACACACACACACACACACACACACACACTCAGACTCATTCCATCATTTCCAAGTGGGACCACCTTGGAATACAAGTGTTTAACACACTCAACAATTTAAACCACAGCTACTGTTTCATTGTTGCTAAGGACACAGGAAGTTGTGATATAACTTTGCAGAGAAACTTATGATCTTAAGTTATTTCTGTACCATTTGAGTGTCTTCCTGAGCAGACCATATTCTAAGGGCACAGAGAAGTAAAGAAATCCTAAGACTTAAGAGCTAAATACTATTTTTTAAGATTTATCTTTTTTAGTGTGTATGCATGTGTGCGCACAAGAAATCATACGTCATGTGTGTACAAGCGCCCAAGGAGGCCAGAAAAGGACATTGGATCCCCTGAGCTGGCATTACAGGCAGTTGTGAGCCACCTGCAATGTGTTCTGGGGGCCAAGCTCAGGTCTCGTGGGAGAGCAGCAAGCGTTCTTAACTGCCGGGCCCCTGTTAACAACGATAGCCATATCACTATTATCACCAAATTCTTTTATAACTTTGGGAGAAAGCAACTCACTGTGTTAATAAAGGTTTCTTGCTCTTCATATATATGCATGGGCACACACACGTATGTTAAATTTTAACACACGTATGTTTAATGTTAAATTTGAATTGGAAGTATCAGTGTGAGCTTGTCATTTTAATAACATTCCAGTGTTTCCTAGATTTGAAACGGCCTGGACATAAAGGCAGCACAGTTTGTGCTCTTTAAATACCATTTCCCACTAAAGCAACCCAGGCTCCTTGGAGACATGAACGATTTTAAGTTTATAAATATAAAAAGACAGCACTGTGCTTCCCCACTGAGGTCAGAAAGACCACTACCCTGAAACCAAACCATCTTCAAGGCTTAGCTGATGAGGACAGAGTGAGGCAAAAGCTATCAATGTGGGAATTCGTATTAAAATTTGATGTTTGGTGTTTTATATTTGCAAATTTTTTTAAACAATAAAGTTTATTTTGAAAAGCAATGAATTTGTAAAATCAAAACACCCATTTGTTAGTTTAAAAAGAGAAGTAAAACTATCCAAAAGAGAGTGTAAAATATTAGGCAAAGAAAGAAGTAAAACTATCCAAAACAAACAAACAAACAAACAAACAAACAAAAAACCCTGGATGTTTAGGCTTGCTTCAGTGATTGTGGACAGAGCAGAGGAAGCTAAATTAAGGCAGAAATAGCTTAATGACTAAGGAGCCCAAGCAAAGCTATTAAGCGATCCCTGTCACTCACTCATGCAGGCACCTCTACACCAAGGCCTCAGGGGGCAATGGCTACTGGCAGAGGATGCACTGTCTCGCTGGTCTCCACAGTCACTCGCAGCTCCTCCTTTCACTGTTCTTTTCTGCTGGTCACCCACCTTCACATCATAGCCTCTTTCTTTAGCTCTAAGACTAGCACATGTCAGCCAGCAAAAGATCAAGTCTGTCTCCTCAGAAGGGTTAGCTCACAACAGTCTGTTTCCCACATTTCACATGAAAATACACTTCAGGTTTTGTTTTGTTCCTTTTTGTTTGTTTGTTTGTTTGTTTGTTTTGAGACAGGGTTTCACTGTGTAGCCCTGGCTCTCCTGGAACCTCACTCTGCAGACAAGGCTGGCCTCAAATTTACAGAGATCCAATGCCTCTGCCTCCTGAGCGCTGGGACCAACAGCTTGCGCCACCACTGCCAGGCACACTTCAGTTTTTAAAGACAGAAAACACCAAAGTGGAAAAGCAGATAAGAGAACCATCAGTTAGTGAGGAGACAACACAAAACCCCAGTTCACCATGAACATTCCGCACCCTGCTGCCCTGGTTTCTCTCACAGGCTGGCTGTTTTGTAGCTGCTGAGTTTTCAGTCCTGGCTCAAAGGTGCATATGCCAGTTGGGTCCCAGCGATACATTAGTAGCCAACTTCCAGAAGCAAATCCATCCAGTAACATCCAGATTCAAGGCCAGAGTAGAGCATCTCCCTTTTGGCCTCATGAACTACTTCCTATTGAGCTGGTGGAAGTCACGACCTAAAATGAGAAAGACCTGAGACCTGAGACAGGGGAAGAGCTCCAGCACAGAGCTGAAAGGAAAAGCCCCGTCCGAGTGAGTTTCCTGTTTACTCCACTGAGAATTGGCCTTTCTGGAGAGAGGTCCTTAAAAACCAGACACCGTGAAGTGATCTCTAATGCAATCTTTTCCACCTGGTGTCCTAGTTGAGTCTGCACACATTTTCTTTGCCGTACAGTGAAGCTTCTGACAGGGGCACGGCCCATATGCCGCTTGTGTGAGCTGTGCACAGGCTGAAACCGAATTATTATTATTTTTTTTATCTCTGCTACAGATGTTAGCCTGCATTCCATTTTTAACTCTGACGTCAGCCCAGCACTGGTTGCCCAGGAGATAAAAGAACTCGAGAAGGGTGTCCCAAGGGGTGGCAAATTTTGTTTCTTTGTTGTCCATCCTCACTCACAGCTTCCAGCCTCCTTAGATTCACTATAGATCTGTTACCACAGAGGGCACGTGGATAATTCTGACCCCTAGCTGGGTGGCAGTGTGTGGACCAGCAAGGTCTCAATGATGACCCGGCCACTTCTTAGGTTCTACATACTCAAAGGAGCTCACTCTGGCCTCTCTGGCTGGATCAAATCTCACGGAGCACTCTAGGTGCCCAGAGCGTATCCCACGTCACCCTCTTCTCTATTACAATTTCCCGTGTAGTCCAGTGTTTGATTGATGCCAGTATCTGTGGATAGAAGGGTAGGGGCTAGGACTGCTTTTGAATAAGATAAGAAATGCCCCTCCCCCCCAGGCGCAAGTGTTTGAACACTTGGTGTCTGGTTGGAGGTGTTGTTTTGGAAGGTTAGAGCCTTTCGGAGATGGATGAGCCATCTCTTAAAGTGACCAAAAATAACCCCTTCCTTCCTTCCTTCCTTCCTTCCTTCCTTCCTTCCTTCCTTCCTTCCTTCCTTCCTTCCGTTGAGTCTTTTCAGGTATTTGATCATAGCAATAAGTAAATAACTAACATAATTTCCTCCCCAGAGTTTTTGTTATGGTTTTTCCTGTTGGGGGATGGTCTTGGGCACTGTGTATTCAGATGCTGATTCCTGTGCCCTGAGATCTGGTTATGGACTCTCTGTGGGCATTGTCATTTCTATGTAGAATCTCTTGCATCAATGTTGTTTAAAGAATGCTTCCCAATTATCTCTGATCGGTTAATAAAAAGCTGAACAGCCAATGACTGGGCAGAGAAGACAGGTGGTGGGACTTCCATGCCCTGTCATTGGATCTCAGGTAGCGACTAGAAGAAAAAGGTCAAGGAGAAGGGCCAGAAGGAAGTCGCCAGGAGAGAGTCGCCACAAAGACAAAGTTGGAGCCTGAGCCTCCAGGGTGGGACTAGATGGCAGGTAAAAGCGCATACCGCTGGTAAGGAGCCAGACTAGCATAACTGGGTTAGAATAGATGAGTATCTGCCTAGTTACAATGCTAAAGCTTATTAATAAATCTAATATGTCTCTGTGTCAGTTATTTGGGAGCTAGGGTTGGTATTAGAAAAGGCCCCTGCTAAAACAATAATTCAACATTGTTCCCCACAGCCTCCTGTTTTAAATGCTTAGTTCTCAGTTGCTTGTGCTATTTGGGAGGTGGGGCTTGCTGGAGGAAGTGGGACACTGGGGACCTGTTTTCGAAGTTTACACTGAGTCCCTAGTATAAGCTCCTCTCTGAAGTAAGTTCCTCTGCCTTGTCACCTTTTTTCCAAGATGGATGGACACCTCAGAAAAACACAGCTTTCTTCTTAAAGCTGTTCTCAAAGGGACTGGCAAGACATTTCATCTGCTGCCAAGCCTGATGAGCTCATTTGATCCTTGGGTACCACGTGCTAGAAGAGAAAGGACTCCAGTCCCTCAAGTGGTCCTCTGACCTTCATACATGCCATGGTGCATGTGTTTTCCACCCCAAATAAATAGAAAGTATTGTTAAAAAAAAAAAAACTTTAAGATTTTCTGTCAAGAATTTTGTCCTGGAAGTAATGACTTTACAGGCACTGTGTAAAGGAATATATTCTGGACTACTGTCAGGGAAAACAGACCTGGGTTGCTTAATCAGTTTCCACTATGGCCTCTTCACCTGAGAAATGTTTACCCAACCTCGGGCATGCAGGAATATGAAATAGTTGTACAAATTGCCCTAGGCTGGGTAACCATTACTAATGCTTTGACGAGACATAGCAAACAAGTACATCCATAGGATTCCTATGCAAATTCACTTTTAACTTTAGAAATGATGTGTATTTGTTTGTTTGTTGTAGCCTTGGCTGCCATGGAACTCACCCTGTAGACCAGGCTGGCCTACACAACTCACAGAGATCTGCCTGCCTCTCCCTCCCTAGCGCTGAGATTAAAGGCATCCACAACCGCCACCCGGCTAGAGAAATATTTTGAAATAACTTTGCTTTTCACTTACTATCAGTAGTTGTTTGATTTGTGTGCTGGCTAGTTTGATTTGACACAATCTGGAGTTATCTGAGAGGAAGGAAATGTCAATTGAAAAAAAAATGCGTCTATAAGATTGGGCTGGAGGCAGGCTTTTGGACATTTTATTAATGTTTTTTTATTGATGTGGGAGGCCCAGCCAATTGTAGATGATGTTATGCCTGGGCTAGTAGCCCTGAATTCTGTGTGAAAGCAGGCTAAGCAAACTGCAGGAACAAGCCAGCAAGCAGCACCTTTCCATGGCCTCTGCAGGAGCTCCTCCCTTCAGGTTCCTGCTCTGCTTGAGTTCCTGCCTTGGATTCCTTTTGTTATGGACTATGATGTGGAAGTGTAAGCCAAATAAATTTTTTCCTCCCTAGCTTGATTTTTTTTGTCATGATGTTTTATGCCTGGTACTAGAAACAACCCAACTACCCAAGGGCTAGCGAAGCCACGGACCTTAAGGGAGGACCTATGACTGAGACATTACCAAGCCAGCATAATTCCCAAATGCATGCTAAATATTTTTCCTTATACTCACAGGAAAGAAAAAATCCTTATAGTCCTCACCCCTCATCAAGGAAACCTCATTTTGCAACAGACAGACACCATTACAGAAAATCACAGTCAATCAAGATTTGGACTTGAGGATCCCAGTCTCAAATCATACAGCTATAACACCTAAGGCTCAGGGATCATTGAGGAAGAGATGGTGGAAAGATTTTATAACCCAGAGGAACAGGAAGTTTGCTGAGAGATTGTGTTTCTTAGAAATGTTGTGAAATCTCACTAACGTGACTGCCTAAAATGAGCTGAACAAGGAAGACACCAATAAACATGCTATTGTGGAAGTGGGAAGTTTATGACTTCTGAACTCTAGACAAAGAACTATATATGGACAACCAAGAAATGCTGAAAGTAGGAGATCATCTTCTCCAGAGAAAATTGGTTATCCAATTCCAAACAGTGAGCCCTAAAAGCATACACACAAGTAACATCACATAGACAGAGCAGAATATACTTAATATATTTAAAAATCTATCATCTATCTATCTATCTCTCAATCATCTATCACCTACTTCACAATAATCAAAAAGAGGCCATGAATCTGAAAGAAAGCAATGGGTAGGCACATGGGTGGGGTTGAGGGGAGAAACAAGAAAGAGGAAATGATGTAACTATATTATAATCTCAAAAAATACTTTAAACGATTGTTGTGGAGCCAGGCATGGCGGCGGACGCCTGTAATCCCAGCACTCAGGGAGGCGGAGACAGAGGCAGACGGATCTCTGTAAGTTGGAGGCCAGCCTGGTCTCGGACAGCCAAGGCTATACAAAGAAACCCTGTCTCAAAACAAAACTAAACAAACAAACAAACAAAAGATATGGAGTCCTTTGAGTATCTGCCCAGGAGTGTTCTAGCAGGTTCACTTAGCAATTATAGATTAATGTTTTTGAAAAATCTCCAGGCCAATTTGTATAATGGCTGTAGTATTGCATTGTAGTGGAAATCTTGGTTTCTTTAAAGACTTAGTTATGCTATGTATACAGGTTTTTGTTTTAATCCCAAGTGTTGGATATGGGCCTGCCTTAGTTTGTCCACAGCTAATAATTGCCTCATGCGTCTCAGAGAGGGGCAAAGTCTTTGCCAGCTACAGATAGTTTAATTCTGAGAACTCTGACAGAGTGTAAATACCAGCGACCAGAGAGAGAGAAAAAGGCTTCAAGGAGTTGGATAAAGAGGAAGAAGGTTGTCCTGCTTCGTTTGCTGTTGCTGGACTGCTGGATATCCTGACGTGAGACTGGTGTTTTCCCAAGGAGCCGACAACCCTATCCAGCCAGAACTAAGTCTAAAGAGGTCTACACCCCCTGTCCCTTCCAACCTTCTTTCTCTCCTACCTAGAATGGATGGTAGTGATTGGAAGGGAGGTAGAGGCCCGGGAAACCCAAATAAACTAGAGGTAAAAAGTTGTGGCTGCAGTGCGCCCTCCTAGCAGCGGTAAATTAGAGTTTCTCTTTCCCCCACAACCTGACAGGGGAAAGGCGCTATCTCAGAGCAGTTTTAATTTCTCTGTGGCTAGGGTTATTGGACATTTATTTTTAAAATCTCTCTATCTCTGTGTCTCTGTGTTTGTGTGTGTGTGAACTGAGGTCCTTTAGAAGAACAGTTCATGTCCCTAACCACTCAGAACTTTTTTTTTTTCAAGATAGGGTTTCTCCATGTACCCCTAGCTGTCCTGAAATTTGCTATGTAGCTCAGGATGGCCTGACCTCATTGTCTCTGATTCCTGAGGCTTTCTCCACCAAGTTCAACTGTTGGACACTTTTAAAATAATTTATTAGTCATTTGTGTCTCTTCTTTTGAGGATTGTCTGCACATTTTACTAACCCATTTGTTGATTGGCAGGTGTGTGTGTTTAACTTGGAAATTTTCTATAAAGTGTGGATATTAGACAGTGATGTGAAGTATAACTGGCAAAGATTTCCTCCCATTCTGTAGGCTGTTTGATCTGCTGATCTTTTCTCTTGAGGGGGTTTCCGCTCCAGGTAATCCCATCTCTTGATTCCAGGGCTGTTCCCTGTGCTGTTGAAGCTGTTCAGAGAGTTCTTGCCAGCACTGGGAGACTGAAGATCAACCCCACAGATTTTCCTCTAACCGTTTCGTTGTTTCAAGCTTCGGGTGAGGCCTTTGATCCACTTTAAAATTACTTTTAATGGATTTATTTTATTTAAATGATTTATTTTTATTTTATTTGCATTAATGTTTTTGCCTGCATGTATGTCTGTGTGCAGGTGTCAGATTCCCTGGAATTAGGGTTACAGACAGTTGTGAGCTGCCATGTAGGTGCTGGGACATGAACTCAGGTCCATTGATCTTAACCACTGAGCCATCTCTCCAAACCCTTGGAATGATTTTTTAAATTACATTTATTTAGTGTGGTACATGTACATGTGTTCATAAGCCATGGCACATATGTGGTGATCAGAAGACAATTTGCTGGAGTCAATTCTGTCCTTCTACCATGTACATCTTAGGGATTGAACTCAGGCTTGCATGCTTGGGGCAAGTGAGCCATCTTGCTGTTACAATTGAGTTCTATAAAGATGTCAGTTTGCTGTTCTATCAGGTGGCTTCCCAGGCTGGCGTGGCCCCAGAACTGTGCTCGAGTCAGTCTATTAAGGGTGCCTTCCACGAATTTAAAAACACCAGTCTGAAGATAAACAAAACTTTCAGAGCCCTAGCTTGAACTTTGCTTTGACCAGCTTTGGAATTATATATTCTTCAAAAATGTTTCAAACGCTCCTTTTAGAGACTGACTTTTCAACACGCAGAGCTATCTACTACCTTCTAAAAAGTCAATCCAAAAAAAAAAAAAAAAAAAAAAAGGAAGACCTTAACTGCTCAGTTTCCAAATTAAACTCAGTTTTAGCTAAAAATAGCTTGCCAGAGTTGAGAATCTGTTCCCTGAATTTAAATGGCTTCCTTCTCTCCCAGAGGACAACACTTGCTGTGTTCTATGGCAGGAGTGGACTTTCGGTAAGTCGGCTTCATGCCTTCCCAGGATTCCAGTGTTTTCTGTGTTCAAAGAACAGTGAAGTAAATTGGCAACAGTGTAAGTTCTGCATATAAATATTACTTGAAATGAACACAAATATCAATAGTGTTTCTTAGCTGGGGTGTGTATGTGTGCGAGTATGGTTTGGCTTTGTGTGGATAAATCTGTGTGTGTATAAAGAGATTGGAGTAAATTCTTTTTTTCACTTTTTTCTTTTTTAACCATGTTACCATGTACACTACTAAAAATTATCTTCACTTAGTTATAACTGAAAGATTTTTTTTTATTTTAAAAGTTTTTTTTTTTTTAATTCTTATTTCTAAACAAGTTTATACCCTTTCTTCACATTTTCTGGAATTCTGTGATGACTTTCGATCTGGTGGTAAAGACCAAAAGATTAAAATAAGAGCTGGCAAGTCACAAGCTTGACGTGTAGTGAAATTCATATTTTAAAATCCACTGCATATATGCCCTTTTCAATAGTAAAGAAAGTGTAAGGCATTGCTCATGTACAATATTGTTAAAAAGTTCTTATTCTCTGGATTTGACATGGTGGTACAACATTAATCCCAGCACTCAGGAGGCAGAGGCAGGTGAATATCTGTGAGCTCAAGGCAGGCCTGATCCACAAAGCGAGTTCCGGGACAAGAGAGACCCTGTTTCAAAAAAAAAAAAAAAGACTTTATTTCATCTGTTCTGTGAGCTTGCATTTTAAATGAGCAAAGAGACGGCTCACTCAGGAAAGTGCTTGTTATTTTAGTATGAGGACCTGAGTTTTATCCTTCCCACCCATTTACCCCCTCCCCACACAAAAGCCCAGCACAGCTGTGTAGACCTGTGATCTCAGGACAGGGAGGCAGAGACAGGGGGATCCCTGGGGCTTGCAGGTTGGCCAGATGAGGCAAAATTGGGAGGTTCTAGGCTTAGCAAGAGAATGTCAGCTGAAAAACTAAGGATAAAAAGAGACTTGGGAAGACAGCCAAAACTGACTTCTGGTTTCCAGATACATGGCTACTCTGGCTGGAATACAGACATGCTCGTAGCACACACCTTTAATCCCAAACAGTGAAGGTAAAGTTGGCTTGTAGGAGGAAACACCCATGTTTGAAAGTGATGTCTAATTGAGAGGCAAAGTGACACATCAGAGAAATATTTGACAGAATAGAATATGTCCAGGCCTCATGGGAACAGAGAGGAAAGAGACATTTTGGATGAGCAGCACAAAGAGAGGGGGAGGGGGCAGGAGGCAGTTTTACCCACAGAGTTTTACAGAGACAGGTTGAAGACAGACTAGACACAGGTGAAGACAGAATGAAAATTAGAAGATTAGAACATATTACCAAAGTTTGTATGAAGCCAAGCAGAGCAATTTAGTCAGAAGCTGAGAGAGAAGCCAGTTTGAATCAGTCAGCTTGGAGAGGAGTTTGAGCCAGAACACCTGAATTGATCCAGCCAGCCAGAGCTCAGAAAGAACTAGAAAGGCTGAGCTTATTCAGCAGTAAGTTTTGGAGGCTGAAAACATTCCAGGCCTAGGTTAGATTGTGTGGAGGCTGGAAGCTTGTAGGACTAGATTAGCAGAAGGAGGCAGTAAATTTTGGAGACAACACTTGCTCCAGGAGAATAAAAGTTACTTTTACATTTCATGCATGCTCAGCAAGAACTCTGCCAAAGGTGCTACATCTCCAAACCCTAATGTTCTTTCTTGCTTAACATTTTTATTTTATTTTATTCATGTATGTGTGTACATGTGTGTCCCCATAAAGACTAGAACAGACCAACAGATCCCCAGGAGCAGGATGGGTGCTGCTGGAGGTGGGTGTGGGGCTCAAACTCTGACAGAGTTCTTCTGATAGAGGCATGCTCCACTGAGCCATTCCCCAATCCTCCCAGAGACCTTTTATTTGCTCATTCATCACATTTGTTGAGTGCGTATCCTAAGGAAGAATGATGACAATGACAAGAGTGAACCAAGAGAGGAGCTAGGATGCGGACTGATATGAAAGAGACAGTGGAGAGGTCCCAAGGGCAGGGAGGGCATGCTGTGCCCTGGAGCTCAGCTGAGGAGAGGACATTCTATGAGGAAGAGGCTAGAACAGAACAAGCCTCCTGAAAGAGGCCACTGAGGTTAGGCTCAGGTGCGGGCTGACATGTGCAGGCACAAAAATCTCTTAGCAAGGGCAAAGGGGAACAACCTCGGGCTGAGAGCGCAGGATGGGGTTGAAGAACCAGAAGGAGCCTATGAGAAGGCTAACAAGGGCGAATCCTTCATTAATGGCTCCTGAGGGGGCTTCTCTGAGGGCAGCTATGCAGTCAGTCTCTGAGACAAATATTACGTGTTTTCTCTTATTTATGGGTCCTAGAGTCTATGAAGACACATAAAACCATTTATGTGTAGATGATGTGACAGTGTAATTGAAGTGTCTAGGGAAGTAAAGGTGACAGGAAACTGGCAAATACGCTTAAAGTACATTATATACAGAAAATGGCCTTGTATTACCAGTAAACAAATAAAATAGAGAAATTCAGTCTCAAACAACAACAAAACCCCAAAAAGTTACATCTTAAAATTATTGAACTGTTCTTGCCTCTCCTGGGCTCGTGGCTTCTCCATCCCAGCCAGGAAGACTGGCCCGAGGTCTGTCTGGTTGATATTTAATTTCACAAACTTTAATCAGTTTTTCCTTATGGTTTCAGAATCTTTGCTTCCATAAACTGTTCCAAAGTCACACTTAGCGCTCTTGAGTGGCTTCCTTGGAAGGCTGGTTGGCAAAAATCACAACAATGAAATGAGCAGTGCAAGTCGCTGTGTACAATGTATCACTTGGGATTCCAAGCACTGTTTGTAGTTGTTTCTTTGAATTCTCACATAGTCCTATTATCATCACCCACTGTGGAGAAGAGGAGACTGGGAAGGGAGGAGAAACTGCTGGCTCCAGGTCATACAGATTAAAAAGAGGCTGTGCTAAACACAAACCTAATTTCCTTAGGCGTTTGACCTTATTATTCAGCCAGTAAGAGGAAGGAAAACTTTCTGGCCACTTGTAGAGGACTTTATTTTTAGACATGACTCACGATTTCAGTGGAAAATGAATTCTGTGATGACACCTCAGCTATTGTGACGTGATGCGCATTTGGCCTCCAACTCTCTCCGGAGCCCAGGGGTTCTCTGCCTCTTTCCTTCCCAGGGGTTCTCTGCCTCTTTCCTTCCCATCGTTGCAAGCTGCACTATACGGCCAGGTGTCCCACACGCCGTGCCAGCGGTCTCTGGGTGAGAGAAAGCCAAGGCCTGTGCATTCCTGATGCCACAGACCTCTCTTTCGGACACCTCATTGGTCTTTCATTAACTCAGCAGGTCTTTGGTATCTTTATTGCAGCAGTCAGAACCACATGGCCGTGACTAGACTGTTTTCACACTCTAGACTGAGTTATGTGAACGCCAAAAAGCAAAGGACAACTTCTCCTTCCTCTTTCTCGTCTGTTAGTTATTTTGGGGGGTACTTCCCGTGCTACATATAGAAGATCCCCAATAAACAGTTCTGAGTCGCAGGGGGGGAATGGGGCTCTTTTCAGAGTAAAAAGCAAGAAAAAGTGATCCATTTGACTAGTGTGGATGGGCTTTATAGGGTGCACGGGCTTAAATGAATTGGGGGGGAGTGTAGCAGAGGCAAGATGAGAGAAAGGAAACTGTAAGTGTATGCACTACTTTGGAAGAGAGGCCTTTAGGAGGGAAATGGTTAAAGCCCAGTGAGGCCTGGCTGTGCCTGGAGGGAGTATTTATGCTGGGACAGGAAGTGTGAAGCCAATGACTTTGTGCTGGCAGGAAGTGGGCCCAAGGGGAGGGGGAGGAAGGACGGTGCCAAAGGGAAGATTCTGAGTTTGTCTCCGCCTGGAAGACTTTCTTTCATGATCGGAAGCAAGATATTGGCCAGAAAACTTCTCTCATTGCTCCAGAAGAGCTTAAAGTGAGCCAAGCGCAGAGTGAAGCTGAAGTTGAGAGACACAGGCACTGTGCCCAGAACACAGTCCGAGCCTTAACATTTGAATAGAGCAACACAGAAGTGGGAACTGAGATGCCCAGACATCTAGAAAACACAGTTGGTAAAGCCTCCTTACATAATAAAGATAAATATACTTAACATTTATTTAACATTTTTACACAAGAGTACAGGAAAAGGTTGATAGCCATTATCTTGTGTAATTCTCAAGGGCGATATGCGAACAGTCTCAGCTTTACAAACTATTTCTCTTTTTACAAACACATACAGGGGGTTTTGCAGGCTAAGTAGTTTGCCCAAAGTACACATTTAAATAGTTTTCTCATACCAAAGTGCAACTTTCAAAAAGTTAAAAATACAGTATTTCTTACAATGCTCAGCAGATAACTTAAGATTTAGTTAGGACATTACAACAGACTCAACTGGTTCAAAGGGTATGTGTGTTTGTGTGAGAGACCAGCGGGAAAGAAATACTAGATAAGATTGCACAGTAAGATGGAGGAATTGAAGACTGACTAATATTCGATAGAACGATAATCCCAAGCCTTTAGCGCTCTTATCTATTTGTATACATATTATCTGTTTTCCTATGAGGAAAAAAGCAATTTTCAACTTACAAGTCTTGTAGAAGTTCACATTTAATTTTAAAGACTTAGAGCTAGCTGAGAAAAACATGTTTATGTATAACTAGGCGCTCTCAGGTGGACTTACTAGACAATGTGACAGTTTGTGTCCCTCCTAAGTTCATGAATGGGCACCCCATTGCCAGTGGAGGCTAAGAGATGGACTAATTTGGTCATGAATGCAGAACCTCGTGAGCAGGACCAGAGCCCTCACCTCTTCTCTTTCTGTTTTCTATTCTTGAGAGATCTCATATGTCCCACGCTGGCCTTGAACTCACTTTGTAGCTGAGGCTGGCTCTATGCCAATGCCCCTCCTGCCTCCACCTACCATGTGCTTGGGTTCCAGAAGTGTGCCGCCTGCCCAGTGGGTTGGTGCCCTTTTAAAAGAAGCACCTGGGAGTTAGTTTTTCCTTTACACCATGTGAGGGCACAATGCAGCCACACAGGCTTTTATGAATCATAAAGTAGGCCCAATGTTGAAATTGCCAGTGCCTTCATCCAGGACTTCTCAGTCTTTAGGACTGTGAGAAACGAATTCTGTGGTTTACAGGCCGCCCAGCCTGTGGTGTTTTGTTGTAGCAACTTGGATGGATGAAGACAATTTATTGAGCTGCTTTATGTTCTACAATGGCTCTGTCCATTGAGGCAACCACTGGCCACATGTGACTGACTGTTTGGCACTTGACCTATGATAATAGTGGACTGAGGGAATGAGTTCTAATTAGATTAAAGTAGTCTATTATGATTAGTAAGTAGTTTAGTAGCTAATCTTGGTTGTCAACTTGACTACTTCTGGAATTAACTAGAACCCAAGCTGCTGGGTGCTCCTATGATGGTTTTTCCTTTCCTTTCCTTTCCTTTCCTTTCCTTTCCTTTCCTTTCCTTTCCTTTCCTTTCCTTTCCTTTCC
>NW_026596073.1:26205204-26317709 GCF_907164565.1 Psammomys obesus
TTTCTTTCTTTCTTTCTTTCTTTCTTTCTTTCTTTCTTTCTTTCTTTTTGTTTTTGTGACAAGGTATCTCTGTGTAGACCAGGCTGGCCTTGAACTCAGAGATCTGCCTGCCTGTGCCTCCTGAATGCTGGGATTAAAGGTGTGCACCAGTACTGCCTGGCATATGAGGGTTTTCTTAATCAGATTATTTGAAGCAGGAAGATTCATTCTAACCCTGGTCCACACCTTCTAGTGGCAGCCCACATAAAATGACATGGAAGACAGAAACTTTGCTTTTTGTCTGTCTTCATGCTCGCTGTGCTGTTGCTGTGTCGGGCATTAAATCCAATGCTCTGTGGGAATCCGCTGGGACTCCAGTACCAGAGAATAACTGCTGAGACCTCCAGCCTGGTGAGCCAAACAACTACCGGATTCTCAGCCTTTCTGTCCTGAGCCGGTCATTGTTGGACTACCTGAACCATGTCCTTTATGCCAGTCTACTGACACATATGCATATGTCAGTATGTATATGTGTGTGTGTTCATTTTATCAGTTCTGTTCCTTTAGATAACCCTGCCTAATAAAACGACTATGTTCATTTTGTGGCCCATTACTTTTGAAAAATGTGGTCTATAGAATACCTAGGTGAGCCACATGTACAGGAATCTCTAAGGAGCATAATTATAGGTGATTTTGGCATGAGTGGCATAAAGATACATCTCAGAATGAACCCTTCCAATCTATGCTTTTACATGGTACTAATTATTGAGACTGTCATCTCAGGGTTTAGGAACCAAACCACTTGGGATGGTTTCAATATGAAATTATTTCCCATAGACTCCTGAGTCAAGTGCTCAGGACTGTAGGCTCTATTTTGCATGGTGATGAAAACTTTAGAAGGCAGAGCCTCTCTTGAGGAAGTAGGTTGCAAGGATCTTTTTCTCTTTCTGCTTCCTGGTTGTCATGGGGTGAGTAGCCTCTGCCATGGGTTCCCATCATCATGATTTCAGATCAGCAGAGCCCTGAGCTCATTAATCTACAGTACTGCAAGCTCAGAAACATGAGCTGTGAGCAAGCAGCCCCTGAGGGTGTTCATGTTATGTATTTGTCAGCTACACACACCTGAGCAACATATATTTGTGAGAATTTTTATTCTGGGGGTGACTAGGTAAGTCTCCAATCCCTCCTCACAGGGTGCCAATGACAAGCCAAGGTTTGATTACATCAAAGTTCACCTAGACGAACCAAAGAGTTTGTAAGGCTTACTCACAGAGCAATGGTCCAGGGCTAGAGCCAAGAGCATAAGTGACCCAAAGCAGCCACCCTGCAGGAGCTTCCTCTGGCTTTGGAGAAGGACTAGTCTTTCCAGTCCATATACTATAGCCCCTCTCTGAGCCCAAGGTCACGTGCAAATCAGGGCAGAATTACATACAGCTAGTCAGGAGAGGTGGCCAGATACTCAGGTAAGGGTCCTGTGACTCTCCTGCTCTCTCCTGCTGTGAGGGAATGTCAACAGCCAACATATGCAGCCATGATTATCCTTTGCAAGGTCTCGCTGAGTTCCAGAAGACTGTGGCTCTTTGGCTCAGAGGATGTCTTATATAACAGCCCAGGAGTGTTTTCTTTCCTTCCAGTATTGCGAAATTTCCTTTTGAGAAGTTGCAGAGATAGTTCAAAGGGTAAAATGCCTGTGGCACAAGCATGAGAACCAATTCTCACACAGAAGCCATGCGTGGCTCTACTACTTGTAACCCCAGCACCGGGGTGAAGGTGGGGAAGGGCACAGACTCGATCCTCAGAGCACGGGCCAGCCAGTCTGCCAGTCAGTGAGTGCTGGTTCAGTGAGAGACTCCATCTCAAAAACATAAGGTAGAAAGCAACTGAGAAAACCACAAGATGTTAACCTCTGACCTTCATTGACACACAGACACACATACAGACATACACTCCTGTGCTTCTTGTGTGAGTGACCACACAAAAAATGCATTACCTCTCTCTCTCTCACACCACACACACACACACACATACACAAATTTCTACTTTAAAGCTTCTTCTTCATCACATCTTCTCAGAAGGTGTGTTGGTTTGAATAAGAATGACCCTCCATAGGATAATATATTCAAATTCTGGTCCCCAGTGAGTGGAACTTTTAGGGAAGAACTAGGAGGTGTGGCCGTGTCGGAAGGGGTGCGTCATTGTCTTGAGGTTTCGAAAGCTCATGCCAGGCCTAATGTCTTTCTCTCTCTGCCTGCAATGTGTGGATCGTATGTGTGCTCTCAGCTCCTTCTCCATTCTGCCATGCTTCCCGCCGTGATGAGAATGGACTAGCCCTCTGAAATTGCAACCCAGCCCCCAAATACATGGCTTCCTTTCTAAGTTGCCTTGGTTATGGTGTCTCTTCACAGAACACTAGGACAGAGAGTAACCCAGCATAACATTCACGTTTGTAAATGAGTTTTGATTTTATCTTTAAGCAAATGAGTGGGTTACCATTTATTGAGTTGATAACATCTTCCTGCGATGTAGAATGGCTGACACAGAAAAAGGAGGAGGACAGAATTATACTTTTAAATAACCATTGGGTTTGGTTCCCACTTCAAATCTTCCGAACCTTATTGGTTGGATTTTGACAGTAAGAGACATGTATTGATGAATCCCTTATTGATCACTTAGGTCAGTTAGCCAGCCACTGACTGGCTGTTTTGGTGCCTGGAGCTGCGTGGGGCTATTCCTATACTCTAAAGTGTCAATCTTCACATACCATGTAAAAAACAGTGCGACACTCCACTATAGATACAATCTGACCTACCCTAAGCTCCAGCCCCTCATAGATGTGTGAGCTGTATGTCCAATACTTTGGATCCTAGAGGTGACCCGCTCACACCCCCTTTCTGGCTTTAATGCCACCTTTGCACGTCTGCAGCTCACTTCTCTCACCTACCTTTTTAAAAGCTTGGTTCTGGCAGCTGCTCCCAAGAAGAGCATCCACGGCTAGCCTCAGCCTCAGCGTCCCATCTGCCTCACTTTCCTCCTCCATTTTGGCGTCTTCACCAAAGGAAAAGATGAACCATAATGGCATTCCCACACAGGCGGAAACTCCTACACAGAGCTCACTAAGCAGCCTGGGCAGTGATAAGGAGGCATGGAACCAAGGGTACCTGAGAGGTGGCTCAGTGGTTATGGGCAGGGGAACCAATGTCTGTGGTTTCTGCATGCTCCTGCACTCATGTCACACAGACACATATGCATGCACATAGTTCAAGATAAGCAAGCGTATTCAGAATTCTGTGAATCTTTTGCTCCTCAGTAAATTAGAGATGGCACTGTTCATTCACTGGGAGAAGTCATTAAGGGTTCACTGGTACCAACACACGCGCACACGCACACACACGCACACAAATACAAATACAAAATAAAACTTGAAAACTAAAAGGATGCCACCAGAAATGAAGTATCTGGGGTTGCTGTGTTACTTGGTGATCCAATGCTTGCCTAGCTGGTGTGAGGCCCTGCATCCCCCCATATGAGAAGAGGGTCTGATTTAGAGGGACTACAATGTTCTAATTTAAGGTGAAACTTATATGAAAACAAGATAAAACTCATCAACCTGTGAAGGAGTTCCTACTTAACCTGTAAGGATTTGTTAACTGAGCTCACACATAAAAATGTATTTGTGGGTAGGCAAGATGGCTTAGTGGGTAAAACCCGTGCAGGCCTGATGATCTGAATCCAATGCTTAGAACCCCTGCAAATTGTTCTCTGACCTCCACATATGCACTGTGGCACATGTGTGCCTACACTCATACACATATGTACAATAATAAACTAGGTATACATACGTGTGTATATGTACTTGTCAAATGTATAGTATTGGAAATTGTTGTATCTGATATTGATACATCACACCTAGAATTGGTGTGTGTGTGATGTAATTTCTCTGTCTAGGTAGAAATATATCAATTAACAATACTGACTGAAAACCCTGAAATATTATTTTTGAATACTTATTTTAAGTCACTTTTCAAGGGACACGAGCCCTCCATATCTGTGGTTTTCCCGTCCACGAATTTGGTTAACCACATATGCATCAAAATAATCCCCTCAAGAGAGCTATTTTTCTCATTGCTGTGGCCTCTGGTAGGCTGCCCTATCCATGCTTCTGTAAGAACCCTAATTAAACTCGGTGAAACGTTGTTCTAGTGTGTTCTCTTGCTGTGATAAAACACTGACCTAAGCAACTTAGGGACAAGGGGTTATTTCATCTTCCTGGTTAAGACAGAGGTCAGGACAGGAGCTCAAGGCAGGAACTTGAAGCCGAGACGGTGGAGGGACACTGCTGACTGGCTCAGTCCCATAGGAGACATTAATCACGCAAGTACCTCAGAAACATGCACACGGGTCAGTGCTACAGAGGCGATTTCTCAATGAAGTAGCCTCTTTCCTGGTGACGCTAGTGTCAAGCTGACAAAAGCTAACCAGTACAACTGACCCCTTGTCAACTTCATGCACAAACACATCACTATTAGACCATCATTTTCCTTGTTTATCCCAAAGATCTGATGCTTTATAGCACAATATAAAAGCACAGTATAGCTTTACATACAGTTACAATAAGAACAAAGCAAAACCCACATTCAGGAGTGTAAATCAAATCCTATAGCACAATGTGCAGCATCTGGGACGTCTTACGATGTCTCAAGGTCCAAAGGGCTGGGCAGCTCCACTCTGGATGGCTCTACCATCTGCAGCACACACAGGCTGCCTCATGGGCTCAGGCTGGCTCCACTTGACAACTACCAATGTTCTTGGCGGTGCTCCCACAGTCCTGGCACCTCTAATATGTGGGGGTCTCTACTGCCACTGAGGCTTCATCAATAGCCTGTCTCTTAGGCTCTCTTCAGGGACTCTGACCCTCCCTTACGGTGCCAAGGCTTAGCTGCTCTCAATGACCCCTTTCAAGACCAGTACCACCCGTGAGACTAAGCTCAGTCAGTAGGAGATAATGATGCTCTGGATGACTTTCCAAGCCCTTCAGAGTTACCCAGAAGATCATGAATGACTCCGAGAACTCTGACGCTAATATTTACACCGTTGGAGTTTGGTTTTGCTTTGCTTTGATTGTGACTGTGCCCTCTCAGAGTTCTGCCCTCTAGGAGTAAGAACATATTTAACTTATTTTGACTTTGCAGGATTCCACAGCTGAGAAAGTATGGGAGATATTTTGAAGTGTTAGAGAGATTGGGGATATTTTAGAGAAGCTTGAACTTTGAAGGAAACTTTGGACATTTTAAAGAGTTTTAACTTTTAAAGTGGTTGAATTTGTAAAGACAGCATGACTTTTGGAAGTTCAAATGTTTTTATATTGTGATATTAATATTAATATGAAATCTTGGCAAAAAAAAAACAACAACAAAAAAGAAAGGTTATGGTTTAATTGTAATGTGTTTGTGTGCCACACTAATAAGGGGTCAGTGGGGCTGGGTAGCTTTTGTCAACTTGACACAAACGAGTCATTGTGGAAGAGGGAACCTCAATTGAGAAAATGCCCCCACCAGGTTGGCCTGGGAGGATGCCTGTGGTGCATTTTCTTGATTGAGGTAGATGAGGGAGGGCTAAGGCCAATATAGGCAGTGCCACACTTGAGCTGGCAGCCTCCCATGCTGAAAGAAAGCAGGCTGCTCTGCGAGCCATGACAAGCAAGCCAGGAAGCAGCAGTTTCCTTCTGCCCCAGGTTCCTGCCCAGAGCTGTTGCTCTGGCTTCCCTTGGTGATGCATCCATTTTTAAGCTGTAAGGTGAAATAATCTTGTTACTTTTGATCACAGCAAAAGAAATTCTAACACAGACACTCTTAAATATTATCAAATTTAGCTACCAGCTTGCTGCACTCTTGACACCCCTGGACTACAGCTTTGGTAGTACTAAGAAGAGATTTCCCGGAAGCGTTCATCTTAGTCAGGCAGGGCTCCAGTTGACCACCATCAACTTCCCTGGTAACGCATCGGTTTCACTTCCGTGGTACTGGTGTCCTGTTAATCACAGCATACTCTTTCTTGTTGTTATCATTGCTTTGTCTTTGTTTTTCCAGACAGGGCTCTGTGTAGCCTTAGCTGTCCTGGACTCCCTTGGTAGACCAGGCTGGCCTGGAACTCACAGAGATCCACTTGCCTCTGCCTTCCCGAGTGCTAGGATTACAGGCATATGCCACTCTGCCTGACTTTACACTATATTCTTAAGCCTAAGCTGAACAGAAAAGCCTTACATTCTTAATTCAGAACACCACATGAACAGCCCCAGTAAAGTTCCGAGGGACACTGAAAGCTTCTGAGCCAAGCCTACATTGTCGGCACTGCTCTGAACCCCACCATTCAAGCCCTGGCACTAACAGATCTTCTAGTAAGCCCTCCTCGCTCCAAGCTCCAAATACTTCCCCAACCATTCTCAACTAAATCAACACATCTATGTCTATGACAGCAATGGACCGCTCTCTGGTACTAATTTTTGTTCACACAGGCAGAGAGGCAGCCAAACAGACAGACAGACGAGAAAACAAGGGAAACTTGCTGGAAAGAAGTCAACAAGAGTGGAGGGGATAAGAGAGGGGGTGAGTGTGATCCAAATACATATATATATGAAAATATTATTATGAATCCTATTTGTTGTATATAATTAATAGGTACTAACAAGAAACCTTTTTAAAGTTTTTCAGAAATTATGCCTGCACTGAACATGCATAGCTTTTCTTGTCCTTATTCCCTGAATAGTTACTCTAATGACTATTTACATAGCATTTAAATACGTTAAGCATTTTAAGTAACTAGAAATGGTTGAAGTGAGTGTAGGGGTATGTGATTACAGTATGTGCAAATGCTGAATTCTCTACTGGGGACCTGAGCATTCATTTTGATAGTTTCACTGGGTGCTAGTGTGTCCTCTCATCGATTCCCAGTGATATCTGTTTCCTTTTAAAAACAGATCTGCTTTTCCCCATGCTCGTCTTTAAGGTAAACATTATTTTTATGACCCCATCCAGTACCTCCTCATGTAGTTCCTGGGGAGGTGGGGAATGGTGCATACAGAAAAGGCTGTGCTGCTCTTGCCAAATCCAGCCATGGAGCACAGAGCTGCACAAACAGAGATGGGAGCAACCCCCTGCGCCTTGAAGTCTGGGCTTCTGTGAAGGAAAATTTCGTCAAGCTGAATGTGTCATGAATTTTAAATGCTGTGTATTGGATTCTAAAAGAGGAAAAAATGAGTATGTTGTCCTTTCTTGAAATCCTGTGTCTGGTCATTACCCTGGCAACTGACGTCAAGGGAGGGGGAAAGCTGCTGGGGGCTGCACTCCATGCATTCTAGATAACCCCACAGACTCACACAGACTCTTAACTGGCTTGAAAATGAGCATAGCGGTGTTCTCTTTCACGGATGTTTTTCATAAACTCCTCGAGGCCTTGGGAATCCACAGAGCATCTGAGTTTCAACGTAAATAGATGACAATTCATTTGGTTATTAGCTTAGGTGTTCTGTCCCACCACAACTGCCAAGGAGCACTAGTAAATCCCAAGATAGCTAGAACCTTGCCTTTTGTTCTAAAAGCAGTTTTCTCCAGCTTTTTATTACGAACAGCCTCAGGGGTAGTAAGCTGAGATAAGGTTTGTGTGGACACACATGTACTGCGTGTCCCGCATTGTCACTATCCTCTGAAAGCCTGATCATATCTGTCCATTTGCTCATGCATCTAATCAGAGCATCTACCCATCATTCCATCCATTTCTTTATCCATCATCCACCCATGCATTTATCTAGCCTTCTCTCCATTCAGTATCCATTTATACATTCATCTATAAATCCGTTTACCTATGCACCCCCTAATGAACGCATCCATCATCTATTTATCTACCTATCCACTTTCATTCATATAGTAAATCTTCAAATTTTGATGCATTGCAAAATAAATCATTTATTTTTTTCTTTTTATTTTTTGAGATAGAGTATTACTGTGCAATTCTAGATATAATAATATAAATATTATATTAAAATAATATAGTTATTTAACCAGTTAAATTCAGTATTTGTGGAATCTCTTCTGATAAATGCAATACACACATAAAATGCAAAAGTATTAAATACACATTTTGGGATGCTGAGTTTTGACAAGTGAATACATCCGTGTGACCTGAACTCTATCAAGATATGGAACTTAGGCTGGAGAGATGGCCTGCTGGTTAAGAGTACTTGCTCCTCTTGTAGAAGACTCAATTTCAGTTCTCAGCACCTACATGGTGGCTCAAAACCACATGTAACCCTGGTTCCAAAGGATCTAATGTCCCCCTCAGGCCTCCCCAGGCATACACATACACACAGGCAAAGCACCCATATACGTTTAATAAAGATAAATACAGTTTTTGAAAGGATACTGAACTTGTCATGCCTTGAACTCCAATACTCAAGGGGCAGAGGCAGAGGCAGGTGGATCTCTATGAGTTTGAGGCCTATCTAGTTTACACAGATAGTTTCAGGCTGGTCAGGGCTGCACAGTGATACATTGTCTCAAGAAATAAAAAATATGTAAACGATAGAGAACTTTATTAGCATCTAAAATGATCTCCACTTCATTCACTCTCTCCAGACAGCAACTGTTTTGACTAAGCTGGCCTCAAACTCATAGCAATCCTCTTGCCACATCCTCCCAAGATATGGGTCACCATGCCTGGCATAGACCCCCCCCCTTACAATGGTACCTGGTTATAGAGCTCCCGGAGATAGTGATGTGTGGAGCCGAATTCTCACCTAGAGCTAGCTATCCACAAAGAAGGAGCTGGTCCCAGACCACCACCCACAACTGGACCACAGAATGTTGGGTTATGACTGTTTCCATTGTCACAGTTGCGGCTGTCATGTTCTCAGGACTTACCTCATGCTTGCCAAGTTGGAATCTGCTCTATTTTTTCCCCAACGTATGAGGTTTTTTTTGTTTTGTTTTGTATGTAGGATTACAGCCCTTTCTGAGTAGATTTTGCAAATCTTTCTTTTTTCCTTCCTTCTTTCTTTTTTGTCTGTGGCTTTTCTTTTCCCTTTCTTTATTTTTTATATTTTATTTTTTTAAAGAAAACAACTTTTTTCTCTCTTTCTTGTTTTTGGTGTTTTTTCATTTCACTGAGCGGTGAGTCAGTAGACAAAGAAGATCGTCATCATCTGGAACCCATCTCTTAATGGAAGGAGTAACGACAGATATGTAAATGAGAAAGCAAGCAATGGGAGAGCCCTGGTGTGACCCCAACACTAGGGAGGCAGATGCAGCAATGTCACTGTAAGTTCCAGGTCAGGGCAAGTGAGCAAGACTCTGTCTCAACAGCAACAAAACAAACCAACAACAACAACAACAAATTGGCCTGAGGAGATGATTCAGTAGGTAAAGCATTTTTTGCACAAGCACAAAGAGTTTGTGCAATCCTCAATTGTTTAAATTCTCAGAGCCCACAGAAGTCACGCTAAGCGTGTATGTAATCTTAGAGCTTCTACAGTGAGATGGGAAGCAGAGAGCAGAGATTTCCCCAGAGTTAGTCTGGTGTGTGCAGCGGGAAGGAGCAGGGGGGACAGCAAAGATACTCTGTTTCAGACAGGGTGAAAGGTCAGGACTGATACCCAAGGTTGTCCTCCACCTCCACATGAGCAGTTGCGCTCACATATACATGTGGATGTATTACACGCACATACACACAGAGAGAGAGAGAGAGAGAGAGAGAGAGAAAGAGAGAGAGAGTGAGAGAGGGAGGGGGAGGGAGGGAGAGAGAGAAAGAGAGTGAGATAAATGTAGGAAAGCAAAACAACAAAGCATATAGGCGTGGCTGAGGTTGGCAGGGTGAAATTCTCACAGGATACCTAGAGAAAGCTCTCTCTGGCTGCTGTGGAGAGGTCCCTAGTGAGGCTCAGATGGTGAGTGGGCAGGAAAGAGCTATAGCCACAAAGTGAGAGGTGACTGGGCATGAACTAGGGTAGAAGCAACAAAGTGGCAGGAAGCACTCAGATTGGTCATGGACAGGAGTCAAAGAAAAGTCTCCAGGATAAAATCCAGGTGTGGGTGTATGCAACTGAGTAAAAGGAAATAAAAGCAGGAGGGAGACAAAGGAAAGGAAATGGGGGCAAGATTTAGGATGGGATCTTCATGTACACATTCAGAAGGCATTCATACACGATACTGAATGAATCCACTCTCCATGCCCGAGTCAGTGGACTCCATCTGTCTGATTCTTACTTGAACTGATCCAGCCAGCTTGTTGGCAGGTCAGAAACAAGAAGGGCAAAGGAAGGTGCCTGGCTTCCTCCGGCTCCCTCCATGATGTTTCCACTAAGCTTTTTGCTTCAGTTCCTGGGGAGCTGGATGAGAGTGAACATGAGTTTGGGTTCTCCAGAAACCTATGTAAATTTGGCATAGTATGGAGCCTATGAGCTCCTAATCCTAATCCAGCCTCAGAGCAAGCTGACCAATAAGACTAGCCATATTGATTAGCTCTGGATTTGACTGAGAGGCCTGCTTCAGTGACTAAGGAGACTCCCTCTATCAACCCTATGCCTCCACATCCACACGCGCACGTACGCTCACACACACGGGAACATTCATACATAGGGAAACCTGTGTCCATACACATTCATAACACATGACACACTCAGAGAAAATGGGGGGGGGTCCTATCTCTTTTGAGGTGGATATCTCAGGACCCTTTCTGCTAGAAGTGGGTATATATACATATACATATACATACACATACATACACATACACACATATATATAAAAGCTCAAGGTTCTGAGACCAAGAAGCCCATAGTTGCGCTGCTGAGGCTGGCCAGTTTCTGTTGATGGGCTCACGCTGCCTCAGCTCAGGCTGGAGAGAGGGAGGAAGGGCAAGCTAGCAGGAAGGAAACTTACTCTACACAGCTCACTCACTGGCTGTCTGCTCCAGCTACAGGAAAGCAAGAACTTTCTCAGTGAGAAAACCATTATCATTCAAGAGGACCTACTGATAACTTTCAAGACCTCACCTCTCAGCATCACCAAAATGAGCATCAGATTTCAACATGAGTTTCGGAGGGGACAAATCACCGCATCGGCCTCCATGCAGCTGTCCCTTTGCAGTGGGAACCACTGCTGATTGGATAAGACTGACAACATTGCTTAGAGACTACACAGTAGTGGAGGAGGAAGAAAACGGTTCCACTAGGGATGGGGCGGGGCAGGGCGGGGTGGGGCAGGGAGTGGAGTCAACAGAGGAGAAAAAAAGACGAGGAAAAAAAAAAAAGATCAGGAACACACAGCGTCTGATGTCCAGTCAACAGCCAGGGAAGATGGTCCAGAAGCAGTTCTCCTGAAGTTCCCAAGCCACCACATCCCTGGGACCCCAGGGCCTCGTGCTGCCCTTGATCATCACTCTTGGCCTTTCCTTCCCTCAGGGCTCATGAAACTACTTTGCAACTTGATGTCAGGCACGTCTGGATCAGATGATGCAGAGCATCGGAGCCCTCGGGGAGGTGATGGAGAGAGCCAGCTCTCAGCAGCTGAGTGTGTCCACAGATGTGTCAGATATGAGGGAGGAACGGAAGCACACGAAGCCCTGGGGAACGTGCACCTTTAACCCATCTCACACATTAGACTGAGATTACGGTCAGGGCAGGAGCTAATCTCTATCCACTGCTGACAGTAAGTACAAAACATAACATCCACTGCACAATGGCAGCTTGGTAAACCTTTTAAGAGGAAGTGCTTTTTAAACATGGTGTACTGTGAGCCGTCAAATGTCTCAGTGGATAAAGGCGCTTGCTGCCAAGCCTGATGACTTAAGTTTCATCCCTGGGACACACATGATGGAAAGAGAAAAACAGCTCTTGCAAGTTGTTTTCTGACCGCCACTGTAGTGTCATATGGTGCTCCTCTCTCTTTCTTACTTATACACATAATAATAATAATGTTATTATAATATTAATAATAATACAAGCCTACTATGATATAATTTTTATATCCTGAAGATCCTTCCAGGCCTGACATCATTCCTTGAATTACTCTATTATTTTCCATAATATTTTTTTTTATTATTATTTGGGAATTTTACATCATGAACCCCAAGCACCCTCACTTTTCAGCCTTCCCAGGTCTGCTCACCATCCCTTGTGACCTCCCTCCAAGAAAAGAAAGAAAGTCTAATTTGTGTTGCTCATATACTCGCTGGAGTGAGATCAAACTCCCCCCCGCCCCCGTGGCCAGCCTCTTACAGAAAACTGAGTCCTTCCCCACAGGCACCCCTGCCAGAAGCCGTCGTTTGTGGAGTGCTACTTCAACATCCTCATCATGATTATTACGAGTTCTCTTTGATGGCTTTCTGTCTAGGCTTTTACTCTTTTGGGGTGGGTGGGGGTTGGGGTTGTCACAGAGGCCTCTTTCTCAACTGTGAGTCTGCAGCCATCAATACCATAGCGAAAGTAGCTTCTGTGTCCTTTACAGTCAGCAGGAGTACTGGTTCATAGATTGACATGTGATTTCTGGTGACAGCATGGATTACGAACATCCACATGGTCGCTGGTGTCAGCAAGTGCTGCTGACCTTGGTGTGGTCTCCTGAGGCAGTGTAGACTAGACATTGACCTGGTCCTCTGCTTCTGCAGGGGCTACGAACACCACCTCAGCCCTCGGCAGCAGTGCATGTCACAGACGCCAGCATCGGTTCAGGCAGCGGCACAGGCGTTGCCCTCACTCCAGGAGTTACATCCCCTATTATAGTTTTGGATAGTCCATAATACCTGGGTGTGAATGTGATTTTTTTTTAAAAAGTGTTGTATTGAGAAGATGACTAGATAAACACTAAAGTCCTGGTGCCATTCTCGGAAAGCGGCCTGCAGAAGCAAGTGAGCACAAAGGCTGGTCTATGTTACGATCTTGATGTTAGTTAGCCCAACTGGCTTCCTCAACTCTCACGCTCCTAACGTCAGCTTAGGCCAAATGGCTCCCTCTTCTGCAGAGTTTGTGTAATTAAGGCACGTCTTAAAATGGAAACACATGTTTAAGCTTCTCTTTCTGGGGCTACAGTTTGGTTGGTAGAATGCTTGCCTAGCATGCTTGTGGCTTTGGGTCCCACCCTCAGGACCACATCGGCTAGGTGTAGTGACACACACCTGTGTAATCTCCACACCAGGAAGTGAAGGCGGGAGGGCGAGAAGTTCAAGATCATCCTTGACTATAAGTCTAAGGTCAGCCTAGGCTGCAAGAGATCGCCTCAAGTGAAAAAGAAAAGTATTAAAGTCAACCTGCTGTCACGTTCTGCATATCTGCAAGGAGAAATCTGCACGAAGGCTTTAGAGTCTCACCCTTAGTACCTCAGGGAGACACAAAGGAACAAAGCAGAGAGTCAAGGCTTAGAACCCTGGTGGGGATGGAGGACGCCACAGCCTATGGCAACCTCATGAGGCTCTGCGTGAGGGGATGAAATGACTGAACATTCCACATAAGGAATCTTGGTTGTTGGTGACAGAGATCCAACCCAAAATAGAATAAGGGAAATGGAAACTTTTGGGTTTCATGTGCTGGGGAGAGGGGGGTGGGGCACTAGAGGGCCTTGGGGATTCTAGGAGGCAGGAAGTGAGAGCTGCCGGAATTCCCTGCCTTGAACTCTTTCTTAGGGAGGCATGTTGGTTGAGAGGCCTAGGGTTGTCCCAGAGTCACAAAGACACAGCTGCTCGCCAAGGGGACACTTTTGGAAATTGTGAAGCGGGACTCAGGCAGGCCTGACCTGTTCATCTGCCCACTGCTGGGATGAGGGTCCCTCGATGCAGTCCCCCAGGAACAGGAAGGGAAGTCTGGGGCAGACAGGAGGGAGCCCAACTGTGGGATTCAGAAAGGAAGTTTGCTCTGGTGGAATGGGTCCCAACCGGCTGGGATGAACTCCTGAACTATGCATGATCCTGGACCCAGTTTTACCCCCAACTGTGGGTCTCTAAAAAGGATTGGCATCTGCATTCAGGGGAGTTTTGCAGCTGGGAAAGTTTACTTGTGTGTGTGTGTGTGCTTGAGTTATTAAACTTCCCTTTTCCAAAATACCATGTGCACCTTTCAGTGGTTCTCATCAAAATACAGGATATGAAAACATCCTCAGAAAAGCAGAGAGAACTCTGTAAGAACACTGTCTGCCCAGGTGCAGCCGAGCCGGGCAGCCAAAACACCAAGGCTGAGGTTGGGCGGGATGGGCTAGTCTGCCCCAGATCAAGATGAAGCCCTGCTGCTGAAGGCAATCCACACATCAAGGCAGAGGTTGGGAGGGGGATACCAGGAGGGGGAGCAAATATCAACCTAAATCAGGGTCCAAGGGAAATGTGCTTCTTCTCAAGATGAACAGATCTGAGCTGGAGATGGCTCAGTGAGTAAAGGGCTTGAAAGTGCTCGCTGTAGGTATGAGGACCTGGGTTTGGATTTCTAACACTCGCATTAAAAATGATAATAATAATAATAATTTTTAAAAATGCCGGGAGGACCCATAACCTCAGCGCTAAGGACCGGGAAAAGGAGGCTCCTGAGGGCTCACTGGCCAGCCAGTTAGGTGAAGCAGTGGTCTCCAGGTTCAGTGAAGCATCAGGTATCAAAAAATAATACAGAGGGCCTGCAAGATAGTTCAGAGGCACGGACGCGGGAGCCACTGAGACTGAATTAGATCCCCAGGATCCACGTGGTGGAAGGAGAAGAGGAAAGGTGCTGTAAGCTCTCCTCTGACAGCCACACGCACACTGTCCACCTCATGCACTCCCCCCTCCACCAAATAAACAAATGTAAGCTCAAAGTAAATAGAAGAGTGATTAGAGAAACTCAGCATTGGCCTCTAATCTGCAGAGTAGCGCACGCGCACAGACACACACACAGTCTTGGGGTGCTGCGATTGCTGCTCTTTCAGCGATCTTGTGACACTGTAGTTGACCAACATCGCTTTTGAAGTGGGTTTCTAGGCTGCTACTCCATCCGGTTAGTGTGAAAGAAATGGAAACGCTCCCTGCAGGTGCGGTGAGCCAGGGGAGCGAGCGAGGAGCTCCTGAGCCCCAGAATTTACGGTTTTAAGAGCGGACTCACCCAGCATCACTGAAGTTCATATAAGAGGAGGAAACTCGGACAGACATCTTCTCACAGGGGAAGACTATGTCAACGCAAAGAGGAAAGAATGGCCTCGTGAGGATCTCACAGAAAGGGAGTGTGGGGCGGCCATCAGAAAGCTGACCGGGATCTGAGCTTCGGGCAGAGTTGAGAAAAGATCCCCTTCTAGTCTAATTTTTCACAGAGAGATTTTTTTCAAGACCACGGCTGCGAGTTTGGCTGCAAGTTTTAGACTGCAAATCAATGCGTATCTGTTGTATTTAAGCTACTGAGGTTGTGACAGCCTTGGGAAACGGATTCTTGTGGTGAAGCAGAAGTTAGAGAGCTGAGGAAAAAGTAATTAGGGTGAAACTTATCAATGTAAAATTATAATATATATACAAATGAAAATTGAGATAAAAAAATTAAAAAGAATGTTTCTTCTATATTATAATCATGGAAGTAGTGATTCTTTTTATTTGGATTCATTGTAAACTGCTAACAGCCCTTGGGAGTTTATTGGCCAGTTCTGTATATTTAATGGAAGACAGCCAATCAAAGTATTCATCTCTTAATCTTAACTGATATAAGAATAGAGAAGCTCTGAGGTTTTGCTTATGAAGAAAGGAAGGCCTTAATACAGTCAATTTAAAGGTATCTCAATACTGTTCTTTTCCTATTTTTTTTTTTATCAATTCTATTGCACTTGTAAGACTTTGAGCCTTTGTTTAAAGATTATGAAGTGTGGAGGAACTCTGGGTATCTATAGAATTCATTAGTAAGAGGGCTTTAGACAAAAGGGGGCAGGGAAGGCCAAGGTCATCTATGAAAATGGGCTGGCTTCGGGGAGTGGGGAACTTAGAAAAAATTTTTGCTAAGTTTCACCCTTAAGAAAACTGCTTGGGATGTAAAGCAAATAAATAAGAAAAAGGAAAGAAAAGAAAGAAAGAGAGAGAGAGAAAGAAAGCAAGAAAGAGAAAACTGTTTGGTAGGGTGGTGGTGAACACCTTAGTGCCAGTACTTGGGAGGAGAGGCAGGCAGATCTCTGGGTCCATTGCTGGTGGAAGTAAAACCTTGCACAGCCCCCACATTAGTCAGTGTTCCTTAGGAAGCTGGGAATAGATGCAGCTCAAGACCCAGCTGTACTACTCTTGGGTATATACCCCAAGGACTCTAAAGCCTACTATAGAGATACTTGCTCATCCGTGTTCACCGCTGCTTTACAGAAACCTGTCTCTAGAGGCATTATAGGCGTGGCTTCTGTGTCACATGTGTGTTAGTAGGTGGCGCTCTGACCTGTGGACATCTGAATGATTAGCAGTGAATGAAGTAGTGGACGTCCGTGAAAGAAGTGAGCCTGCGAAGACCACCACTCTGGCACCATGCAGGACCAGATGGGCTCCTAGGGGACTGTGACAGACGGTCCTCACACGCTGCCCCTTGAACAGGCCTGAGTGAGGAGCAAGCCTGAAACAACCACCAGATCAGTGCTTAGGAGCCCAGACAGGTCAGCTAGCCTGAGATGACCACCAGCCTAGTGCCCTGCAGGCCTGTGGGGTGTGGGGCGAGAGGCCATGCCCAAGATGACCCCTGCCCGGTGCCATAATGCATGAGCAGGGCATAGCAATCCTGTGGCCACTCTTAGGATGATCCCAGATACTCATAGACCCCTGACACTACTAAGAGGAGCAAGTAAGTGGTGGAGAAATGAAAGAGAAAGAGAAACAGAAGCATGCAGGCACGCTGAAGAGAGGCAGAGCTGGAGATTCCAGGGTAGTGAGAAACAGCCTGATGTGAGTAGCCAGTGATGCCACCTGGGACCATGGAGGGGGGGGGTCCTGGCCTGTGCTGGTTGCCACTGGGGGCCATATCTAGGTCTGTGGCCCTGAAGCAGCAGGGATCTGTTTGGTTACCACCATTTGGTTACCACCAAAGGCCAGGTAGATGTCTCTAGTCTGGGATCTAGCCCTGGAGGACATGTTAATGTCTGAGAGCTGCATAGAGCTGGCCATACCCCTCTCCTAGGCATTGTGGGAGAGCTGAACCTGGGGTCATGAGAGCAGGAGAGCTGACCCCACCCCTAGCCAGCCGCAGTGCTCTGGAGAATGCCCCCCTCCTGGACATTGAAGGAGTTGCGTTGAGGTGGCCCTGAGGCTATAAGCATGGGAGAACTTGCCCTGCCACTTGTTTCTCAGGTGGCGGTATGGCTAAGGGAGAGATGCCCTCCTCCCTCCTCTCCCCTCACCACCTGTGGCAGACGAGAACCCTGGCTCTGGGGTTATGAGAGCAGGAGAGCTGTCCCAGACCCTCTCCAGCTGCAGCACTCAGGAGAGCAGGCCCTGCGCCTTACCTTGGCAGCAGGGTAGAGCTGGCCCTGTTTGTGTGTGTGTGGGGGTGGGGGGGAAGTGGAGTAGGGAAGGGGTTGCAGATGATAGATGATCTGACCCTGAGGGCAGGAGAGCTGGAGAATTGTAGGGCTGACCACCAGCTCAGACACTTCTCAGGCCCAGATCCAGAGATTTTGCTGTAGTGCACGAAAGGACTGGTCCTATAGATCTGAAAGTACAGGATCTCCATGACACAGGGCAACAACAGGATGTCCAAGAGGAGTCCCAGGGAGGACCCAGTATTGGTAGGGTAGCAGAAGCCTCATACCAGACCAATGAGTCATTGCAATGAACATTTTCAAGCAAAGAAATGTGGACAAAAGGGTATACTATGGGACACACTGTGACACACTACAGCTTCCACAAAGAATTTTTTTCTCTGTTGGGGAGGAGGTTGCAAGGGTGGAGGGCAGGGAGATGAGTTGAATTGAGGTTCATGATGTGAAATTCGCAAAGAACCATAAAAAGTTTAAAAAGAAACACAGGAAGAAGGCAGGCTGAGCAAGCTACATAAAGATCAAGCCAGAAAATGACACTGTCCCACTGTCCCTGCTTCGGTTCCTGTCTTTGCTTGGAGTCTTTACCCTGTCTTCTCTCAATGGCGGAATGTAATCTGTAAGATGAAATAAACCCTTTCCTGCATGTGTGTGTGTGTGTGTGTGTGTGTGTGTGGAGGGGGAGGGGAGAGCCAAAAATTGGGAACAGCCGTCAACTAATGAATAGTAGTCATTTACACAGTTGACTACTATTCACCTTGTAGAAAGACAGAATTATGAAAATCACAGGTAAATGGATGGAGCTAGGAAAAAAAATTATCCTGAGGGAGCCAACCCAGACTGCAAAAGACAAATATTGTGTGTTTTCTCTTATATGTATATGTTAGCTTTTAAGATTTTGATAGGCACACTACAATCTATATAACCACAGAGGTTAGGGTATCACATGAGGGGCTGATGAGAGGAGAGAATACCCCAAAGGAAGGGGATAGAATATATGGTTATGGAGAGATCGATGGAGGAGACTGGGGTGAAGAAGGGGGAGTAGGAGAAGGAAGAGGGAGAGGGAAAAGTCCTATGGAAACCTACTCTCATAGAAGCTTCTTAAAATGTATGAATATGTGAAAGAAATCTAAACTGACTCACCAAATTACAAAGGAGATAATTAATTTTTCACCACCAAGTGAGACTTCGGTGGCAGCCTTTTTGGAGTTAATGGCAAGTTTGCAGTTAATGGCATCTGAGCAGAGGAATTTGGCCTCTTGGCTCTGGCTTCAATCCAAAGTCTAGACTCTCATAGACTGACCATGACAGTCCTTCAGCAGAAGGCTTCGACCCTGAGAACTAGATAGTAAATTCCTTGCAACCATGGTAACCAGACAGCAGGTTCTGTGTAACCTTGAGTTAAACCCTCTTATGTTTTGGCTAAGTAAAATTGCCTGCGTGAGAAACTGCTTGTGCTTTTCTGCCTACTTAAGTGTTAACCTGACGTCCATTAAACCGACACCTGGATCAGAGCCTAGATTTGGTGTCCTTCTCTCTGTCGCCCTGTCTCTCTCTCTCTCCCCAGCCCTCTCTCAGGTGGTGTTCAGGTGTTGCTGCAGGGCAGCCGCAAACTTCCAGTGCCAGGAATCAGTTACATCTAATTGAGTCATTTGCCAGAGGGGCCCCATGGAAACCCCCAAATAATCCAGGCTATTCGAAGGCTATTGGTCGCTCTCCACCGGAAGGTAAGGCCCAATTGCTAAAAGAACGTTCATGTACCTCGTCGAACATGGAGAGTTCAGCTGGTGCCTAACTAGAACCTTCACCCCTATTAACTAGTGTTCACGGTGCTGAAAGGCACTTTGCCTACTGTCAGAGAAGAAAGGTAACTGCTAACCTAGTTACAAACCCAAAGAACTACGAATATGAAGTGCTGCATAATGAGTTGGGGCAACAGTATCACAAACATTGTGGAAGTAACCAATTCTCTACTTGGATTTAAGACCCACTCCACAAGATGGAACCCATGACTGACACTACCAGGTGGCCAAGAACCTGAGACTAGATAGGCCTAAGGGGAAACCAAACACTATTACTTTGTTAAAAGACATAGCAAGAAAGTAACTCCTAACAACATTCTACTTAACTTGTAGATCAGTGTCTTGTTCATCCATCATCAGAGAAGCTTCCTTCTGAAGTAGATGGAAACTCATTCAGAGAGCCATAGCTGGACAGTGTGCAGCCAGTTGAGAGACTTTGGACCACTCAATCCTAAATGAGATGTCTTCATTAAACCCATATCTCAGGGCTCAGGCAGCGATGTGGAAGGGGAGGTGGAAAGACTGTAAAAGGCAGACAGAATGAATAACAGCAAAAAAACCAGGATCTTCCAGACACAATAGGACCGACTCACAGATGCACTCACAGAGGCTGTGACACGCACAAGGCCTGCGCAGTTCTAAGCCAGTTGGGGTCCCAGCACTGAGAAGGAAGAGTGGACACGAGGCCCCACCTCTAACCCAGAAGCTATCTTCAATTGCTACCCACTGGCAAAGGGAAAAATGAATTCAATGACATTTTTGTAGATTATTTTTAAAAAATTCATATTGTTTTGTTTGAGTATTTTTTTTACTAGTCTTTTGCTTGTATATCACGGTTTCCAATTTTGTGTTTACTTGGGGTTTTGTGTGTGTGTGTGTGTTTTGTGCTTCTTTTTCTTTTCTTTTTTTTTTGTTCTTTTTATTTGCCTGTTTTTTTGTTTGTTTTTGTTTTGTTTTGTTTTTTAAAGAGAAAGAAGTTGTAGGGTTGGAGAGGTAGGGAGATGGGAGCATTTGGGAAAGGGGGGCCATGACCAGTGTGTAGTGCTCTAGAGGCCGTGGGACCTGGGAGATAAAGCCAAGAAAAGAGGCAAACTAAAGTTTCATGCACCAGCCAACTTTATTCAGAGCATCAGACAGTTTGTACTCTGAGGGTTAAAAGGAGACACATGAGTAAAATGTGCAGTCACAAGGGCAAGCTGCAGGTGGTACACAAGCTTCATGCAGCAAAAACATGTTTTTCCATAGAGACATAGAAACAACAGCCAGTTGTAATGAGTAATCTGAAGTAAACTCACTCCTATCTGCTGCACCTGGGAGGAACAGGAAAACACATTCCAAGAATAAGTCTGTGTTTTGAAGAAACTAAGGTCAACAAGACTCTTGTCTGATTTTTTTGGAGTTTTCTTACAAGCACTCAGAAGTCCCCTTGAACAACTTCATTGTTAGACTGTGTTTTGACATTTACTCCTTTTTTGTTTGCTTTTTTAATGTTTTTTATTTTTAATTTCTTTTGGCTTTTATAAACTTTTATTATCATTTATTACAATTTATTCAATTTGTATCCTGGCTGTGGCCTCCTTCCTCGTCTCCTCCCAATTCCACTCTCCCTCCCTCTTCTCCCCTATGCTCCTCTCCTAGTCCACTTCTATATGACCCTAGCCTATCAGGTCTCATCAGGACTGGTTGCATTGTCTTCCTCTGTGGCCTGGCAAGGCTGTACCCTACAGGTGAAGGTGATCAGAGAGCCTGTCACTGAGTTCATGCCAGAGAAGGTCCCTGATCCCCTTACTAGGGACCCCCCATTTGGATACTGAGTCTATGGGCTACATCTGAGCCACATGATATGTACTCACTCATAAGTGGATATTAGACATATAACATAGGATAAACATACTAAAATCTATACTCCTAAAGAAGCTAAACAACAAGGAAGACCCTAGGAAAAATGCTCCTTTTTTTTTAAACATGGAATAGCAAGAGAGGTTTTGATTTGAGATGTTGTTGATAAATCCAATTGTCATTTGATGCATAAATAGCCAATAAGCCAGCAAATTATAAACGTAAAGAATAATATTAGAACAGTGAAGTCATCGTGTGTAATACTCTGCCACCAAGAACAGGGATCCAAACTGTGCCCAGTAATATTGGTTACATTATTACACTGACCAGGAAAATCTAGAGAATAACTTGAAAAGAGACCCATGTGATTAATAGTTCTGGAATTGTGTATTTGCCTTTTAAGAGGTACAAAAATGTTATAATGTCCTATGCAAATAGGAAGTGATTAAAGCCCAGGGAAAAATTAAATGCATTCCTTCTCCAGGTGAATGAATGAGTTTTTATGGTCCCAAGGTCCATTTATAAGCACAGAGTCATTAGTAAAGATAGCAGGAATGGATCCACTCTACAAGAAGCAAAGGCCAATGAGGAACATAACACCAACACACATACTCAGAGGCACTAACCACAGATGCCTTTGGTGCAGAGGGCCATAACTTGGCCCCAGGTGGGCAGACTTGACTTCTGATGATGTGGTCATTGTCTCCTTTTGCCCTTTTTCTGGAACCTTGTTATCTTCCTGGTGACTTCCACCGTCTTCTTACCCTCTGAACCGGTTTAAGCAAAACCGGAAACAATATCTAAGTGTTTATGAGTTAACTGTAATAGATGAATCAAAACAGCCAGTTTCACCTGTTCAGCTGAGAAAAAAAGAAATAGTTGATTCAGATCTGGACCATGAATTCCTTCTATATCCTTAGATGAACCATCAATAAAATAAGTATCTATCTGCCTGTGGTATGGGAGAAGGTTGAATAAATTTTTAATCATCAATTCAATTTGTATGAGAAAAATCTCATAGCTTACCAGCTGGATAATGATTTCCTAGCCTTCCATAGTAAAATGCATATGAAATTTGATAATTCATAGAGTTCTGCAATGCTCTTAAAAACTTGACTATTAGTTAAGGGAAATACATACAGCAAGGATTAAATTCATATAATTGTTGATATCCGGTCCTCCCTGATTTACTAATTGAGCAAGAAGAGTAAGGTACGCAGTTTGTATTTTATGGCCCTTATGGTAGAAATAAATCTATTCCTAAGGTTTGCCCTCTTGTGTTATAATACCTGTGGGAGAGAGGTTAGTGGGGAAAATAAGTAAGTCTAAAAGCAATGAAGGTTCCATATGATACGTAAATGCCCTTTTAGAGTGGACTCAAATAACTATAGTTCTTTTCTTGACTCTCAAGGTACTAGGTGAGGACTGCCCGATGCCGAATATCCTTCCAGAGTTTTCAATAGATTCGTTAATGCATTGGAAATACCAAGTGCAGCTTGTGAGGCTGGGAGGAATTGGGAGACACATTCCTTTTCCCTGCTGTGCCCTGGCTTGCCTAGGTGGTAAAGTTAGCATTTTCATAGATGCTTCCCAAATCCTTATCAAAAAGTGGAGAGAATTTAAGATTAAATTGATTATCAAATTTATGACCTCATGCTTCGGGGTCATTTTCAGGCATTGGAGGATATGTGTGTTTGAAGCAGTTCCAGTAAAAAGCTGAGGGAGCCATCACTTGTGTAGTTATTGGTGATGCTGTTTTTTTTTTTTTGTTTGTTTGTTTGTTTGTTTGGTTGGTTTTTTGTTTTGTTTTTTTTACTTATTTTCAATTTTGCTTGAATGGGGAAAATCTCTTTTGCCTCATTTACCAATTTTAAGGCTTGATCATCCAGTTTATATTCATTCAAGAAATTAGTCATCTCTTTTTCATGATTAAAATCCTCTTTATCTTTCTTAGGCATTTTCGTAACAGTCCAAATTAATGCACAAGATACCCAAAATTGAATGGGGATCTTTTCCCCCTTGTTTACATGCCTTTTCAATATTCTTTCGAACTCTATCCCATACTTCTTCATCTACAGTTTCTTCTTCTGGGAGCTAGGAATTATACTTGTGCTTCTCTTTAAAAAAAAAAAAATATGTACAAGCTTGACACAAGGCAAAGCCTTCACTGGTCTGTGCCTCCTTGTTTTCACTCTCCTCCTTCCGTGAGGGTCTCCACTCTCTTCTCTCATAGCCGATGTCAGGCCCAGTTCACGATCCTCTTGTTGACAGCTCTAGAGGTGGTGAGACCAGGGAGAATGAGTAAGACTAAAGTCTCACGCAATAGCCAATTTTATTCAGAGCATCAGACAACCTGTACTCTGAAGACTGATCCACATGGGGAAAGTGTCCAGTCGCAAGGGCATGCCACACATGGTGAAAGAGCTGCGTGTGGAAAATCATGCTTTTCCACAGAGGCACATAAACAAGTAACAGTAGCAGGTTGTAACAAATAATCTGAAGTAAACTCACGCCTATCTGCTGTATCTGGGAGGGACACAAAAACACATTCCAAGAATAATTTCATGTTTTAAAGGAACTGAGATCACGAGACTCGTGTGCTGGCTGATCTTGTGTCACCTGACACACAAACTAAAAGAAGGGAACCTTAATTGAGAAAAATGCCTTCGTCAGATCCAGCTGTAAGGCATTTTCTTAATTAGGCATTGATGGGGGAGGGCCCAGCCCACGGTGGTTGGTGCCATCCCTGGGCTCATGGTCCTGGGTTCTATAAAAATGTAGGCTGAGCAAGGCATGTGGAACAAGCTAGTAAGTAGCACCCCTCCATGGCCTCTGCATCAGCTCCTGCTGCCAGGTTTCTGCCAGGTTTGAGCTTCTGTCCTGATTTTCTTTGGTGATGAACAGAAATGTGGAAGTGTGAGCTGAATAAACCCCTTTATTCCCAACTTGCTTTTTAGTCATGGTGTTTCATTGCAGCAATAGACACTAAGACACCTTGTCTTGTTTTCTTGGAGTTATTTCACAAGCCCTCAGAAAGTTCCTCATATGAGTCTATTCTTGACGTTGTTCTTAAAAAGAAATAAAGAAAACTGTTCTCCGGTACCATTTAATGGCAACACGCTAGTATCAGCTTTATTTACCCCACAGTCACCAGTTCATATGTTCTTGGTTTAAAATCCATTATAAAGACAACAGCTTTCATAACCGATACACTCTTTTTTCCTTTTCTTGTTGCTGAGACAAGCTCTCAGGTAACACAGGCTGGTCTCAGACACTATTCTCAGAGGGATAGTCTTAAACTTGTTCCTTTTCCACCTGTGCTGGGACCACTCCAGCACTCATGTATAAGTGTTATACATGAATCCAATTCCACATTTTCAGACTGAGGGGTCAATATTCAGTTTGACCAATGCTTGGATAAGCTGTGTCATACTTTTCTGGTTTATTCAGCAAGCCACACTTTGCAAACGTTTTCACTGAAACGCCTTCCTTTCTCTTGTCCTCAAACAGAGCTCTGTGTAGCTGTGTGTCTAGTGTAGGGTTTTCAGGATAAGGTTTGATTGATCTGCACCCAAGAAAAAAAATTAATTCTGCCTTGTAAAGATTTTTTACTTTGCCATGGGGCAAGGCATGTTGTGCATGAGTGTACTGCTGGTGCTGGGGACAAGTTCCAACCAGTTACGATAGTAACATGGGCTCTTCACCACGGAGCCAGCTCTCCTGTCCTGAACCCTGGAGAGTTCACAAATACTGTGAATACCAACATTTGTTTCAGTGTTAAATTCCTTTTTATTTACTTACTCAGTTGATTACTAAATTCCTTCTCTCCACACATCCCTCTCCTCCTATCTATGAAGAAAAAAAAGAATCTTCAAGAAGATACTCTATATGGGGCTACGACAAGAATGAAAAGTGAACAACAACAACAACAAAAAAAGATATTCTATGTAAGCCAGGCATGGTGACACACACCTTTAATCCCAACTCTCAGGAGATGGAAGCAATAGGATCAGAAGTTCAAAGTCATGCTCATAGCAACTCTGAGGCCAGCCTTGGCTACATGAGATTCTGTCTATAACACACACACACACACACACACACACACACACACACACCCCAAAGCAAGCAAACAAGCCAAACCCAAAGCAAAACAGCAACAATACCCCTCACCCTCAAACACAACCATACTAAGAGGATATGATATGTGTGTGCCATACAGAATCCTCTCCCCTTGGTCAGTCACTGAATCCTGAGATGCATACAGTTTGAGGACATGGCTCTAGAATCAGATGTAAGGGCCCAAACCTCAGCAGCAACTTGTGGAGCAGGGGATTGAAGTGGGTAGTAAAGGCAGAGCCTGTGACATCCTCTGCTGCAGGTGCCATGGCCTGAAGATCCCTTGAGGGATTCTCATTACACTGTGGCCATAAATAGGGCTCATGGAAGAGGCCATTGCAGTTTCTGGCTTAACCATCATGTGACTGGCCTTTGGCAGAACTCTGGAGAAGGCTAACTGTGGCTTACATTTTCTTCCCTCTCAGTGACCCATAAGCTTTTGGGACCTGGATCCATCTTTGGTGGCTGATTCTGCTTTTTCACTGTTGCACAAGGGCTTGTCCAAAGGGCTCACACTTCAAATGGACCTTCTTGTCTGAGTCCCTGCCTCCTCCCAGCTCCCCAGAGGGAACAGACTGCATCTATCGGTCTTAGGGTTAGGTTTTACAACAGACGGTTTCGAGCTTACAGGAAGAGAGGTGGCGCAACACAAAAGACCAGGGCAGGCATGTAAGATGTATTCAGAGTGTGGAACAGTGACACCATTTTAATGAGCCACAAAGAGCACTTTTTTGGGTGTTGAGTATGGACAGAAGAATTTGAGTTATGAGTTGAGTACTCATACTGATGAGTTACTTTACCAGATCCTGAGTGTGTGTATATGCAGAGCTGGTGCTGGCATACAAATATTGGTAGTAGATATGTTGAGCCCTGAAATAAGGTAGTAATTAGTCAGAGATGACAAAATGGGTTCGGATTTTAGAGACATTTCAAGTGTTGTTTGAGTTCCTAACAGAGAGCCATTCTGCCCATTTGGCAGCTCACAGGATGAGGTGGGGCTTGGGCTGGTTTCTGAGAAGCAGGTTTGACTTAGATGTGCCGGCATTGGGAGTGCTGAGAGAATATGGTCCTGTCAGGAAAGCCCACAGCTGTGACGCTCAGGGAGTGGCCAGTGGCCAGTTTGGGTGATAGAGTCTATCTGAGAGGAGCTGAAGAGATGACTCCACAGTGAAGAGTGCAAACTTGTAGAAAAAAATTGGTTATTGATGTTTGTTATTAATCCATAGTTTATCGTGGTGCTTGTTATTTTACCCCCTATCATATCAATAAAAGACACAGACACCTGTTAGATTTTTAATACACCTCTTCACTTGATCTGGGCAGAAACTAACCCCTACGCTATCTTTACTTCCCAGCTCCAGGTCCCATGCCACTTGCTTTAATTATTTCTAGCTGGGCTCCTTCCCATCCAAAAATCCCAGAAACGTGTTTTCCATCTGGGTTGCTTCCCTCCATCTCCCGATCCTCAGAGCAAACTCCTCCCAGCTAGGTGCTCCTAATTCACACTCAACCCATGGTGGCTCTGCTTTCTCCTCCCCCCTCTCTGTCTTCCTCTTCTCTTCTTCCTCCTCCTGTGATCCTTCTCTCCTCCAAACCCCCTCATACCTCAGCTCCGCCTACTTCTCTTCTGCCTAGCCCAGGCAAATAGGCAACTTTATTTACTATTTATTTAGCTATTCAGAGATAATTTGGAGGTGAGGTTACATCATTTTGGTTATGTGAGGGTTTGCTCTTAAAACAGTAAGAATCTCAGGGGGCAAGCAATTAACATCTGAATACATGGTAGCTCGAGATCAACTTCCACAATTCCCCCTTTCTGTCTCATTAAAAAGGCTATAAAAACAATATACAGTAAGAACAGTTATAGAACAATCATACAATATATTAGGTAAGACTTATATACATAATGTCCAGTCTATATTTATTTGACAATCCTGAAAAAATTATTATTTATCCTATCTAGGTGAGTCTAAAGTTTTGTACCTAAATAATTTTCTATCATATTTTGTATCTATCTATCTAAAAACATCTTTCTAGACCTTAAAACATCTTCTTAAATCCTAAACAAGCAAGTTTAATTGTAAAACTGTAACTATCTAGTCTTCCACCCCATCAAAGACTTGAGGAGGAATAAATTATTACCTGAGTGAGCAGGAAGTGCAAGCTAGCAGCTTCCAAAATAAGTAAAGATGACAGAGACTGTTTGCTGCCTGGACAGTCACTCAAAATCTCTCTATAACATTGGAGCATCATCCTCAGCCTTCTGGCCCAGTATATCTTAAAGGTATATTTGGGAAGCAGGAACTACGAAGGACTTGCTTACCCTGTCTTGGCAGAGCGAGGCAGTTAGCTCAGCCTGTGTCCAAGTCTTGTCCATTTTTAGTCAGCATATTGTCTGCCTTTGCCCAGTGGCTAGCTTGCCACATTAGAAGCAACTCCATACGGAGGTTTTCTGATGTTCATATCTTCTTAAAGGTAGGCTGGGGGTGCTGCCAGGAGCTGACATGCCTCAGGTCAAAAAGACCTTAAATTAATAAAAAAACATCTTTAGATGCCATATTCTGTAGGTCTCTGAGGTTTTTGAAGACCTTTATCTATTTATTCATTTTTACATTGTACACTTATCTATCCATCCATCTAGCTGCCTATCCACCTATAGTAAATCTGAACAAACATTGCTTGTTTTTAGTCATTTGCTGTCTGTTTAACCTAGAAAGCATATTTCTGCAATAAGCTAGACTGGCATCTGACATAACCATGAGTCTAATTGACTAACCATTGACTTGTATTATTTAACTCTCCTAAACAATTTGTAATAGCAACTTTTAAAAAGACTGGAAGTAAACCTTGTATTTATAAATTAGTTGTATAGGTCCAATACTTCATACCAGAATCAAAACATATAAACATATATGTGTATCAAAAGTAACCTTAAATTTGTATCAATATATCAAGATTTATACCAATAAAAATTTTAAATCTGTATCAATATACAATATTCCATAACAATGTAAACAAAAATAACCTTATTAAAGAGTAACAGTTAAAGCTCTAAGTTGAAACAAATTCAACAACCTACCTTTTGTCTTATTATAATACAATGTCTCTCTTCAGCTGTTTTTTGTTTGTTTGTTTGTTTGTTTGTTGTTCACTAGCATTTAAGAATTTTAAAGTCAATAACGCATCATGTAATCTACCTCTGGAGATTTGTTTGTTAAGCATCTCTTTTAAAGTACAATGGATCTTTCAATGACTGCTTGTCCTGTAGGATTGTGCAGTATACCTGAAATACGTTTTATATTAAAATATGTAAGAAACCATTTCATTTCATTAGGGCCATATGCTGGAGCATTGTCAGTCTCAATTTGTATCAGTGTACTCATAATTGCCGTAACTTCTAATAAATGAATAACAGAATCAGCCTTTTCAGAACTTAAGGCTGTTGCCCCTTAAAATCCTGAATATGTGTCTATAGTATGGTGCACATATTTCCCTTTACCAAACCCTGTAAAATGAAACACATCTGCTTGTCAAATCTCATTTCTTTGGCTACCTTTAGGGTCCCTTCTTGCAGGTTTGGGGTTTGGTTATGTAAAGCACAACCTTGGCATTTTCTCACAATCCTTAGCTTGTTGCCAAATGATCAAAAATTCCTTTTTTAAACCTTTGCTATTAACATGGTGTTTTTATGAAACTCTGAAGCCTCTAAAAGACTCCCTCTCAATAGTTGATCAATTTCATCATTGCCTTGGGCTAGAGGGCCTAGTAGATCCATATGGGATCTGATATGGGTTATCTGCACTGAATAATTTCTATTTCTGATCACTTGTTGTAATTGAATAAATAGTGAGGTTAAGTCAGAATCTCATGAATTAGATCAGCAGTTTCTATATGCAAAACAACTCTTTCTGCATGTTGAGAGTCAGTTACTATATTAAGAGATTCTTGAAAATCTGATAACACCATCAGGATTGCATATCATTCTGATTTTTGAACTGAATCATAAAGATGCTCAACCACCTTATTTATATTTTCTGACTTATAACCTGCCTTTCTTGACGTACTGGCATCAGTATAAAATGTTGGAGCTCCAGAAATTGGAGTCCTTTTTATTAGACGAGGGAGAATCCAATTAGTTCTTTTTTATAAAATGAAGTTGCTTGCTTTTTGGGTATCTGTTGTTAATTTCTTCCAAAAAAAAAAAAAAATGACTGCAACTCTTTGCCAATGTTCATTGTCTGCCCATCATTAGGCAATCTGTTGCAGAGGACTCAAACTCAGTTCCCAGCACCCATGTGAGGAGGCTCACTACCACCTATAACTCTAGCCCCAGGGATCCAACACTCTTCTGCCTTTTAGGGTACCTGCACTTACATGTACATACCCCTCCATACATGTAATTAAGTCCAATAAATACATCTTTAAAGAATTAATGTGAAACACCGAGCACATGGGTGATGGTATCACCTGAATTAATTCCATGTGTTCAAGTCATAATCCCGGTACTTCAAGCGGGCCAGGTGTGCAGAGAATGTGTACAAATTAAGTTACCATGTGGTCGTCAGGATGGGTCCCAACCCAATATTGTAGAAGAGGACGCTTGGGTACAGACGTGCAAGAACACCCATGGAGGAAAGGTTTCATGACGACACAGTGAAAGGCAACCGATGACGATTCAAGAGAGACCTCAGAAGAAATGAAGGGTGCCAACATCTTGATCCCGCGGTGTTGCGGCCCTGTTATTCGGGGTTTCTGCTGCTGTGGTAATATATGCACGCTGTGGTAGTTTGAATGAGATTGGCCCCCACAGGCTCACACATTGAACGAGTGGTCACCTCTTAGTGAAAGTAAGGAAGGCTAGGAGGTGCGTCCTTGTTGGAGAAGCTGTGGCCTTTCGGAGGTTTGTCCGGGGGCGGGGGTCTAGCCCACTCCAGGTCTAGCGTCTGTCTCCCCCTGGCTGCTGCCTCTGGATCTCTATGTAAAGCTCCCGGCTAGAGCTCCGCACTTTACTCTTACTTGCTTCTCACCAAGGATGATAACGGACTAACCCTCAAAAATGTAAGCGAGCCGCAATTAAATGTGTTCTTTTGTACAATTTACAGTTGTAGTTCATCACTGAGGGGATTCAGGCTAGGAACTCAAGCAGGGCAGGAACCTTGAGGCAGAAACTGAAGCAGAGACTGGAGAAAGGCTGGATTCTGGCTTGTTCCCAGTGACTTAGTTGCTTAGCTCCCGTTTTGGAAGTCTGGTGGGGTTTTTTTCTTTGTTCGTTGACAGAGATAGTCTTCCGAAGTTGTTTCCTAGCCTTGTGTCTAACAGTTGAAGCTTTTTCAACAGTGAATTTAATAAAAAACAAAAACAAAAACAAAAAACGGAGGAAGAGATCCTTGGGGTTATGTAGTGACCACGGAAATTCCTTCATGTGAGTTGACAAGCTGGACCTGCTGAAAACTGATGCTGTACTACAAGAACAGAAGACTAGCGCCCCCTCGAGGTGAAGCCGGGAGTTGCATGTAGGAGCAGGTAAATTCTTCATGCTTGGATATTACCGAAGTTTTTGAAAAAACAATACTTACTCATTTGGACTCAGAGTTAGTCTCTGAGCATCCATTGTCTGGCCAGATGACTTAACTTACGTGAGACTTCACTGTACGTTGCCTTTGGGTTGATGTATCCAGTGTTCAGGTTTAGGAAGAAATAAATACTCCAAGTATGGATTCCCGTCTCTAGCTCTGAGGAATCAGTTCAGAGCAGTGCATTTACTAGTCATGCATTCTTACCCTGAGCTGTCCCCTATCCCAGGCACTTCTAGTTTTGATACAGTGTGCCCATGAGAAGTGAGTTGTTCTTGCTCTTTAATCCAACCAGTACCAGTAACGCTGACTGAGGCCCAGGCAAGACTGTAGACAACAGGCTCCCAGAGAGGAATAGTGACGCAGAAACGTCTTGCAGCCCTCCCATATGGTATACACCATATAGCAGAGTCTCTGGTGTCTTGTGGTGTGCTGGGGATCAGGCTGAATATTTTATTTTTATTTTTAATGTATTATATAGTAGTTTTCTAATTTTTTAAAGACATATCTTATGTGTATAGATGTTTTGCCCACATGTCTGTCTGTGCATCACATGTGTTCAGTGTTTGGGGAGGTCAGAAGAGGGTGTCAGATTCTCAGGAACCGGGGTTATGGATGATTGTGGGTGCTGGGAACTGTACCTGTGTCTTTTGCAAGAGCAACTAGTGCTGTTAACCATAAGCCACCTCTCCAGCCCCAATGTTTTTAATATTTAAGAATTAAACACACACCCCCCCTACAAGCTGCAGCTGGGTATGGTGGTGCATGCCTTTAATCCCAGCCCCTAAGAGCAGGCAAATCTCTGAGTACAAGGCCAGCCTGGTCTATAGATTAAGTTCCAAGGCAGCCAGGGATACATACGCAGAGAAGCTCTATCTCCAAAACCCAACCAACCAACCGACCAAGCAAGCACATACACAAGCTGCCGTGCTGTGAGTTTCATCTCCGAGGAAGGAGTGCCACGATTACTGAGTGCGATTCTCTTAGGCTGCTGCAGTTTCCTTTCCCAACAGGCTCTTCTTCTAGCAATTCAACACTTGGGGGTCAATAATTTTAGCATCTTCTTTTGCTTTTTAATGGTTAGCTGAGGTATCGGTGTGCTTACATAGGGGTCTGATCCCCTGCATAGCATAAAGCCAGGTGTGGGTGTGGTGGTGCCTACAACACCAGCGCTCTGGAGGTGGGGGCAGAAGGGTCAGAAATTCAAGGCCTTCTCAGTTACCCAGTGATTTTATGGAGAGCCTGGGTGTTAGCGACCTTGTTTCAAAAATAAGGATATCATCAAAGGCTTAAATGTGTGCTTCCATGCACTTAACATGCGGTTAGTCCTGACACACCAGGCATGCTACAGAGAAGCTAATTTTCTTTGAAGTTCACCCAACTGGTTCATTAAAAGAAGTCACTGCTCCAGTGCTATATCAAGAGGCTGAGCTGAACTGAAATAATGAACGATCTGTTTTGTAGTATCTTTATTTCTTACATCATCAAAAACATCTGCGCACAGCTTTTCTATCATTCTTACAAGCTGTCTTTGCTCTCAGTTTTCCAACTCCTCTGGGTTAGGGGCAGTGAGTTCAACACACTTTAATCAACATTGCTCAATAGTTCTGATTTCTGTTGAACTCCGAATCAGTGGGGCAAATATTTGATTCTTCTTCAGTCCAAAGAGGTATTTTAGTTCTAGGGTATATTCTCTTACATTCAAGGGAGATGTCACAGGTAGTGTTTGCAAAGGATATCAATCTGTAAACCCACCAGACTTGTAAATGAATTACTAGCCATTTAAATGTACTACTATATATTATAAAATATTGTCTCTTCAATATTTCGTTGAAGTCATAGTCTTTTTTTTTTTTTTTTTTTTTTTCTTTTTGAGACAGAGTCTCGCTGTGTAGCTCTGGCTGGCCTGGAACTCACTATGTAAACCAGGCTAATTTCAAACTCACGGAAATCCACCTGCTTCTGCGTTTTGAAAGCAGGCTGAGCAAGCCATGGAACGCAAGCTAGTAAGCAGCACCCCTCCATGGCCTCTGCATCAGCTCCTGCCCCAGGTTCCTGCCCTCTTTGAGTTCCTGTTCTGACTTCCTTTAATGGTGACAGCAATATGGAAGTGTAAGCTGAATAATGTCCCCCCTCCCCCAGAAAATTTGTGTGCCACTATGCCTGGCTTGGAATCACAGTCCCTTATAGCTCATGAGCTTCATTTAGTCAAACACGCAAACATGTACTGGAAATAGAGCTATTTTAGGGTGCTGCTCTGCAGTGAGCACTGTGACCATGGCAATCACAGCACACAGTGCTCAGGCAGGCTGTGTTAGGTGTTGTATGTATTGTCTGAGAAGTAAGCGGACACTCCCAGGAGGTCACTTGGCAGTTACATGCTCTACAGCTTAAGCAGGTACACAGCCTTAGTCACAGCTGCTAGCTCTGCTGAAAGAGAGCTAAAGCTGTGAATAATCTTGGCTATGCTCCAATAAAACATAGCTTAAGGTTTCTGACATGTGACTAGCGTTCTTAAAAATGTTTTTGAACCACTTAAATTGTAATAATACCCAAGGTGCCACATGCCTGTAATACCAGTACTCAGGAGGCAGGGGGAGGATGACAGCTTGGAAACTAGGCTGGTCTACATAGTGAGACCTTGTCTTAAAAAACCCAAACCCCAAACCATCGTTAGCTCACTGCACATAGGGCCAAGTGAACAAGAAAGTGTATTCCCTATCCAATGACTCATCAATTTCTACCACCTTGTTGGCGTGGAGATGGACGGGATTTGATACAGCCTTCCTAAGATTATGAGTAGCTCCTATGTTCCTAGACCCTAGTCACTTCAATTTAAGCACTGCTATCAGTTACAAAGATACATGTAATCTTAAACTTCGGCTTTGGAATGGACCAATTCGGGTGTTTTGTAATATAGACCAAGCTATCTAGAGCCGGAAGAAGAGGAGGAACACATTGTTGCAGTAATCCGGGGAAGAAAATGCAGTTTTCTGGACAACACTGGTAGAAATGAAGACTAAGAAGAGCAGACATAAGCTGGGAGGCAGTCAGCACTTGGGGAGGCAGAAGCAGGCAGAGCTCTGTGAGTTTCAGGCCAACCTGGTCTACAAAGTGAATCCAAGACAGCCAAGGCCACACAGGGAAACCCTGTCTCCGTGGAAAACAAAACAAAACAAAACAAAAAAAACAGAAGACACAGATTGGCCATATTTCTAGAAACAGTGCTTCCTTAAATCGTGCTCCACTTCCTTGGTGAATGATTTTTCATAGAATGAAAGAAACTGGTCATGATTTTTAAATGCTATCTGAATCTAGCTGGAACAATATACTATCTTTTATTATAAATAGCCATTTAAAAAAATGTTGGATCTTATTATATCTGATTTACTGATTACACACTTTTACTTTCCAAGTGTAAATGTTGGTTTAAGTTTTTTCTGATTAAAAAAAAAAATCCAAATTCATCACAGTCCAAGGAGAGGGATCTCTACGAGGTATTTAACACAAATTCCAGGTTCCTTGCAGACACCCGTCTTTCTCCGCCCAAGTTCCCATGGCTCCTGGGACCAAGAACCCTCTAGGACCAGCGCAAGGCTAGCTCAGCTTTTCCTCCTAATTCCGAGTATTATTAATTCACTCTAGAAACCCCGCCTACTCACCCAAAGTCCCTCCCACTCGCCCGCCCTCCCATAAATCTCCTCCCACTCTATTCGCGCGCGAAGGTCAGTTCATACCCTCCCGCGAAGCAGCTCCACCCACGTTCTTCTCCGCTAGTGGAAGCCCCGCCCACCTCACCCGCCCGCGAAACCCCGCCCCCTCCTGCCCATACCCCCAACTCCTTCCCTTCTTCCGTCGCTTCCCCCTCTCCCCGCCCCCAAGGCTGCCTTTCATTGGCTAAAATGGCTAAACCGCGCGGGGATGAAGCAGAGAGACATTCTGATTGGCTAAGGACTAAGCCGGGCCCCTTGTCATTGGCTGATACGAGAAACCAGCAAGAGTGGCTGTGCAGCGGGCGTGCGGTCGCCGCTTTGTTGCCGGAGGGGGCGGCGTTGGAAGTTGCAGTCTTGCGGAGCCGGCGTTCTCGGGAAGTGGAGTCGCGCCGCTGCTATCTCTCGCCCGGTAGTCTTCGGCCAGTCCCCGCCCAACAGTAGCCATGAGCGGCGGAGTGTACGGCGGAGGTGAGCGAGCGCGGCGGCGCCAGGGGGCTTGCGGGCCGGAACGACCGGCCCGGTCCCTGGTCGTTTTCGTTTCCCTCCGGTCCTTGGCGTGCCCTTCCGGTCTTTGGCCGGTTCTTCCGGTCCCCGTTCGGGCCGCGGCCTCTCCGCCCCTTCGGACCCGGAGCCTACGCGCAGTGCGTTCCTGGCTTGTCTTGTCGGCATTTGGAGATGGGCTCGAGGGAGGGCCCTGCCGTGTCTCGCACCCGGGGCTCAGCTACTGGCGGGACTCTGATGGCAGCCCCCTGGCACGCCGGGTCCCTGCTTTACCAGCTCGGTTGTCCCCGGCAGCTCGCGGAGGTTCCGGGCCCTCGGGGTGGACACTGGGTGCGAGTCGCGCCTGGTGTCGCGGCTGCTGCAGTCTAGACATCGCTCCTGGTGTGCCCGGTCCCTCGAGCAGCGGAGCGCTGAGGTACATGCTGCTGTTTTCCTGTCGATCGAACTGGTCTGGAACCTTTTTTAGGTTGAAGATAATGAAACCAAGCCTTTCAAGCACTTTTTTTTTTTTAATTTTAATTAAATTTTTTTTTCCTAAGTGTAGGTAACTGGTTAGAGACTTTTCTCTGGGCTGGATGCTGGCAGGAGATGGTGCTCCTATCCCGTACTTTAAGAAGAAGAAAGTATTGGGAAAAGTTAAACAACCAGCTCAAAGTTAAAAGACAACTTTTGTAAGTTGGGAGCAAATAGCTTCTGGGATGAGGAAAAGGCATCACAAAAATGCCTTTAGAAGGGCATTCCTTTCTCTGCTGTGTACTGGTAACGTGCACCCATAATGAGCAAAACAGTATCCCCACACTACAAATTTATATCTGTAGGGAGTCAGTAGATCTGCGCCCACTCGTTTTAACTGCTGTGCAGGATTTTGTAAGAACGGTTTGTAGTTGTTTCTCTAGACGCTTACATTTGTATGCCTTTTTCCTGGAAAGAAGTGTAATGACAGTAATTACAGTTAGCTAATATGTATTATGCTTATCGTTTGTCAGCACTCTTGTAAGTGCTTTTATACATTATAGTATCCTATGAGCTAAGTATTAAATACATTTTAGGAATCTGAGGCAGAGAAGTTAGTAAAATACCCAGTTCACATAGTATATATTAGACACTTTTCTGTTACTTTGTTTTGAATAAAGAAAAACAAACAAAAGACATGACCAGGGCAACTTGTAGAAGAAAGAATTTACGTTAGCTTATGCTTCCGGAGGTATTCGAGTCCATTATTGTAGAGAGGTATGACAGCTAGCAGTAGGCATGGTGACAGGAGCAGAAGTCTGTGAGCTCACATATTCAGACTTAAGCATGAAGCAGAGAGCAAGCTGGGAATGGGGAATCTTTAAACTCAAAGCCTGTCCCCAGCGACAACTTCCTACTTCAAGGCCCATGCCTTCTAAACCTCCTAAGTAGCACCAGATGTACAAATATCAGAGTCTGGAGACATTTCATTTTCATTCAAACAGTTGGATGTGTTTCTCCTTTTAAAATACGAATTTCTCTAAACTGGATATGGCTAAACTGAATAGTTCTGTGTTGGCTCTTTGTAGCTAGCACTAAGCTTCACATAGTGGCTTTAGTGGTGTCTAGCTTTAACCAAGCAGTGTAGAAGAGCTTCTCTTAAGGCCTTAGCGTTTGAATAATGGTAAGTAGGATTAGTGTTTTAAATATTGGTGTGTGGAGAGGAACCCTTTGACAAGTCAACAATGAAAAACTAAAGTGCTGAAGTACTTGGAAAATGTAAATGGAAGCTTTTCTCTGAATTTGACTGATAATTTGGCAGTTTGCACTAAATTATCTCCTAATGTTTGGAATGTGTAACTTTTTATTTTTTTATTTTGAGATAGGTTTTTTTCTGTGTAGCCTTGGCTGTCCTGAACTCACTTTGTAGACCAGGCTGGCCTGGAACTCACAGAGATCCTCCTGCCTCTGCCTCCCAGAGTGTGGTGATTACAGGGCTGCACCACTGAACCTGGCTGAATGTATACTTTTTGATGGTATTTTCCTTAAATGCTTTTTACTTGGTCTGTGTAATTACTTTCTGCACCCTTCCTGTGCCTGAATAGATGGCTTCAGTGGACTGTCAGCCTCTGGTTTGAGCTTTGATTTGGTGATAATAGGGTAATCCTACTTCTTGCTTGCACCTTTTGTTCTAGTATTATCATTAAAAGCTGTACCCTCCCATGTTAAGAGTGTCCCAATTTGGATGCTGGATTTTAGAATCTCCCTGGAGGTTGGAGTCTGTGAGCTTGGTCCTCCCTCCCTGAGTAGGCAGCCATTAGCTCACTGTGTCATTCAGCGATGTCACAGCTCCTAACAGCTCTCCCCACATAAAAACTTCTCTCTAGGTTCTGGTAACAGTTTCTTAGTCCTCAGTTTCAAGGATTATGAGGGCACTGGGCTGTCCCTTCTGTTTGTCCTTCTATACCTTGACTAGATGTTTATATACTTGATAGATGTTTATAAATATCTATAAAGTTCCCTTTGGTAAGGAAACTTTACCACCAGCTATCAATGCACCATGTCTTTCCTGATTAAACCTCCCAGATAAACAATGTGTGACTTACCATATTTTAATTACATCTTGGAGGCATATTTAAAACTGGGTTTAAGCCAGACATGGTGCTACATACCTTTAATTCTAGCACTTGGGAGTCGGAGACAGGTGGAGCTTTGTGAGTTCTTAGGACTAGGATCCCACAGAGAGACCCTGTCTTAAAACAACAATGACAAAAATTAGGTTCTAGCTAATGATAAGTGAACGTAATGAATTTTTACAAAGTTTAAATATTCTCATTTTTTACATATAATATATGTCCTTAACTTTCACAGAACACCTAGAAGTTCCTAGTTTCCTAGTGGTAATTTCTCCTTTTTTTTTCTTTTTCTTTATTGAGACAGGGTTTCTCTGTGTAGCCCTGGCTGTCCTGGAACTAGCTCTGTAGACCAGTCCAGCCTGGAACTCAGATGGGTCTGTGTCTATCTCTTGAGTGTTGGGATTAATTCTCTTCTTACTCTCATCAGTAATTCTCTTTTAATCTCTTCAGATGAAGTTGGTGCCCTTGTTTTTGACATTGGATCATATACAGTGCGGGCTGGCTATGCTGGTGAGGACTGCCCTAAGGTAAGAATAGTGATGAGTTACTTATCTCTGAAAAATTAAATTCAAGCAGAACTTCAGAGCAAAAATGACAGTAGATACTAGAAACAATTCCTAGTGAAAATAGATGATACTTCATATCATGTTTTAATTCTCCCAGGTTGATTTCCCCACCGCTATTGGTATGGTTTTGGAGAGAGATGATGGAAGCACAATGATGGAAATAGATGGTGACAAAGGCAAACAGGGTGGTCCTACCTATTACATAGATACTAATGCCCTCCGAGTACCCAGGGAGAACATGGAAGCCATCTCACCACTCAAGAATGGAATGGGTATGAATTTGATTATAAATAGGGTGTTCATGGTCAGTTTAGACGTAAATAGTAGCTTCTTACAAGATGGACATAAGGGTTTTTTGTTTGTTTGTTTTAATCCCACAAAGTAATAGTTTAGCTACTGAGAATACAAAAGTGTGTAAGAAGTGTTTCTTTTCGTTAAACGCAGTCAGAGTTTGGTGTATGCATAGAAAACTATACTGTATGTGTGGTTAAGAGCTGTGTAGATGTGGTCAGGAAGCAATGGTATTAGAGAGAGGAGTTCATGCCAGTTTTCATAAAGGAGGCAGCATGCTGAATCTTGAGCAATGAATAAGAATTTGACTGGCCAACAAGGCTGAGAAAAGCAGAAAAGCGTCAGCTTGTGTGAAGAGATGGGAGTTATGAGGGAACTCCCATGTTTAACCGATATGGCTGCAGCATTGTGTGTGTTAAGGGTCACTTGCAGGAAAGGTAGGCAGACAACATTATCTTCCTTTGGAGCACGCGAAGCTGGTCTCTGAAAGTTGGCCTGGTGAAATTAAGTAAGGTGCATGTGCTCATATTTGCCATCCTGAAAGACTTGACCGTATACAGGGTCTGCTGGAGGGAAGTACTGGAGATAGCAGGATAACCGGAGAGGAGAACATTTTTGATGGAAACGAGGAGGGTTTAAACCACTGAGGGCAGAGACCTTGAAGTGGCTTTTAGGTATCCAGGCAACAGATGGCACTAAGAGAGTGAAGAGGCAGAAAAGAGAGGAGAATTGAGAAGGTTTCCTAGAATTTTGTTGAGCTGATGATAAATGGTACCATTTACTAAAAGAAGAATTAAAAGGGGACAAGGAAGTGTTAATAGTCTCGGGATAAAACTGAGGTAAGCTACTCAGGAGCCTCATGTAACCACACTGAAAAGACACATGAGGACATCATCCAAGGAAAAAGGGAAAGGGGCTGAAACCCAGAGGAGACCAACTCTTCTCACTGTGGATGGCATAGGATCATAGGATGTGCTTCCTGCCTCAGTTGCACAGTATCACAACATATGTATTGTCCACTGGGGTGTCAGCAGAGACTCTGTGTGTAAGGCTTTACCTGAAGGCCAGTCATATAGGACCACCTCTGCCTATCATGTGCCAAAGCTCTAGGGACATAGGAAGGAACCAGTATTCAATATAAGCCACTTTGGACAAACAGGTTGGAAACAGTGGCCTATTGTTAGCATATAGGGTAGGTTTTGTATCAATGCAAGGAACTGTTGGCTAGTTGAGTGCCCAGACACCAGCAGAGGGTCAGGTTTGCTGTGGTCTTCCAGCAAGTGAATGGCCTTACTTTAGAGTGTATGGTACACTGGTAAGTAAGCAGGTCAGTTAAAAGTCATAGGGGAACATTGAAGGTGTGGAATTGCACTATATGACCCAGAAAGGACATGGAACTTGTAAGAGGTTAGGAATATATTTTCTGTTGAAGACTTGCTCAGTCTTTAACCAGTAGAGATGAGTGCTCAGAAAGGAGAATGGGTGGCCTCAAGTTAGCAGTGAGGGAAAATTCAAGAGATGCTTAAGACTGGTAGAGTCAAGTGGTGCTCAGTGTTCTCAGAGATGGGTTGAGATTACAGTAAGGTCCCTGATGAACAAGTCATATGGTTTGTGGGAGAAAACATTTGTAAACCATTGTAATCAGTAGTGCCAAGTCAACTTAAACAAGTCATATGGTTTGTGGGAGAAAACATTTGTAAACCATTGTAATCGGTAGTGCCAAGTCATGTCAAAAGGTCACATTCAATTGATAATATTAATTGTCCAGTGGAACTTTCACCAGTTAACCAGTGACTCAGTAGCAGTTGCAAAGGATGACAGATTGAAGACATCTGTTTTTGTTTTGTTTTGTTTTTTGAGACAAAGCCTAGCTCTGTAGTCCTGCCTGTCTCTGCCTCCTCACTGTTGTGTGCTGGGATTAAAGGCATGCACTGCCATGTTTAGCTACTCTCTAAATTTTTAAAATGCTTTTAAATCTTATTTTTTTAACAGATAGTAAACTTTTTTTTTCCGCCACAGTTTCAAATATTGCTGTGTCTAGCCCATGAGCTTTTTTCCAGTGTCTTCTTTTCCTTTCTGATCAATCACTTGACCTCTAGCAAGAATTGTTAAGTGTCTGATAAGTACCCACTTAATCTGGGGCAGATCTGAGGCCCACCTGAAAGAATCAAAAGAGATTCTGTAGTAGAAAACTATAATGGCCTTTTTTATAAAGTTCTGTGTTACAAGTTGATTCTGCATATTAAGGTATAAGTCATAGAAATAGTCTCTCCGTCTTAGAAGATGTTCATTCATTTGTCATCAACTAAGCTTTGTTTCAGACTGTGACTCTTGTGTTCTAGTTGAAGACTGGGATAGTTTCCAGGCCATTTTGGATCATACTTACAAGATGCATGTCAAATCGGAAGCCAGCCTGCATCCTGTTCTCATGTCGGAAGCACCGGTGAGACCCAAGTTTCTCTGCTGTTTGTTCTTTTGCTTGCTTTACTTCCCACTCATTTGAAGATTTTCTTTTTCTTCCTTTTTAAAAACTACATTTTTTGTTAATTGATCATATGTACACACAGACAGACAGGTGCTCATGTGCCAGGCACACATGTACAGGCACACAGCAGCGTGAAGGCATTAGTTCTCGACCATGGGGATCCCAGGGATCTAACTGAGGTTCTCAGGTTCTTGGTGGCAAGAGCCCTTACCCACTGGGCCATCTGGCTGCCCCTTTTTTCTTTTAAAGAGTCATCAAAAATCTCATTTTGAGCTTGGAAACTTGGGGGAAATAGTAATGTTAATTGTGGTTATAACATTTCAGCAAATGAAATAATTGGCTTTGTTTTTGATTACCATTTGCAAGTGGGATGATTGAGTGTTTTGAAATTCATATTTAGGATTTTGGTTACCTGATTTAATATCTAAGAATACTTTTGTTTTTAGAATTTTAATTTTTCTGTGATTTGGAAAGTCTTTATTTCTAGAACTCATAGTAGCTGATAGTTTTACCTGTTGAATAATCGAGTTTAAGATCTTTTTTTTTAATAGGCTTTTCACACACTCATATTTATTTATTTATTTATTTATTTATTATTTTTAACACATTTGCTCTGTGTAGAACTGGCTGTCCTGGAACTCCTGTAGACCAAGGCTGGCCTTGGCCTTGAACTCAGAGATCACTGGCATCTCCTTTCCGAGTGCTGGGATTAAATGGGTGGACCATGCCCAGTTGTTCTAGAGTTTAAGATCTTTTAAAAAGAGAAGTTCTTAACATTCTTTTTTTTTTTCCCAACATGGCTCTTAATGTAGCATGAAATGAGTGAGTGCTTTTCTTACTGTGCAGTAAATAACCTGGGTCCTTCCTCCCTTCTGCAGTGGAACACCAGGGCGAAGAGAGAGAAGCTGACAGAGCTGATGTTCGAGCACTACAGCATCCCTGCATTCTTCCTCTGCAAAACTGCAGTTTTGACAGCGTATCCTTAGAGTAAGACAGCTTTTCTCTGTGTGTGTAAGACATTAGTGGAAGAATTGTGTCTCCTCCTTACAGCTTTTTACCTGTCTTTAAGTATTTTTTAAGCTTTTTTCCCCTGCTCTTGCTTTATATTAATTGTACATAGTGTTGGGTTTCATAAAGACAATGTTCTTTAAGTATATCACATACCTCATGCCTGGACCATACTCAACCACTTTCTCTCTTTAGACTTCCCTACCCCTTCCTGAAACTCTCATCTCTTTCCTTCTTCCACTCTGCCTTTCAGTGGTGTGTGTGTGTGTGTACATGTGTAAATGCATGTGTTTTTAATGTGTTTTTGAGGCATTCTTGGATTTGCAGATAACATTGTACACGCAGTATTTGTTTGCATTGTTCACTAATTTGGTCTCCTTTTTGAGCAAGCAGCATTATTTCATTCCTTCTGGGCCAGCAAACCTCCAGGTGTATGTAGAACACATTCTCCTCATATGTTGATAACCCTGAGGCTGACGTGAGTCGGCTGTGATGAGCGTGGGTGTGTGGGTCTCTGTGCTGTGCCGACTTTGTTCTCTAGGCATAGATATAGTAGGTTTAACCATAGTAACTTTTTAAGTTTGAGGATCCTCGTTAACTGACTTTCGTAGTTGCTAGACTAATTTATGTTCCCACCAGTGGTGAGGTCTCTTTTCTCACCGGTTCTGTAGTATGTTCTTTTGCTGGTAGCCATTTCTGGTCTAGTGTTTTGATTTAGGCATTTGTTGTAGATAGTGGTCCTTTGCCTGATGTGTAGCGAGCAGAGTCTTGTTTCTGTGGGCTACTGTGCACCTCTGGAATCTTTCTGAAGTCATTCCGTGTTAAGTGAGGATGGTTCTCTTCTGTGTTTCTCCTGTGTGAGGCTGAGCTGCACTTCTGTAGTTCTGAGCTCATCATGTTCTGCCTCTGTATTTCCTGCTTGTTCCTACTTCATCCACATTCTCCCCCAGGTTACTCTTGGGAGTCCCAGGAACAGGTTGGGCAGTCCTTTCCTTTTCTCTCCAGGACATCCCAAGCTTTTCTTTTTGCAGATAAACTGACCTCTTGTTTTACTAAACAAGATTCTCTTCAGGGCAGAGGTGGCTTGGCGTTACATTTGTGTATCTTTTGCCTCAAGGATCATTAGTGGCAATCTTGTGCCCTTCACCCCACCCATATCTCTGTCCTTTACCTCCTCTGAAATGTTATTTTAGGCCCCAGACCTGGGAGGATGTCATCAGTGTTCAGGAAGAAAGAACCAGTGAAAGGCCCTGTTCATAAGCCTGCATTTAGGCCTGTGGCATGCAGCTGAGGGAAGCAAGATCTGCCCTTTTCAACAGCTGTTGAGTCTACCTGGAATTGCTTGTTGGAAGAGGTGGGACCTGCCACCTAGCTGATGACCTCAGAGCTTCTCCAGCGCTCTCCTTCTGAGGTGTCACAGCCTTTTCGTGTTCTTGTCAAGTTTTTGTAGATGTTGTTAAAAGTGTCTCAATTTATTGTAAGCCTTTTGATCAGTTGTAGAGGTTTTCAATATGCTTATTTTAACCAGCTTAATTAAAGACGAGTTCTGCATAGAAACACTTCTGGGATTCCTGCTTGTCTAAGTTTTCTTCAGGATAGACTAATTATTGACACCATTTTTTATCCCTAGACATGCTTTTACATGATGTAAATGATAGTGTGTATTTAAAAAACTGGCTTAAACATTACAGGAGCCAGCCTTTCACATTCAGCACTGTCTTAAAGAGCCTTGATATTTTATTTTCCTTAATGCTTTAAACTAGATTTGCTAATGGTCGTTCTACTGGGCTGATTTTGGACAGTGGAGCTACCCATACCACTGCAATTCCAGTCCATGATGGCTATGTCCTTCAACAAGGTAACTCACTGCTTAACGAAGGCACACAATGACTTTCCTTGGCATGAGGACACAGATGATGAAGACAGACCAGGAATTCTATTGGAGCACATCTATTCCCAAGTATTATGTTTTAAATGCATGGCTTATTCTTTGAAATGATAGTTTAGTTAATTTACTGAAAGAAACCTCCTGCTGTGTAAACACACTCACATTGCCCAGGAATTCCAAATTGGCTTCTTCAGCGTTGTTTGATTTGATTCTCAGGCATTGTGAAATCCCCTCTTGCTGGAGACTTCATTACCATGCAGTGCAGAGAACTCTTCCAGGAAATGAATATAGAACTCATCCCTCCATATATGATTGCATCAAAAGTAAGCAGCATGGCAAGTTCCATGGTGAGGCCTGCCTTTGCCTCTCCTGTGTTGTGAAGTCTCTTAGCATGTGCTCTTGTTCTCAGGAGGCTGTTCGAGAAGGCTCTCCAGCGAACTGGAAAAGAAAAGAGAAACTGCCCCAGGTTACAAGGTCTTGGCACAATTACATGTGCAATGTAAGTAACCCTTAGTGTCTTTATCAATAAAGAGTTGATTGCAAAGTTTTGGGGTTTTGTTTTGTTTGTTTGTTTGTCTTTACATAGAGGAGATTTATTACCTTGTGGGACTTGTGGGCTGACTCTGGATCGGGCAGAGACAGACAAGTTATGTATTTTATCATCTGACAAAATGAATAGCTTAGGGTTGGGGAGCACTTTCCAGGTTATTGAAACAATCCCTACAGACAAACTACTACATAGCAGTTTGAAGACATGGAAGAGGTTTTGGTTTTAGGGTAAAAGCAGGCATGCTATTTTATACTGTTATTAAGAAAATGCTTTTAGTTCGTGTAGAACTTATATAGCTCTAGCATTTATTAGACATGCAAAAGCATGTGTAATGGCTTCAACAGTGAGCTGATGGGACTCTTTACTGAAAATCTGTGCCTGAATGTGTATACATATGTGGGTGAGAGGTCAGTGCATTGGCTTTCCTATAGATACATACTAATTTCTAATAGTAAAAGGATATGGAGGCCATAATTGACTAAGTGTATTCTGAGCATGTTGCATCCAGAGTTGTGTGGGTTAGAAAATGGAAAATCTTGGATTAATGATTCTGTGTAGACATCAGAAAAGGTTTTTCCATATCAACCTGCAGGGCATGTTCATCCTACAGCAGTCACTAGAAATTGCTACCTGAGATGTGACATGTATGCATGTTATAGTCAGGTGATAAAATCTTGCTTTTAAAATCAAGTTAGCTGGCAGTGGTGGCACACTCCTTTAATCCTAGCACTCAGGAGACAGAGGCAGGTGGAAATCTGTGAATTCGAGGCCAGCCTGGTCTAAACAGTGAGTTTCAAAGCTACACAGAGAAGCCCTGTCTTGAACAACAAAACCAAACAAACAAAAAAATCAGGTTACTTTTAAGGAAAAGAATGATGTTGTGAAACTGATTTAATTTGGTGGGGCAGTGGTGCAGGTTCCTGGTAATTTTTAATCTCTTGTTATTGTCCCATAAATACTGTAATTGAAATGTATTTAAATTGCATAATTACTTGTATAGAAATTAATTTATGCTGTAAATTGTGAATTCCCACGTAATTGTAGAATTGGAACCATGAGAGACTGGTCTGACATGATTAGTTGACTGTTAGATACAGAGCCAGAACTAAGTGTACGTTACAAAGGCAGCTTTCAGCCTTGTTTCTTAACGTGTCTCTGTTCACAGTGCGTCATCCAAGATTTTCAAGCTTCAGTTCTTCAGGTGTCAGACTCCACCTACGATGAACAGTATGTTTTCCGTCTATGTACTTAAGAAATTAGGGCTTTTGTTTAAAGAGCTGTAGAATGTGTTTAGCCTACAATCATAAAGTATAATCTGAATACTGCGCTTAGGTGTTTGCACTCTATTAGTGGTTGGTAACTCCTAAGCCGATTATAATTTTGAACAGGGTTGTTTTGCTTTATGTGAAGTAATCTTTGCGTTTCCAGAGTGGCTGCACAGATGCCGACTGTTCACTACGAATTCCCCAACGGTTACAACTGTGATTTTGGTGCAGAGCGGCTAAAAATTCCTGAAGGATTGTTTGACCCTTCCAACGTAAAGGTATGAAATTGGTGTGGCTTTTCTTGTGTAGAGATCTTACGGGATCATAAAGCCTAAATAAGACTAAATTCAGCAGTGGGTTCCATGTGAACACTGGCGTTCTTGTTCTAGGGATTATCTGGGAACACAATGCTGGGAGTCAGTCATGTTGTCACGACAAGTGTTGGAATGTGTGACATTGACATCAGACCAGTAAGTGCCAGTCTCCTCTTACTGTCTTTTATGGCAGGGAAATGCCTCAAATTAGGTTTGTAACTTGGCCCAGCGGCTTTGAGGGCTGTTTATAACCCTGTGTAAAGAGATGGACACCTGCAAGGGGTGTGTAGGGCCAACCCAGTGCTGCTGCCTGGTCACCTCGGCTCCTGAGTTGCACGACTAACTTTTCTGTGAACGTGGTTTGTGGCTGCCAATCTGGACAGGGCAGATTCTTCCTCACAAATTTCCTTAGACATTGCTACTCCAGATTTTCTAAAATGTAGTAAATCAAAATATATGTAAGTTGCTGATTTTTCTTATACTTGTATTTTTCAGAAAGGTGTGGTTTAGAGTATGCAACTTTACATGGATCCTTTTAGGTGATTTTGTATGTGTTCCATTCTGTCAGGTTTTAAACTCTTGATATACTATGTTGACTTTATTATATACTATATTCATTAAGCTATAGATTTATTTCATAATCCACTTAGTTTACAACCCACATACTACCTTGGTTTTCTTCAAGTTTGCTTAAAGTATGATGTGAATAGATTATGAGTGTATAAACAACATATTCACAAAAAACTGTTGGGTGACCGCGAAAATAATTTCTTTCAGGTGACCTAGTATCCCCTACCTCTTCCAGGATAGAAGTGTTAGTTTAAAATTTTAAAAATGTGTGTGTGTGTGTGTATGTATGTATGTGTATGTATGTAGAGCTCATGTCTCCAGTGTGCACAGCACACTTCCTTGTAATCCACTGAGCTATTTTTCTGCTCTAAGTTGTGGGTTATTTTGGGCAAGGTCATGGCAGGGTAGAGAATTAAATACATTTGCAAGAGTGGAACTAATTTTATTGAGATAATTTTCAGTTTACTTAAGGTTGTTAGCAGATGGGACCCCATTTTTGCATTTTCTGTTTAAAAATTTAGATGACTTAGATGTTTGGAGTAGGTTTTTAAATTAAGAACATAGCCAGTTAAAAAAGCAGGCTGACATTTACATTTTGATAATACATGCAAACTAGAAGTAAATATATGCTCTATGAGTATGAAGTTGTTTTTATTTGGGAGGTTCAGCTTATATTCTATAAAAGTTGGAACATTTCTGCAAAAGAGAAAGAGTATTTTGGCCAGGATTGTTTCCAAAGAGTATCATTATCTGTCACGATCATAAAACAATTTTGTCTAATTTAAAATACAATGACTTTCAGATGAACAAAGATGAATGCCATTATAAAATGTACTTCTAATATTAGCAGCTGTCTGCCAATAAGAAGTATAAGTTTAAGAGTAATTTTAATTTAGTGGCTCTGGGTTGGCAAGATGGCTTAGTGCATAAAGATGCCTGCCACCAAAGCCTGATAACCTGAACTTGATTCCCAGAACTCACATGCTAGAAAAAGAACTCCACAAGTGTCCTCTAATCTCTACATATACACATGTAGGCCATGCTTACTCCTACACATATACACACAAAATAAATAAGTGGAAAACCAATGAAGTTGGTAGTTGGGTCCATCTCCCAGCACCAAACAATACCTGTAGGGTTGTTGGAAACACGTGGAAATAATTTTGTTTCTCTCCTAGGGTCTCTACGGCAGTGTGATTGTAGCAGGAGGAAACACGCTAATCCAGAGTTTCACTGACAGGTTAAATCGAGAGCTTTCTCAGAAAACTCCCCCAGTAAGTTTTTCTGTTTGTTGTGTGATTTAGTTGTGTCCATTTTCACTGAGTGGAGTTGGATAATTGTGTGCCTTTACAGTATGAAACGTATTAGTCAAGATCTACATAACACCTCTTGGTTCCTCTTCTATTACTTGAATGTCTTTTTAATGTTTGTGTGTGCCGTGTGTTCATGTGTGGGTGCATTCACCCATGCATATCTTTCTAGAGCTCAGACCAAATTACATGTCTTTTCTCTCTCTTCACCTTATTTTACCCACACAAACACATTCACATATAAGTGTGTACACATGAACATGCATACGCATACACTTCCAGGGTACATGGTGCTGATTTTCAAAGAAGCAGCCAATCTGGAGAGGTAACTTACATGTATTAATAACACTAAGTATAACATGCTTAAAGGCTGTTATGTGTGTCTATAGAAATTGTACGTTTTTGACTGCTCATGATTTACATATGCTATATGTGTGTATTGCAGTGCTACACTTCGGTGATTGACATTAGCCTTCAGCGTACTGCATTGTTGGAGATGGTGGTCTAGGGCAGTGCTTCTCAACCTTCCTAATGCTGTGACCCTTTAATACAGTCCTCTTCTATTTTTGTTGATAATTTATAACTGTAATTTTGCTACTGTAATGAATCATAATGTAAATATCTGGTTTGTAGGCTATCTGATGTGACCCTGTGAACGGGTCATTTAACTTCCAAAGGAGTCAAGACCCATAGGTTGAGAACTGAGGTCTAGAACCTGCCATAGTAGTTCTGACCATTGAGTTTCATAGAGAGCATGAATGGCATGAATGGTCCAAGGTCTGCTGAAGAGTAGGGGCTGGAGGTATGGCTCAGCCTTACCGTGTAAACTGTTCTTGCTGAGGCCTGAGTTCCCAGAACTCACATTGGACTGGTCATACCCCCTCTAAGTTCAGTTCCAGGGAGTTCCAATGCTCTCTGGCCTCTTCAGGCACCTGCATTCATGTGCACATATGCTCACACAGTCATATACACACACATAATTCATAAAATGGGTCTTTTTAATTTTTAAGAGTAACTTAGAAACTCTTGTCCTTTAGGAAGTAATTAAAATCAAGAAACATGTCAGGAGAAAAGTTCCATTCTAGAACATCCTGTACCAGCACTTTCCTGGTCCTATGTTCTACGTGACACATGTTAACTCACTGTGAAAAGAGTCTACATTTGTGTACTGTAGACTACATTTGTGTCTGGTATGGACATCTTGAAAATTATTCCCAGAGGCAGATTCCTAAGGAGAAGGGAGAAAGTCCCTTTGTATAGGAAGTGAGATGAACACTGTATTGCAGGTGGTGTTGACCTGTCAGCTACTGGGGAGGCTGAGGCAGGAAGAGCACACGTTCAAGGCGACCCTGGGCTGTACTGTGTTCAGAATAGAAGCACTAAGGTTTTAGGGTTTTGAGGTGGGGCTTATGTTGCAGTCCCATTGTGACCAGGCTAGTTTACCCAGCATTGTGCTCCTTCATTCAGCCTGAGGGGTTATAGACATGAGCTACCCTGCTGGGCAGAAGCACAGATTTGGAAGGCAAGCAATATGAATCAATGTTACTTGCAATGTGGCATCTTGCGATGTGGGAAGAGTTGAGATAGCTGGAGCTCTGGGGGCAGAGTGGGGGAGTATGAGACTTTAAATGAAAATTAAGCAAGCACTTACCGTGGTACCTTTTGAAAGTGTGTGCATGAATTGTAAGTGCTGTCCTGTTATGCAGTTTTGAAATGTTTTGTTTTTTATTGCTTTGTCAATTTGTTTAATAGTTGTGTAAGGAATTATACACATATAAATTCTGTCTTTGTGTCTAAATGAGATTGCAAAATAAGTGTCAGTGCTTAAAGGAATATCATAAAACCTGTTTAGTAGAGCTGTTCAAGGGAAGGAGACTTCAAGCTCTGGGTAGTTTCTTTATTGCTGCAGAAATGGAAACTCATGGGGGGAGTGTCATGCTGAGGATATTCAAACAAGTTACTGACAGCGAAAGTTAAAGAGCATGGGTGTCAGAATTTCTGGTCCAGTTTGGTTTTCCTACCTGGCGAAGTGCTGCATGCCTGTATTTACCTAGTTCTCGGAGTCATATAGTCCATTTTCTTACCCCATATTCAGCTTGATCTTTGTCAGCTGTTACTTAGCTGTTTGACACCATGTAAAATTATTCATTTTCCCTGTGTGTGTTTGTTGAGTGAGTCAGTGAGAGAGAGGAAGAAAGAGATCAGGTTGGCTCTTGTGGCTACTCCAGCATCCTAATGCTTCCTCTGTTGCAGAGCATGCGATTGAAACTAATTGCAAACAACACGACAGTGGAACGGAGGTTCAGCTCATGGATTGGTGGCTCCATCCTAGCATCTTTGGTTAGTAGATAAGTTGCTTTGTAAGAATAAAGATTTCACCGAGACAGACTCTGGTTTGAGAGGGCAACTGTGAGAATGGGAGTGGTACAACAGTTTACAAAAACAGTTTTTCATCTGATGCACCATCTTTTTCTCTGAATAATTATTACATCTTTCCTGGTTCTTTTTGTTGGGAGCTCAAGATGCTTTTGACATTTATTCTGTACTGATAAAAATCTGTCTTGGTTCTATGAGTAACTCTCTCCTATTCACATTTTTTTTTTTCCTCCAGAACAGCACTCTGGGTTGTCTGGTAATGGTTGTTTATTTATTACAATATTAACTCATACATTTTCAATACAAGCAGAAATATTCTTAATTTTAAAAAAAAGAATTCTTATGTGGCTAAACTATGTCATTGAAAAATACTAAGCGTAGTAAAAATTATTAAGAATGATCTAAGTGCTTCATTGATCTTTGCATTTAAAAAATGACAGATGGGGGCTGGAGAGATGGCTCAGAGGTTAAGAACACTGGCTGTTCTTCCAGAGGTTCTGAGTTCAATTCCCAGCAACCACATGGTGGCTCATAACCATCTATATATAATGAGATCTGGTATGCAGGCAGAATGCCATATAAATAATAAATAAATCTTTAAAAAAAAAAGATGCTGTAAAAAAAAAAAACAACTGACAGATGAGTGGAGGACTTGGTAGGACTATCTGATTAAAAACATTTATATATAAAACACCCCCTCCATCTTCCATCAACTTCAGGCTGGCCTCCAACTTGCAGACTTCTTACCTCCCCCTCCAGAGTGCTGGGACCTTGGGTCTGCAGTGCCACACTTGGCTCCGTGTTGGGATGCAACAGAATGCCCAGTCAGTGGACACTATCAGTCTACACTCCCTTTCCAGTGGGAGCAGTTGAGCCTCTGCTAGTAATGTCTGTTTTGGCGCTGGGCAGGCCTGTGTGCATTGCATTTAGTGATGATACATCATTTCATCCTGAAGTTGGGTTGTTTCCCAACTCCTCATGAAGCTGTCAGAAGTTGGCTCTGTGGGCCAGTAAGATCACTGTGCTAGGTCTTAATGGGAGTCTACCCTGAATTGGGAGATTGTGTCTCAGGAGTCAAGATGTAGATTGTTCCTGCTTTCCCCCACAGGACCTGAAATAACTGTCATGGCCTACCAATAGGTTCCACTACTGCCTTAGGACCCTTCCTCTTGTGTTTGCTAGCCACTTTTAATTTCTGACGTAATAGGTAACGAGGGGCTTAGTGGTCTCTCAGACCTGAAAGGCTAGGCTAAAACAGTGTCTCTGGCCTGCCTTAGAGGAGGGCAGAGGGAATAGGGGGACAGTACTATTTGGAGGGATTTAATAGTTTAGCAGTTCTTAAGGGCATTTAAAACACTACCTTGTAGTAAAAAGTGAACATAATTATATTTCTTTCCATCTTACAGGGTACCTTTCAACAGATGTGGATTTCCAAACAGGAGTATGAGGAAGGAGGGAAGCAGTGTGTAGAAAGAAAATGCCCTTGAGGGCTCCCACCCTGTTGCCCATCACCTCACGTCTGTAGCTTTAGTATACTCAGGAAAAGATGACCATCTTTTGTAGAATGTTTATACATGTTTGCATATTTCAATTTCCACTTAAATTTTTTAAGGCTTTAACTGGCTCTATAAATTAAAATGAGTTTGTGCTTTCCTTGAAATGCACTTATTCTTATTACAGGCATTTTATAATTTTGTATGAATGTCTATTTTCTCTAAATATTTTCCTTTCAGTAAGTACTTTCCGGCTCTCCTGTGGGTTGGTGGAATTTTTATTGACTAGTAAAAGTTACTGCCTATGCTTTTTACCTTAGGCTTACAAAACTAAATAAAAATCAGTACCATCTAGAAGGGTTTTGGATTCTTTTCTGTGTTGTGATTTGCTACCGTCAATACCACCTTTACCATCATTTTGGTGGGAGACACAATCACTGTTTTATTAACAATATCCACATCTCTTTCATGCTTAGAAAATTAGGTGTATGGTCATTTCATCCACACCATATTAGTGCCTGGTGTCTGTGTGAGCCAGAGAAGTGTTGGCTCCCCTACAACTGGGAGTTACAGATGGTTTTGAGTCCCTGTGTTTGTGCTGGGAAGAACAACTAGCGCTCTTAAACCACTGAGCCATCTTTCCAGCTCCTTCCTCCCCTCACACTTTTCAATTAGTGGTGAAAACAGAGCATCCCCAAACCCACTTTGCTGATAGCATCACCAAGACATTCGGTGATGTAAGCTGCTTAGATGTCAGGACCTGTTCATTGGGAACCGAAACTGAATTCTGCCTGGTTTTGGAAGAAGCAACATCACTTGTAGAATTGAGGACATGCCATGTTACCCAGAAAAACAACTGATGTCAGTTGACAAGAGCATTTCTTTATAAACTGCCTAACAGAAACATTCACATCACGACAGACTGTGCTTTAAGAACAATGGAACCAGACTTCTGGATCTCATCTTAGACAGTGCTTGATATCTGTTCTTTAGAGAGATGTGGGAACTTTGCCTGGAGAATCTTTTCTTTCTTTTTCTGTAAACCTTTCTTTCTTGCTTCAATGCGGGCTTGTTTCTCAAGTCGTAGTCTAGAATAAAAACAAAATAGTTTAGACAAAACCATTCCATTTCTCAAAACATGTTTGAGCTTTTTTTCAACCTAATGTTTTTTTTTTTTTTTTAAGTAATGAAGATGCATTACTTATGTCGTAGAAAGCTCAGGTCACATGCCTGTGCTTTATTATAAGGACATTATGCTTACCTGACAAAGCGATCCACGTAAGGCATTGCGAAAAACCGTTTCCTATTGTATCTTTTATTTAGGTACCAAGGGATAGGCCACTGCTTGAATTTGTGCCTGCCAAAAAAGTGAAGTTATTGCTTTATACAAAATATCTGATAAATTTTTAGTTCAGGTTTTTCACTGTTTTCTAATTGGTCTCAAATAAATTAATCCAATTAAAAATTATTAGAAAATGAGGCCAGTGAGATAGATAAGCAAGAAGGTACTTGGCACCTGAATTTAATCCCTAGGATGTGTGAATCAGGACTGACTCCATGAAAATTCCCTGACATCACACATGTGCCAAAGCACATACAAACATGTAAAGTAATAAATGTACTTTTTAAAATTATTAAAAATACAATTAAAATTGCATGCTAATCCTTGGAAGGGTTTTTTCGTTTTTTTTGAGGCAGAGTTTCTCCGTGTAGCTCTGGCTGTCCTGGACTTCTCTCTGTAGACTAGGCTGGCTTCAGACTCAGAGCTCTGCCTGCCTCTGTCTCTTGAGTGCTGGGATTAAAGGGGTGTACCACCACCCAGCTTCTTAGAAGAGTGAAGTGTGAGGTTCTGGCCATTTCTCTCTTTCTGTGTTGTCTTAGATGGTTCCTGACAGGATGGCAGAGATTCCACATCAAATGAGAGGGAGCTGTTTATAAGGTGTTAGGTTTGGAGAAGGTCTAGACACCTAAAGCTTCTCCATTTGCTGACTCGTGGTTAAGATACCACACACCCATGAGTTAGTTTATCTTGGATCCTCTGGGTCCTTTATTCCTCAGTGTCCAAGATGAATCTCAGATCCTTCTCGAGAAGGAGGTAAGCTGTTCATTCCTTGGTCCAGGGCTCATCCTGGACCTAGTAAGACAACCAAACTGACCTTGTGGCTTAGGAACTTTCAAGAGTTCCAGGTTCTTAGTGGGTGAGGTGGGCATAGATGTACCTGAGATTAGCTCTGAGTTTTATAATCTGAAATTACAGGGGTAGAGGCAGATTTTCTGTCACAATTTTCTATATCTTTCATGAAATTCTTGAAAGGTCTTATGATTCAAGACCAGAGCCCATGGGGATGGGTTGGCTGGTCTGGAATTTGTTTTATCAGACAAAGCAACCTTGGTACATATTTTGTGGTCTAGGGGTTAGGAACCTTTACATAAGATCTCAAATATATTCACAGGGGAGGAGTTTTCAAGGTACTGAGAGGGAACAAGGCAACAGATCTCCACTCTTCTAAGTCCCAGTGTAATCATGTACCAGATGATTCGTCCAAAGATGTCCTTTCTCCAAGCACCAGGTCTTGCTCTTTCTTGACCAGTCTGAAGAAGCCTTAGAGCATCTTCCCTCTCCTGGACAACTTTATCTAAGGCATCCATGGAATCAACAACCTGAGGTGAGAAAAAGACATTTTAACTTTAGCCATCACCTACAACTACATCCAAAAGAACTAAAGAAGATTTACAAGGTAGGGAATCTATGGTATGTTTAATTAGAAACCGCTCTTTCTAGTAAGCCTGTTTGGCACAGGTGTGTGTTCATGGGTGTCTTCAGTGTGACTTTCTGTAACTTGTTTGAAGTTTTACCATAGCCTTTCTTAATTGCTTTCGAGTGGACACAGCTCTAACAATTGCTGTTTGAGAATGCAGTGAGCCAACAAGAAGCCACAATCACTGCTGCCTTTGTGAGAGCAAAGTGCAGGCTTGGCCTTGATGGATCATGGCTTCCTTGCATACTCAGCAGGTGTTCCGGCTTGCTTGGCAACTCCTGCTCTCGAAGGGAAGGAGTGTTAGGATTCACTAGGATACCTAGAAAATACCTGTACAGCTTCTACTTGCTTCTATTCCATTTTTACTCACATTTCTATGCTGATTTTAATGTAGACACTACAGTGGTAGTCACATGTACTGAGTTAGAAATACACACACACACACACACACACACACACACACACACGCATGCACAGGCGCACCCACAAGCCACCATTACATGGGTATATGTTTCCGTCAGCAGCTTAACGTACGCTATTTAGACACATTTGCTTCTTATAACATCCCTTACAAAAAGAGCAGGGTAGACTTCCATGTAGCTTGACGATGTGACATTCAGACAAATGGTCATAGGACCTGCTTGTCAGCTCATCAAATGATCATATGACCTGCTTGTCAGCTCATGCTCAACACTTCTGCCACTCCCATTGTCACTGGTACTTTACAGCAGCTGACCTTCCATGCCTTCTCAACCTGGGAATGTACATCACACTGACAACAGGCAGCCGGGCCACGCCAGGGTGAAAACAGCTGCTTACAAGAGGCTCCACACAATGCTCTCTTCCCTTTGGGAAGTCCTTCAATCTGGCTATTGATGGCCGACATTAGAGCCCACCCAAGCCAGGGCAGGGCTGAACGGCCAGCTGAGCTCTACTGAGGTGGTCAGTCCATGCTGCTGAGCCCACAGAGTGGGCACTGGATGCTCACACCACGGTACATCAGTAGAGCAGAACAGCACTACACTGTTCAAAGTTTTGGATTTCAGGCTAGGGATACCCAACTGATATCCCCAAATAAAAACAGACAGACTCTCAAACTGAAAATACTTGTCAAAAGGAACAACTTACTAGCACATATCAGTTGGCTATACCTCACTCAAACAGACTTTGTAGTTTATAAATATCACTTGTCCAAGTGTAGCCCAGCTAGTCTGTCTTCCTCACCATGAGAATCACCAAATGACCCCAATTTGAGGAAATGACCTACACACTTCAAAAATATCCATGTCATAAAATGCAAATACTGATTCTCCTTATTAAAAGAATCACATAAATAGAAAAGGCATGATCCAGGATCTTCTTACTATATATATTCTATATTGTTAGGATAGTTGATATAATATAAATATGGATTCTACCTATTAATTCTGTCATATTAATGTTTGTTTCCTAATTTTAAAAGCGTGTAATGACTATGTATAAAGTGATGTTTAGAAATGTATAATTAAGTTTTGTAGCTAAAGGGACATGAAATGTACTACTTACTCTCAAACAGTCAAGAAAAAGTGTGTATGGGGGGGCAGAATAGAATAACTACCAATGAAAAGTAAGCCATGGAATCGGGGTGAAGGCATGGGAGAAGTCTCTGTACTGGGCATGTAATTCTCCTGCACATCTACTATTACATAAAATCAAGTATGGTGCGAATGCTTATTCATGATGTGGGGGAGGGAAGGTGAACGAGCTGAGGTACGGCTCAGTACTACAGCTGGTTCAAAGCTCAGCTCTGCCCTCACTGACATGTCAGAGTAAAACAACAGGAGCAAAAGAACAAAAACTCCACACTAAGCAGCGGGCTGTTAGTGGAGAGGGGCCAGAGTAGAGCTGGAATGTACAATGCAATGGCTGCTGTACTGTTTGGGATACTGAACTTGGGCTCTGTGGCATGTGCCTGCCATACGTGGCTGCTTCAGAAAGCAGTGCAATAGAGACTATATTGCCTGGCCATCTTACTCCCAGGTAGAGACTGTACAGCCTGGAAATCTTACTCCCAGGCAGCTGCTAAGAGAAACAAAAATAAATATCCCTCTCTAGGTTGGAAGTTGCAACTGAGGATGAGGAAAGAGCAAAAGCACGTGACACTTGTGATAAAAACGCGCTTAAGTGAAACTGCTGGAATGGTGTACACAACTCTGTAAATTTACTAAAAACCACACAAACAACAACAACAACAAAAAAGATTTTAAAGACATTTAAGAACCATGTACTCATTCCCTTGTGGCTTTCACCCCATGCAAGGGTCTTGGCTCCCACAAGCCTACCTTTTCTAACCGCTCTGGACTTGGCATTGGCAATCTCTGTCGTTTGGCCTCCTGCTCTAGAGTTAGAAGCATGTTTCTTTCCTTCAGAAGGACGTACCTGTACCAAATACAAAGCCATGATGCTATGCTATAGTGATTTCTTACATCAAAATTAAAAGCCCTGAAAGTCCTAAGTCCTTTGGAAACCCCACCTGGGTACCATTATGAAGAGCTGCCTTCCATCTTCCTCAGTTGCTGCATCTTGTATGGAGTGCTAGACGGTTCCAAAAGCATCAGCCACAGGCAAGGAAGATGAACAATATCTACTGAATAGCTATTCCATGCCCAGGTGCTGAGCATCATTCTTCACAACCTTTGGAGGTTGGCACTACTGATTCCCTCTCTCTAATGCAGACAGCTCAGAGCAGTTGGGGATTATGATCATGGGTTACATAGCAAATACTGGATTCAAATCTCAGACCTCTGTGTAAATTCTACCTCTAGCTCTGCCATGCTATGTCCAAAGTGGCTTCCTGGGTTAGGGAGATGAGATGCATTAGAACAGTTAAGGGATGGACACGAGACACCTCCTCTAGAGCTAAGGTGACCAGGGTAAGCTTCCTAGTAATGGGGTTTAAGATGAAGATGGAAGGGAACAAGGCAGCCAGACTCTAAAGCACTGAACTGGCTGAGCTGGGGGTAGGGGGTGTCATGAAGACACCAGTTTCAGAATTAAAGCAGTAACTGTGGAGGGCAGAACAGGGAGACAAACAACTGGCAGCTTTATCCTAGGGTCTCGACAGTTGGCAGGAGGAGTGGCAGAAGATGTTGGTTTAACACAGAGAGTGGTTTATCACCTTTATGGATAACTCATAAGAATAGCACTTTACTAAAACCTACTTTCTTATAATAACCACAGTATGCATGTCTTTTGTAAGCACTACATAATTCTTTAATCTGTTAAGAGAACCAATCTTCAAATTAGGGGATAAAAAATTAAATGCCTACTAGAGTGCCCAGGTGGGTAACAATTATGAGTGAGGTGGCTTGAGTGACAGAAGGCAGGTGAGGAGCTGTTCCACAGACTTGCCAGTGCTGTCACAGAGGTCTAGTTGTTCAAGAGAAGCCAAAAGCTTCAGATATTATCTGAATCTGCCCCCAAACAAGTATGGTTTAAACAAAACAGTCTTGGGCTAAATATTAGAATGCAAGACTTAGCAGGGCACGTGCCAAAAAAATCTACCTACATTCCCAATGGACGTACCCTTTAAGACAACCCACCAGGATAACAGGCCATGAAACAGAGAATAAAAAGGAAGGCAGAAGCTATGACTGACTCCTTAACATCTAGCCAGGGGTGAGACTTTAGTTGGAGACATTAGCTTCTGAATGTTCTTTTAGAACAGGAAAAAAAGAACCCTGCTTAAAATGGGACATTCCCTTTCTTCTGTTTAATATTTCCAAACAAACAAGGCAGGAAAAAGAAATGGCTGTATTTAGGGCAACAGAACTCTGGAGCTCAGTAAGTCCATTTTCCACTTGTTGCAGAGTTTTGAGAGGATTAAGGCCTTCTTTCTCAATTCTACCTCCTCACTGTCACTGTTGTTAATATTAACAACTCCATATTTTGGTAAATGGTTGCTGCTTTATTACCTTGGAAAATAACTTAGCTCTTTGGTGGTCCTAATTCGGGTTTAAGGCCTCTATGAGTTGCAGATAACAGGGTTCATTTTAATCAGAGCTTTTAGACCATAAATATAAGGAAGTGTCTACTTTCTGTTAGCATTTATATTAAACAATAAGTTAGCGAGGAAGAGAAAAAAAGGAGGGCAGTGTAAGACTGTCCCTATGTCATTTTTGAGCTGGTTTAATGGTATTAGTCTGACTCAGCACTTACAGCAAAAAGTTTAAATTTTCCTACTACTTTTGACCTGTGAAACATTCGCCTTAATGTAATCCTCTGAAAAGTTCAAATGATTAGCCACCGTACCAGGAAAACAAATCACTTTGTCCAGTTCTTTATTACACAGGTATAGGTTTGACCCCACTGTTAACCTGTAATGTTTCAATATGCAGAACACTCACCAAAGTTTATGTAAGTCTTCATTACTTTTGTTCCTTAGCTGCTGGCAGGTCCATGAAGCTCCTAAGAGAATGAGAAATGTGTGACATTAAATGATGCTTCTAGATCTATGCCCATCTGATTACTCACCCTCAAAATGAAATCTGTTCCTGTATCTGTAACATGATTCACAACAGCAAAGACTGCTAGTATTTGTGTCAAATGCATTTTCATTCCCTAATCCACTGCAAATTATTATTATTATTACACACACACACACACACACACACACACACACACACACTCACTCACTCAACTAAAATAAACCCAAACCTCATTTACTTAGCACTTTAAAGCACCCTTCTTCTAAACATCCCACCAGCCAGCCAAGGAAGTTTTATTTCAGCTACAAGAATGACCTTTAAAAATCTAAAAATCCAAAGGAGATGATAACAGGAAACCCTAAACTGGATAATTTTGGGAGGAGGAAGGGCTCCATCAATCAACACAGACCCTTCTAAAGATCTCACCAGATTTGACCTTTTCTTCCCCCCAGTTCTTTGGGTCATCAAAAAATTCTTCTAGTCCTTTCCTTGACAATGTGGTATGAAGTAATTTACACTGGAGAAAAGATGTGACATGTGGCCTGTTCTTATGCAACAAACTAAAAGGAAGCCTGCAATTGAACACAAATAAATAATGATTACATTTTATAATGTTTGATTTTATAAGAAAGATGCATTCCTTTATTACAATGTCAAAAATTCTACACAGAAGTGGTAAGGTTTTTAAATGCATTAGAAAGTATCTTTTTAATTGTACAGATTGTTACCCTATAACTTCAGACAACATATTTACACCATTATATAATCTACCTTTTTATTTACTGTTGTGCATATGTGCGTGAGTACACGCATTCATGTACATGCGCTCACGTAGAGTACATGTGCGTGTACACATGTAGAGGTCAGAAGACGACCTCCAGTCCTCAGTTCTCTTCCCCCCTGTTGAGGTCCAGTCTTTCTCCTTTTTGCTGCTGTGATGAATACTCTAGGTTAGCAGGTTTGAAGGCTTTCGGATGCTTCTCTTTTTCTCTAACCTCTTATTTGGGCATAGGAATGCTGGGATTGCAGACACATGCTCCTGCACCCAGCTTTTACTGCATTGGCTCTTCAGATCAGACTGAGGACAACAGGTTTGAGTGACAAGCACTTTTTACCTCCTGAGACATCCAGCCCCTTCCCCCCGAAAGAGTAACTCTCAACTATAATGTAGCAAGTAAAACTATGAGCAGATCAACCCATCTTGAAAGTCAGTTTAGCAACATTAGAAAGGCACAATGTTTTTTCCCTTAATCCAATAATTCTGTATCTAGAGATTTTTAACATCATAGTCAGATTAAGCCGTCATAAAGTAAATAAATGTGGTATCAAAGAGTTGTTAATCACATAAATGTACAACTATTGTACAACTGCATGAAAATTATGTTTCTAACAATATTTAATGAGCTGGCAAAATGAGTTAAAAACAAAATGTGAAATGTTTCACAAGTGCTGTGATCTGACCAAGAGTATTTGACTTGAATCCATGTTTGTTTTTGTGTGTACTGGGGGGACTGAGCCCAGGGCATCAGGCATGTAGGTATGTGCTTTATAACAAGCAACATCCCTGACGCTTGACTTGAATGAAATCATGATAAAATAATCAAATGGAGGCATATTCTACCCAAAATGTCAGTGTCACGACCAAGAAAAAAAAAGAAACATATTTGATTAATAACAACCAGTGCAATAAATGATCCTTCATTGGATCCTGAAGAAAATAAAATGATGGAACTGAATGGGGACCACAAAAGGGGAAGAAAGATAATAAAGAAATTAATTAATAGGGCCATTTTATTTGTATTTTGGATTGTATGCTAAGTAATAGCAGTATATTCCTGAGTGGGATCACTGGGTCCTACTTAGTAAGGCAATGTCCCTGGGGCTGAGTTTGAATTTGACCTCTATCAAACAGTGCAGAAAGAGAGCATAAATATAAAAATCTTGAAAAAATGTTGACTGTTTAACTCTATCAACATTCCTGTTGTTCTGGAGGAATGGTAAATGAAGTGTGTATACCTGAGCAATTAGAGAAGAAATGGCAATGTGTTCACCTGGGAATGCACAACTGGCTTTACCATCTTCAAAATAGTTTGCCTCTCTTCTGAGTGACAGGTATTCATTTTATTAAAAAACCAAATAAAATTATTTCATTAAAAATTTTAAGATTTATGTAATGAAAGTTTTGGTTTCTTTGTAAACTCAGTTATGTTATGTAAATATGTTCTTGTTTTAATCCCAAGTGAGGGATTTTAGTTGGGCTGCAGTTGGTCCACACCTGTTAATTTCGGGGCATGGCTTTGGCCAGCTGGTAAAAGTCAGCCTTCCACGTGTGGCACAGAGAGGAGTGTGGTTTAGGACTCTGAGGGTATGAATATGAGAGCCCAGAAAGCCAGAAGGGGTGGTGGTTTGGAGCAGACAGACGAAGAGAAATGCTTTAGGGTGCAGGTCTTGAACGGAGACTGCTGGCTGTGTCTGCTGTAGGATTGGGATAGCCCTAAAAGAACCCCTTGACTCTAAACAGCCGGGAGAAGTAAACGGCCCTGTCCCCCCCGTAACCTTCTCTCTCCTACATAGGGTTGGGAGGTTGAGGCCTAAACACTCCAAATAGAGTTTCAAAATGAGTGCTACAGGATTATATTTACGAATGTTTTCCTGGGTATATGTGCACAATGTGTGTGTGTGTGTGTGTGTGTGTGTGTGTGTGTGTGTGTGTTTGATGTCTTCAGAGTCAAAGAAGGCATCGGATCACCAGGAACTGGAATTAAAGACGTTAGTGAGCCACCATGAGTCAAGTTGTGAACCCAGCTTGGGTACTCTGCAAGAACAAGTGCATAAACACTGAGCCATCTCTCCAGTCCCAAATAATTTCACTTTTAAGGGGAAAAGATAATGAAAGAAGAAATAATTTATTTATTCAGGTTTGCCACTTTGGTCAAATTTCAACTCTGCAAAAGCTTTAAAAAGCTAATTTCCCAAGGTATTGCTAATAATACAGAAGATAACAGTTGCATGCAAGATAGACAGCTGTGCATTCCACCGACACGGGTTGCTTCCTTCAATTAATCTGAGGTACTCTACTATTATACAACTCGGCACGTTGTAGGCAAATGTCTACGAAGAGGTGACATCTTTCTCACACTTGCAGAAATACCTGCTGTTGACGTAGCAGCTATTCTCATCACTTAGTATCTGCCGGACCACCTGCGTCCGAACCCTATGGTACAAAGACCCCTTTCTGTCTACGGCCCACGCCTGGCCAAGCCTTCCGTTCCACAGCACAACCCATCTAGCTCCAGTAATAGCCAGTATACGCAGGGTATACACCCAGCATCTGAAAATCCCAAGCCATCGGACCCACCGCCCGCAGCAACAAGAGACCGTTGGGGGAAGATCGGGACGCGCCAGTGTGGGCAACTCCAAGGTCACACCCTCTGCCTCCGAGGTGGCCTCAGTTCCAGAGCTCTGTTGCACACTGCAACAAGCACCCAAAAGCGGAGGCAGTCGGGATTCCTCCCTTTCCTCACTTACCCGGAGCCAGCAGGGGCCTTGGGATTTACTAGGGAGCCGGTAGCCTTCAGAAACGCTGACACTCTTCTACAAATACCCACTACACTGGCGGCAGCCATGTTTCTAAAGCGGACCCACTGTGTAGGCGCCCACAATGTCACTTCCGCTGTCGTGTGTCGATAACTGAAGCTAACAGGAACAAGCTCTGCCCTTCCTAAACATGGCCGCCCTAACTGCCGTCGCCCCCGACCTCCTAATCCCCCTTAGAGTTTATGTAGGTTCTAAGCGTTCCCCCGCCTACACTTTGGTCCTCGAGCGTCTCCGTATGAAGCGAACAGGAGCCGGCCGTTGCCCTCACTCAAGATGGCCGCCCCTAGCGTTCGCCCTTATTGGTGGATTGTCCCTCCCGGGCCCCGTAGTCCATCCTACTTCCTTCCGTGGCCGGAGTAGCCATGGCGGCCATGAGCCTGCTACAGCGGGCTTCTGTCGCCGCGCTGACAGCTCTGTCTGGCCGCCGCGCCGGCGCTAGACTCGGAGTCGGAAATCTTCTCACACGGAGCTTTCCGAAGACTGTCGGTGGGTGCCGGCTTTGGAGACGCGGGTGAGAGGGGGGAGGGCCGTTTCCAGGTGACCTTGGGGCCCCTGAGGGGAGGAGCAGCGACATGGTTGGCCTGGGGCTTCCAGAGGAGACACCGCGCTGGCTGTGTGAGGGGCTGCTGCAGAAATCGCATGACCTGGTTTAAGTTCAGCGTTTGTGCAGCATGTCGTCACTCACCGTGGCGGGTGCTGCTCACTCGCAGCCAGGCTAGTTCGACGTGGAGCTGTCATCCATGTCCGCAAGGGCAACACGCTCTTTGTTACTGAGACGAGGACTCGGAGGTTCGAACGTCCTCTGGCGGCAGTTTCCCGGGTGCTGGGATTACAGGCTTGCGCTACGTCCCTGGACTAAGGGCAGAATCAGGGTAGGTGGCCCTGCAGCCGGTTCCATTCCGCAGATAGGAAGTTGCTGAGAAGCGACTTGAGAAGCGAACTGAAGGATGTAATGATGTTCATAGACACAAGTGTCAAAAGGTTCCAGGTGACAGCCCAATTTAGGCACAGTAGTAACTGTGCCCGTGGAGCTCACGAGGTTTTAGAGGTCCATGAAAATGTTTTCTGTTTCTTTTTTTTTTTTTTTTTTTTAAGTCTATGGTGTGAGTGAGCGTGTATTGCAGAGTTCTGCCCAGATTGTATCTGCTGTACGTGAATGCAATCCTAAATTTACTATCTTGCGGTGGTTCTCAACCTGTGGCTCACGACTCCTTTCACAGGGTTCGCCTAAAATCATTGGAAAACACAGATATTTACATTGTAATTCATAACAGTAGCAAAATAGCAGTTATGAAGTAGCAACGAAAACAATTTTTTGGTTTGAGGGGGTCACAATATGAAGAACTGTATTAAAGGGTCACAGCATTAGGAAGGCTGAGAACCACTGTTATCTTAGAAAGCTGCTTAGGAGGGCTAAAGAGCTTGGGTCCTGTCAGCCATAGTGAGATCCTAGGAGCCAGACCCCCGATTTCTCTCTTTTCTGGAAGAATAAACACTGTAAAATACTACATGCTTAATATTCAACCTTTTTTTTTTCTCCAAAGACTCTGGAAAGTAAATGAAATGCTATTTCCTCATTTTGCAAATGAGGAAGCTGACTCAATTAATATGAAAAGTAATGTACCACTCTATTAAGTTAGCAATAATAGTGGCAGTATTTACTGAGCATCTGCTAAGTGCCAGGCACCATTTTAAGTAGTTAATTTATTTAATCCTCTTGGTTAAAGATACACTGTTTATTTGCCTTGTGCAATACAGAGAAATTGAAAAATTTGCCCTAAAACCAAAAGCATTCTCTCCAATCTCTAAACATCTTGTCATATTTTACCCTTTTTTTCCCCAACTTAATTTTAATTATGCCACATTATATAATGAGGCAGTATGCATACGGACCTTCTGGAATATGCTGGAAAGGATCAATGCTTTTAAAATATTCACTGGAATTTAAACTTCATGCAGACTTGATGTGCTTGATCAAACACTACTTGGTCAAATCCTTTTGGAGACCTTTTCTTTTCTTTTTTTTTTAATTACAAATGTCCCAGATATCCCAGTAGAGATCCCTTGAATCCAACCCCAGAGAGTTCTTACTAAGTCTAGCTAAACTGAGGTACGACTCCCTGGATCCTTTCTGTACTAGTTACCCAGTTCTGAGAGAATCAGTCATAGGAATTGATGTCCTTTCCAGTGAGAACAGGGAAGGTATACTAGCTGCTTGCTCCAAGAGAGACTGTTTTCACTACATTGCTGCTTTCACAGGCATACCCTGTGTGTCATGGCTGCTGAAGGGGTTCATCTCTTCCACCATTTCCTTGGGTATCCCAGCAAGCGTGTTAGGCCCCTCCCCCATCCTCTATGCTCTGGAGCTAGGCTTCCTATTTTCAAATCCTGGCTGTAGAATTTTAAAGCTCTATGACCTTGAGTCAACATCTCTTGGAAGTGAAAGGCACCTTGTCAAGATCTTCATTCCTTCTCTGAAAGATGATCATTGTAGACATCTTACAGAGTAGTCGTGAAGTGTTTGAGTAGGAACCATTTCTAGCACCATGAACCCATGCAATAGGCTTTTCAAAACAAGTTAGAAAATACACAAAGAACGAAATTTACCCTTTTATTTTATTGACATATTTCTTTGCTTCTGTTGATGGAATACAAGCTCTTACATATACCAGCCAGCTATGCTCTTTCCCCTGGGCTTATCCCTATCCCTCTTTTTCTTTACTTTTTAAAAATTTGAGGCAGCCTCAGTAAGCTGCCCAAGTTGATCCTGAATACACTGTGCATTGCAGGCTGCCTTTGTAATTGTGATGTCCTGCCATAATCTTCCAAGTAGCTGGTAGGTTGTGATTGAGCTTCTGAGAGGTGGAATTCTAATCCAAAGCCTTTGTGGCATTGAAGGTGTGCCCATGAAGGCACCAGTCCCTCCTCTTTCTGCTTCACAGCCACTAGAGGTGTGCAGTTTGTTCTGCCACATAATACCCATCATGCTTTGCCACAGGCCCAAAGCAGCAAAACTTCCAGCTCATGCACAGAAGATACTGACTCCTTTTCCATTCTAAAGCAAATATACCACAGATATTTCTCAGGATGGAGAAAAGCTGGTCAACAGCTCTGTGAACAGAATGCTGTGAACTCAGACAAGGAGTGTGAGGAGTATCCCATGTAAGACGAACATGGGAATCATTCTAGCAAGCGAAACTGGCAGTAGTGTGTGGGTTTTCTGGTGTGTCTGGATATAGGGCTTTTGGAAGAACTAGGTGTTGAGAGAAGGGGGCAGAAGTTAATCAGGACCTAATTGGAGTGGAGGAGGGGCCTGGACACAGAGCTAAAGTACCTGTAGAGGTCAGAGGACAGCTTGTGAGAATCAGCTCTCTCCTTCCACTATGTGGGATCTTGGGATCAAACTCAGGTTTATCAAGCTTGGCAACAAATGTTCTTCCCTTCTGAGCCTCCTCACTAGCCCTTTTTAGAATCATCAATTTGTCACTGATAAGTGATGAAAGACTGACAGATGCAAGGAAATGGACTGAGATTTTTGGCCCAGGTAATTCAAATGGTTCTTTTAACTGAGAATTTAGAGAAAGACAATGAATGACCAGTTTTTTTTTAAAGATTTATTTATTTATTATGTATACAGTGTTCTACTTGCATGTACACCTGCACCCCAGAAGAGGGCACTAGATCTCACAGATGGCTGTGAGCCATGATGTGGTTGCTGGGAATTGAACTCAGGACCTTTGGAAGAGCAGCCGGTGCTCTTAACCTCTAAGCCATCTCTCCAGCCGGAATGACCAGTTTTTGATGGTTTGAAACACAAACAGAAAATTACTACATTGTCTTACTCAATCTTGGCATTGATTACAGTCAGCAAACTGTAAATAACTTTCCTGAGTGATTTGCATATTTAAAATCATTTATTGGAGAGAGCTGGAGAGATGGTTTAGTGGTTAATAGTGCTTCCTGATTTCCCAGAAGACTTGGGCTAATTTCCCAGTGCCTGTAGCCTATAACTCCAACTTTAGAGGGACCCCATGTCTTTGAACTCCACAGGCAACCACCTTCCACACACACCTAAAATACAATTAAAAAAAAAATAATTTCTTGACGACTTGGGCGTATAGGCTGTGCTCATCCTAATGTTTTCAGAGTTTGAGTAAATGGCCCTCCCACATCAGCAATCAGATACCTCAGGGCTGTGGGAAGCTGACTACTCTGGAGTAGATTTCAGGATAGTTAATGGGAGTAACAGTCATTAAGCATGTTTAATAAAGTGTAATTGTTAATTGGGTAGGTATGTGATAAGAAAGAGAAGCAGTTTAATTTGCTAACCTCATCAATATTCCTCTAATGTAGCCAGACCAAGCTTTCTTCCATTGTAATTTTTATGAAAAGTGGCATGAGGCATTGATACAGGTCTTAACTGTGTAGCCTTGGCTGGCCTTGAACTTATGTCTTTCCTCTACTCTCTGCCTCCCAAGTGCCCGTTGTTCTTTTTTATGTTTGCTACACAGTTGTAATGACTGTTCACTAAAGCTGCATATAATTTAGTCCTTTCACTGTTCACTGACTGAAGGAGAAAGATGTGTACTCTCTCCTCTGAGTAAGTATAGTAAACTGTAAGGACTGTTAGCTGCAGGTAATTCCAAAGTCAAGACAGATCCCACCTTCAAAACATGAATGGTTAAAAGTGACAGGAATAATGGCATGGAAGTGGATCCTCTGTATCCATGCAGCAGAATCCTCAGATCCAGCCAACTATGGTTTGAAAATATTTGGAAAAATGAATTGCTCCTGTAACTTTTCTCTTTCTATTATTCCCCTAACAATACAGGATAGCAATGGTTTACAAGGCATTCATTGTAATTAGTATTTTCAGTCTAGAAATTAGAGTATATAAGAGAATGTTTGTGGGTTATTGTGCAGATGTTTCATTGAAAGTCCTTGATCATCTGGAGGTTTTGGTATTCAGGAGACTCAGAACTAGTTCCTCATGGATGCTGACACCAAAGAATAATTGTGCACTTACTTGGGTGTGTGGCATGTCAAAGGGACATTGTGGTAGAATGCGTGGCCACTATACACTAGGCCCTGAGTTAAACCCAGGCATGATGGAGCAACATCAGCTTCTTGCAAGATAGATGTTCTGTGGTCCCAAAGGAAGGGAGTGGGGAGGTCCAGACGTTAACTATGAATAAATGACACCATTCTTTCTTATATCTGATGGTATTGCCACTTAGGAGTCTTGGTAGAGTTTGTTTTCTGTTATGACTGCGGTTCCTTCCCTAGGAACCTGAGCAGAAGCATAGCGTTGGAGCTTCTGCATAGCAATACAGGCCTGGGCACAGGGTACACATGGCGAGTCTGTCAGCTTGCAGGGAACTGGAGCAAAGGAAGAGCATCCAGGAGTCACCATCCACCTCCACTTATCTCTAACAAGGCTGAAATCATTTCAGGTCTTCAATTTGAGGAGGGTGATATTCCTAGTCAAAAAGGACTTACAAATGGATTTTGTGTGAAGGATGGGGTTTAGCCTAGTGGTAAAATGCCTGGCTACTATACACAAGGTCCTGGGTTAAACCCAGTATCTGTGCTGCAAGTGTGCGCGCGCGCACACACGCACACACAGTAGAATGTGTAGTCTATAGCAATCAAATTCCTGCTGGAGAGTGGTTTAGCTCCTCTGGTCCCATGCATCTGCGTCACAGCAGCTTCCTGCCTTCCACTCTCTTGTGGTAGGAGGTCTCATTCACCTCTGTTCTTATGCAGCTTTAGCATGTTTGCTTGTTGTAGGGGAAACAAGGTGAGCAGCTTGTCACCTTGCCTCTAAGGTCACCTGCCTCTAAGGTCTACTGAAATGGTGGCTTGGTGTTCCTACAGTGAGTTAAAGTGGGGAGTGCTCTACAGATGTAGACGTACTAGCATGTGTGAGGGAGGACTGGGCTTCAGTGCTCTTACTGCTAAACAGTAAAAGAAAATAAAAGCAGCGGCGGCGGCAGCAGCTGTGCTTGATCAGGCTGTCAGTCTTTGGAACACATCACACCCACTCTGATGTGCAGGCAAAGCACAGTTACTCACATCTATCCCTCTGTTTTCTCTGGCCACCCCTGCATGAACCCCTAAACACTTTAACATTTCCAGCTCCAGTGAGGCACAGTGGGGACCATGGCAAGAGACTCTTCGTCTTCCGGCCTTCTTCATATTACGATGCTCGCTTTCTGAGATTAATGGTGAGTAGAAATGTTCTTAACAGTTCTTACAGTATGTCTAGGAAGGAAAAATGCCTGGTTAGGAGATGTCTTTCACTTTAAAATGACTTTTTTCCCCCCAGAGGATACTGAGATTGAGGAGTAAAGTCTGATTTGCTACTGCCTTTTAAAGGTAGCTGGAACTGTATATTCAAAACAAGATTCACTGAGACCGCAGGTCAAGTGGCAGCCATTCCCCTGCTCAGGGTCATGCGGTTTGAAGTCCAATGAGTGTTTCCTCTCTGCAGGATCGTGTGGGCAGTGTCTGCTCAGTGTGGATCTGCATCAGGTCCTGTGGTCCACTCCCAACACCATGAAAAACCTGCAGATTTTCAGTTCTTAAAAGCTGAACCAGTGAACTGCTTATTTGTGTCATTAAGACAGTTTTTGGATTAGCAAAAGACTCACTGAGAGACTTCTAAAAAACAGCTCTATTTTGGGGATGTGATCTTTTTTTCAGTGCTATCTGGGAATTGATTTTAAGGTGATATCCTTCATTTATCAGTAGTGTAAATAATCTTGCTTGTTTAGAATGTTGTTTGTCTGTATCTTGATCCAAAAAATATCAAACAGAGGCTTAGAAATGAAATTTTTTTTGGACCCTGTCATTGCCCCCGAGATGCTCATCAACAGAGTTGTGGCCTTATGAGACTCTCCCTTCTCAGGATGTGCACTGCCTCTCCTTGGTCCTTCCTCCTTTTTTTTTAAAATTTTTTAAAATTTCATACAGGATCTCATGGTATCCCAAGCTGACTTCAAACTTTCTGTATAGCCAACGCTGCCTTCGAACTCCTGATCCTCCTGATCCTCCTGCCTCCACCTCCTGAATTCTGGATTCCCAGGTGTGTGCTGTCACACCTAGTGAGTGTCCTCTTTTCTTCCAGGACCAACTCTAGTGACCATTCAGTGGCCGAAATGCTATTGTTTTTACACTTTGTTCTTAATACAGACTTTTCTTTATTGCAGTGCTTTAATGAAGAAGTCAAAAGTCATTTCACATATATTATACTGTACTAAATGGTTGTGTCTAAAAACTAAATTAGAGGAATGTGACAGAAATCAGTGGTTTGATTCTGATTCCCAAATTGTTATGTTTGTTCAGCAAAGATAGAAGGAAATTGAATGAGAATAATTTTGGTGAGAAAATTAAGGAAGACCGTGAGAGAAACCTTTATGTTTTCCTTACAGAAATTCTACATTATGTTGACTGGGATCCCAGTTATAATTGGCATAACGCTGGTGAACATATTTATTGGTAAGTCCCTCATCCAACCCTCACTCCGTGAAATGATAACATTTGTAAACAAATGTACAAATTTTTAAAAAAGAAATTATGAACTTTTACATTAGTTACTTTTGCCTTGTTGTGATCAGACACAATGTCTGTGATCAGACATTCTACAGAAGGAAGGTTTATTTTGTCATGCTTTCACAGAGGCATTCGTCTACCATGAGGAATGGGAAGGGCACCAGGGAAACAGGGTGGGCTTGACCTTTAAAGACTGCTCCTAGTCACTATTTCCCCCCTTCAGGTCCCACCTCCTAAGAGCTCTGGAACCTTTTAAATAGCATGTGAGCAGTTGAAGGACATTTCTATAGGTAGTGGCTTCCAAACACCTGATCTTCCTTCTCCCCTGTCTTAATCACTGTTCTATTGCTGTGAAGAGAAACCATAGTCAACCCTTATAAAAGAAAGCATTTAATTGGGAGCTTGCTTACAAAGCATTTAATTAAGGGCTTTCAGAGCATTCGCCTATTATCTTGGTGGGGAGCATGGCAACATGCATTGTGCTGGAACAAAAGCTAAGAGCTACATCCTGATCCATAAGAAGAGATCTGGGTCAGGGGTGGGGCTTTTGAAACATCAAAGTCCATCCCCATAACACATTTCATCCAACAAGGCTATAAAAGCCTTCTAATCCTTTCAAACAGTTCTGCTCTCAGGTAACTAAGCAATCCAATAGATGAGCCTGTGGGGCCATTTTTATTCAAAGCACCAGATCTTCTTTTCCAAAATGAGCTTTGACAAGCTGGATTAGGAAAATAGAGGAATACAGTAGAGTGGGGAAGAGAGAATGAGAGAGACAGACACACACAGAGAAATGATTAAATGATTAAAATTCATCCTAGAATCTGTAAGCATTGGATGCCCAAAAGGTCTTCTGAACAGAATCTTAAAATTCTGATTTTTTTTTTTTTTAATCTTAGAATATTTTGTCTGGTAGATTTATGGGAGAGCATAAAATAGTATAAAAAACCAGTACATCCTTCACTAGTCTTGTTACTTAAGAACCAAATGGGCAACTCTGCTGAGATGCTGGAGGTCCTACCTTCCATTTAGAAGATGGATAGTACCCCCTTATCTTCCCCCAGGGAGTTCAACACCAGAGGAAGCAGTTTTGGAACCCCGAGCAGCTGGCTTCTGGGTATGCTGGGGAAATGCTGGTATGGAGCTGGTGACACAGTCTCTCAGTGCTAACCGAACATCATTACCATTCTCTCACTAGGTGAAGCTGAACTTGCAGAAATCCCAGAAGGCTACATCCCAGAACACTGGGAGTATTACAAGGTTTGCACAGCTTGTTAAAATTCTTCTTGCTTATCTTGTTAATGTTGTGGTAAATGTCTTAGCTAATTATGATATAGTTTTTATATTCAGGTTTTTTTCATCAAGTAGATGACACATTTTAAAAACTTAAATCTTTTTTAGATTTATTTATTTCATATGATTGGGCGTTTTACCTATTTATGAATGTGCTCCACATATGTGGTTGATACTGGGGAGGCCAGAAGAGGGTATCAGATTTCCTGGAATTGGAATTACTGATGGTTATGAGCCGCTATGTGGGTGCTGATACTTGAACTCAGATACTCTGAAAGAACAAGTGATATAAATTGCTGAACCATCTTTCTGGCCTACAATATTTAAAAAATTTTTATTTAATTTTTTTCATTTAAAAATTATGGTAAACTTTATAGGTTAAGTAAGCACGAAATATGCTTATTTCTGCAGTCTGGCAAAAGATCTTTGGGTCAGTAGAATTTGGTTTGTGTCCTGTCTTGCCCTTGAGCTGCAGTTCCTCAGTGCAGTGTAAAGGGAGCACACAGGCTCAGAACCAGGCAGACTGGTCAGCTGCTGCCACTTCGTTGCTCAGCTTATCTCAAACGTGGGGTAAGAATAGCGTGAACCTAGTGGTCAGAGTGATTCAAAACACATGAAAGTTGTTGGCATGTGAGTGTTTTGGTGATTTGAAACAGTAGTGCCCCAGAAAAGTAAAGCATCCTTCAAAAGGTAACTGATTGGAAACAAATTTTCTCTTAGCATCCGATATCAAGATGGCTTGCTCGGACTTTCTTTGATTGCCCTGAAAAGAACTATGAAAAAACCCTGGCTGTCCTCCAGATTGAATCTGAAAAGGCTGACTTACGGTAGGAGAAAGGGCTGGGGAAGAGAGACAGTTTCAGAACCTAGAGGTCTGTGTGAAGCATGAGGCTGGGGGCAGGGCTCACCTGGTAGGAGGGGGACTTTGTTACTGACTAGGGAGATGACAGCCATTGAAAGGATGTGCTCTCTCTTTCTTTCTCTCCCTCTGTCTCTATCTCTGTCTCTCTTTCCGTCTATCTCTCTCTGTTTCTCCGTGTGTCTCTCTCTATTTCTGTCTCTTTCTTAATGGTTATGGGTGTATGTCTCTGTGTGTGTGCCTGCCATGTGTGTCTAGATCCATGGAGGCCAAAAGGGCATCAGATCTGGAGCTGGAGTTACAGGCCTTTGGGAGCCACCAGACATGAATGCAGCAATGCGCTTAACTGCGGAGCCATCTCTCCAGCCCTGGAAAGAAACTCTTACATGAGCTTTTCTGTGCATACAGCAGCCCACTCCACAACCTGGTTGATTTCCTTCCATCCCATGTATAACAGAACAACCATATGTAATCCTGTGCACTTGTTTCTAGAAAAATTTTTACCAGTTAAAATTATTTTTCTAGGGGACTGGAAAGATGGCTTAGTGATTAAGAGCACTGGCTGTTTTTGCAAAGGTCGTGAGTTCAATTCCCAGAAGACACATGGTGGCTTACCACCATCTCTAATGAGATCTGGTGCCCTCTTCTGGCATGTAAGCACGCATGAAGACAGAACACTGTATGTATAAATAATAAATTGAAAAAAAAAATATTTTTCTAGTATGAAGTTATGTGGACGTGGATACAGCTGTCTTACAAACATTGCTCAGCCCATGCCTCAGTCAATGCTCTCCTGTGGTGACTCACCCTGACTGCTGTGCTTGTCTCAGTCTAGGCAGTGCCTTAGTTTTGGCTTCAGGCTGGGTGTTGTGCTACAGGCCTATCTCTGTGCTTTCAGGTCCAGCCTGTTCTACAAAGTGAGTCCAGGACAGCCAGGGCTATTACACAGAGAAACTCTGTTTTGAAAAACCTTAAATAAACAAATCAAAAAAAAAAAAAAGGAAGGAACATTCCACACGAGTACTATATTTACATAATTTCTATCCTGTCCTCTCTCCACTCTGGTTCCTCCCATGTCCTCCTACTCTCTCTCAACTTTATGAACTCTTTTTTCTTTAATTACTATAGTTATACATTTTGTGTAATTATATTTGAGAGAGTAGAGAAAAGAAGGATTGTATTCGTCCTTTTTAAAATGTTGAGTAAATACGCTCTTTAAGTCATGGCTGCAAAGGTATACCATCTCATGAATAAGGTTAGAAACCTGGTTAATGCTTAGGAAGTGAATTACGTAGTTGCATGTTTCCGATCATGAAAGATTAATATGTGTACTTTGACTTTGGAAGGTCAAGGGCTGGCATTGGATGTGGAGTAGGGAAGACATCTTTGCAATCCAGATCAGAGTAAAGATGTATGAGACAGCTGAGTGGGGCTCTGATTTGATATTTTCATTGACTTTGATTTTTCTGTTTTTTTCTTGACAACTAAATATCGAATGTAGACTATGCATTTTGATGCTGGTGAGGGGGATTCTACTTCCTGTGGAGAAGTTCCCTTTCCTAAAAGTGGAAGCAGCAGTGGAGGCAAAGGGCAGCAGGTCCTCCAAGAGGGCAGGTGTATCGCCCTGCAGCACTGGACTCTCTCGTGGACTTATTAGTAGGCATTCTGTAGCCAATTGTAGCCACATCAAAAAGGTGGGAAGACAGAGCAAGCTTTGCCACAGAGCCACAGAGCAGGGCCTATGGAGAGAATTGATCAGTGTAAGTGATGCTTTAACTACACAAGCAAGAAGATAAAAGTCATGAGTCCTAGACTCTGCTTGTATGTGTGGCAGATGTCTGCCTCCATGTGGCTGTGTGCATAAAAGCCAGACTATCACATATACAGTGATTAAATCTGTAGTTGCGATTGTAAGGTTTTTTTCTTTCTTTTTCATTAATTTTTTTTAGTGTATGAAACGATGGCTTTCCTGATGACATCTTCATAAACATTTCATTGTACTTTATCCATCTTCACCTCCCTTTACTTCCTCTTATCCTATCTCCTTCCTGCTGATCTCTTCCTGTCCTCCTTCCTCCCTTCCACTGGCCCCTTTCTGGCCCCAATAGTTCTCCAACTGCTTTTGTGTCTTATGTATATCTGTGTATATCAGTATATGTGAAATCTAGATTCCAAGCAGGAGAGGACATGTTATGCTTGTCTGGCTTAATCATCTAACACGGTGACCTCCAGCTTCATGCATTTTTCTGCGTATGGCGTGATATCATTTTTCCGTATGACTGAATAGGATTCCATAGTGTGCATGCGCACATCTTCTTCATCCATTCCTGTGTTGGGAGCTGGGCTGTTTCTGTACCTTGGCTGTTGTGGACAGGAACATGGATGGTCAGCTGCGTGTCTGGTGTGCTGACTTAGGCCCATGGGTAGTGTAGCTGTGTCCTGTGGTGGTTCTGTTTCGTTTTCTGATGGACCTCTGTGCTGACCGCCGTAGTAGCTGCACCTGCTTCTGTGTCCATATTTCACACCACTATTATTTCCTTTGGTGCAGGTTAAAGGAGTACGCAGCTCGAAAACTGATGCGCTCCCGGGGGGATGGACCGTGGTATCAGCGTCCAACCTTTGAAAAGGAGTTCATTGATAATTCTCCAAAAGCGACTCCTGACAACTGATGGTTCATTTGTCTAAGAACAGTGTGTTCCTCCAGTGGAAAGAAATGAATAAATATTCTGTATTTTTACTGTGATACACATGTGTTTCTGTGGCTGTTTCTCTATGTGGTCCAGGTGATATATTCCCTGTGGGCTTTTCCACTTCATTTGTTGAGATTTACAGGGTGGTAATAAAAGCTGGAGGTCTGGAAATTTGTGAATTCCTACAGTGACACTGTAGATAAGCTGCTGATGCCTTTGTCTGGCAGGTAGAAGGTGCAGCGGTCCTTTGAATATTCGGAAACTATAGTATGTATACTGCATTACAGACAGAACTTATTTGGGACTGCTTGGGATTTTAAGTTTTACAAGAAATACTGAACCAACCATATAAAAACGTAAGCACCACAATACCCAAGTTTTAGTAAACTAGGCTTAGAGTTTATAGCAAGTAACATCTTGCTTTATTTGGGGATGCATGTCATTCTTTTAAAACCATAAGCACAGACCCACCAACACTCAACATAGTCACTACATTTTCTTCTAGTACTGTTTTGTAGACACTGAAGTGCTTTCTTCCAAAGACTGACTGCTTTCTTACCAGCTCAAACACCAGTGCTAGTGTTTGAACCCAGGGCCTTCAGTGGGCTAAACACACATGCACCTCAGATCCATATCTGCAGTCTCCAGTGTGTGTTTTTACCTTTAGATCCTTTTAGAAAGCTGACATAGGGCCGAGGATTTGGAAACTTGGCAGGGCGCTGGCTCAGCACGCATGAAGCCTGGGTTTAGTCTCCAGCGCTGCATGAAATGTGAGTGAAAGCTAACTCAGGGCTGTCATCTCTCAAGCCTTTATTGTCTGCTGAGCACAGCCCCAAACATGGCCTCTTTCTGCATCTTTCCAACATCGCCATATCAAGTCTTCTACTCTGTTTTACAGGCAAGGATTAGAGACTTCAGGTGTCTTCAGTGTATACAAAAGTAGCTTTTGTTTCCAGTGTTTGTTTTCTTCAAACTCAAGAGGGCCTTTCTTTGTATCTGCTCTTCATTGACTGAAGTGAACTCACACTGTGTAGATTCAAGCCAGTGGTTTTCCAGGTGCTGTTCTTGGCCAAATAGGAAAGTGTCTTTTGCTACCTAAATGAATAGGTGAAATGAAAGGCCATGGGCCTGCTTGTCATGCTACCTGCACCTGACATCCACAGGATGTCTGGAGTGCTGGCAGCTCCTTGTTTTCCCAGAAGGGGGTGGCCACTTTCCACCACCCCAAAGTTTTTTTTTTTTTTTTTTTTTTTTATGAGGGTTACCTATGCATTTGAAATTACCATCTCACAATTCTTCCTATAGATTGAGAGAAGGACATAAGGTCTCCATCCCCTGCTTGTACAGACTGGTTTGTAGGAGAAATAGGAAAGAAGGAGCAGGCCCTGAGCATATTGGATCGATAGGCATCATTTATGCTTATGGGCTATTGTTTATTTTCTCTCATGCAGTATGTCCTGACTATAGTTTCCTCTCCCTCCCTTCCTCTTAGCTCTCCTCCCCCTGTAGGTTTCACTTTGCCATCCTACTAATATGATGAATGTATCATTCCTTATAGTCTACTAACACAAAGAAAGCTTGGCAATGAAAAAATACAATCCTATTAGAAATAGCTGTCATCAAGTCTAGTATATAAAAAATAGGAAACTAGCATATTTCATCTAACTCTTTAGAACTGTGCTTACACATACACACACACACACACACACACACACACACACACTCACACACATGTCATGACCCTCACTTAAACTTAAGGGAATGGGCTTTGAAAAGTTGAGTAGGTCACTTTAGGTTACATCTGATAAAAGTTACATTCTTTGGAGGGGAGTGAAAAATTTTTTTTTTGGAATTTTTGGAGGGGCATAGTACTGAAGACCAAACCCACGGCTTCATGTGTTCTGGGCCAGCACTCTGCCATTTTTTTTTTTTTCTCATATCCTTAGCTCTACATCAGTCTTCTAAAAGGATCTAAAAATAAACACATATGCTGGAGACTTAAGATATGGATCTGAGGTGAGTGTGTGTTTACCCCACTGAAGGCCCTGGGTTCAAACAGTAGCACCAGTAAGAAAGCAGCCAGTCTTAGGAAGGAAGGACCATGTCTGCACCTGGGACATATCTGTTTTGTAAACCTTGGATGTACAAACTTAGTTCAGTGAGGTCGTTTTTCCAACTCTTTTTTTTTCTTTGGTTCAGTGATAAACTTTGAAAAATTAAGATGTATTGATGCCCTATATCCAATTCTCAGCTCTGCAAAAATAGATGATGATAGATAGATAGATCGACAGATAGATAGATAGATAGATAGATAGATAGATAGATAGATAGATAGATAGAGGCATCAAACTCAAGTGTCCTTAGGAGCAGGCCCAGGTTTGTGGTGGAATATAAACTGCAAATTATCTTCTGATCTCCACATGTCACACACACATACACACACACACAGAGAAAGACGGAGAGAAGAGTGTCTAAGAACTGAAAACTAGGTATATGTCAAGAACAGCACATAGTCTATTTTTAGGGTATTAATAACTGTCATGCAGGTCCTTCCCAGGGCACAAAACAACATATCCATAAATTTAAAAACAATTCCTGTGAACTGACATGGCACACTTAAGTGGTCTGACAGCTCCCTGACAAAGCTGGCTAGTTGGGCCAACTGTTGCCACAGACATAGGAATGAAAAAGGACTAGACTCCAATGAGAGGATTTCACCAGCAAGCCAAGAGAGAATGTGGTGGGTTTTTTTTTTTTGTTGTTGTTGTTGTTGTTGTTGTTGTTTTTGCCTCCCAGCTGGCTTGCCAAACATGTTACCAGGGGTCAGGGCTGGGCTGGCTGTGTCCAGGTTCTTGGCCTCTTTTTTTAAAGGGTTGATTTAAGAACACACACACACAAGGTTTCAAAAGCAGCAAGGTGACTTCATTCAAAGCAGGGTGACAGTTCAGGTCAGACACACTGTTGAAACTGACGGCCTGCTACATGAGTGAGGAAGGCACTCATTGTGGTTACTTTTTATGGGGTTCAGAGACCGTGACTAGGGGTGTAGTTTGGTTAGATCTTTATTTTGATTGACACTTGGACATGTAAGTAACATGATCAGTGTTCATAAAGCATCTGCTCCCAGTCATATGCATATCAAATTACGCATAAGCATGAGATGGTAAATAGGGGATTCTTCCAAAAAGCTCACTTAGAGGACAGTGTACCTCATTGTCAAGCACCCAAAGCCAGTTCAACCAGTTCAAGCTACATCAACCCTTTTACCTTCTTAGATAAATATATGAATATATCTTAGATGATACACTTGAATAGAAAATAACGATTGCTAAAGGGAGGTAAAACGTAATCATTGTTTATCCTATTCATTTAAGTGGGTAAGTGCAGCTTGGTGCAGATGCGGTTCTGACTTACTAACAGGTGGGCTAGGTGTGTTGTTCAAAGCGTGTGTGTACACAGGCGAGGGTCTTAGGTTTCCAAGTGCGTTATTAGAAGAGGGGCATATAAGATACCAAACCAAGCAGAGTTCCAGGTTGCTATAATTCCCTACGCTGCTGCTTCACTGAGACCTGGGTACTCCTCTTTCTCTCTTCACTTTCTGGTTGCAATAGGGGTAACAGCTGCTTCTACCAGGCAATCCTGTGACCGATATACTGTCTTGACATAGGCCCAAATGCAACAAGACTAATTGTAACAGCATGGTCTGGTGTCTTGTATTTGATTGTGAATTATTTTGCTTCCTGAGATCTGCTTGCTGTCTTTTATGACCACACACTCACATACCCTAAATGACATTTATACCCTTGCCTAAGAAATTATTCCTGAGTGGCAAAAAAAAAAAAAAAAAAAAAAGGCCTACACCTGGGGAGAGCAGAAGGAAGGGTGGAGCTAAGGTTTGTGGGCTTTGGGGACAGAAGGATCATGGAAAAGAGACCAGAAGGGAAAGTAAGAGCAGAGCCACCATGGGTTAGTGTGGAGAGAAACACATGGCCAGATCGGCATGGATGGAGGAAAGCAATTCAGACGAGAAGAATAAAAAAGTATTTATGGAATTATGGATGGGAAGTAGTCCAGATAGAAATTATTAAAGCAGATGGCATGGGCTGGGGCCTGGGAGATAATGAGGTAGCTTTAGTGGGTAATATCTGCTCAGCCCCAGGTAAAATAAGGCTATTCTAAAATACAGCAGGTATCTGTGTCTTTATTGATTCGATAGTGGATTAGATAATACCACCATAATCATTATAGGTTTTAATAATTAACATTATTAGACCTTTTTATTTTCTGTAACAACTAATTGTAGGGGCATGAAAGCCTTTTGTGCTCACAGACGTGCACTAGGGGAACCTGGAATGTTAAGCACACAGAGTTGTTCCTTCAGAGGATGAAATGCAAAGCCTGTTTTCCAAAAAGAAGGCTAGAGTGAACGTGCTTTCTAGCCTTTCCACAATCTGTGTGGCTAAAGACTCTCTGGCCCTGGGCCTTCCTCCAGGTCCTTCTTGCAAACTTGTTTTTCTCAGCCAATGTATAGAACCTGTCTTTATGGAAGGTATCATACATATATACTTTAAAAGGAGTTTCAATGTAGTCACATCTGATCTGTATTTAGTTTATTTTGTTCCTCCATGTAGTGAGAATTTGTTTGTTTGTTTGTTTTAAACACAGAAATGTTGTGGGAATATGTTTTTGTTTTAATCCTAGGTGTGCAATAGGGGTTGTCCACAGCAGCTGACTATGATTTGTCCTGTGCTCTCACAGGGGCATGATTTTGCCAGCTGAGGGTAGTTTTCATTTGGAATTCTTGGGACTCTTCAGAGGGGATATAAATGCCAGAGCCTCAAGAGGCATGGCAGCTGCTGCTTCTCTTATTGTTGTTTGTTGCTGTTTGCTGGACAAACTTGCCCCAAGGAACTCAATGTCCCTAATCAGCAGGAATTAGTCTAAGGATATCCATGCCTCCTTTCCCCTCTAACCTTCTTTCTCATCTACCTAGTATTGGGGATTTGGAAGGGGTAAGGGTGCTGCAGGGAGGAAGACAAAATCTGGCTGCCATTGGTGTCCAGATGTAGGGCAAGGCAGAATGGAAAATCTGATTTCTAATGCCATAGAAGAAATGGCAGGAGACAAAGGAATGCATATTCTGTTTTAAGATGTCAGCAAAAGGCTTATTGTGGCTGCCACTAGGCTTTCCCTTGCTTTGCTTCCAGAGGGGATTTTCTTTTCTTTTTTCTTTATTCACTTTGTATCCAAGCTGTAACCCTGCTCCCCCATCTCCTCCCAGTCCCACCCACCTTCCCTCTTCCCTCCCTATGCCACTCCCCCAGTCCATTGATAGGGGAGGACCTCCTCTCCGTCTATGTGACCCTAGCCTATCAGGTCTCATTAAGGTTGGCTGCATCATCTTCCTCTATGCCTTGGCAAGGTTGCACCCCCCAGGGAGAGGTGATCAAGGAGCTGGTCACTGAGTCCATGTCAGAGACAGCCCCCATCCCCTTACTAGCAGAGGGGATTTTTTGGTTTGTTTTTTTGGTTTGTTTTTTGTTTTTATTGGGTTGTTTGTTTGTCTTTCCTTCTTTTCTTTTTCCTATATTCCTTTTCAAAAAAGGCTGAGAAAATGGTTGAACAGTTTGAAAAATTGCGGGTGGAAATGAAGGAATCTGAGAAACAAAAAAATGGATGAAATGGTAAAACCAAAAATGTCACTCTATTCTCTCATTTTTGAAAAGGTTGCAGAGTTGGCTGTACAACTGAAAAAAATTTGGGTAGAGGTGAAAGCAGTTGGGATTGGGAAGTGCCAGAAAAGGGAGAAAGAACAAGAGGGCTCAGACCAGGTGACTGAGTAAGAGAATGGGAGCTTCCTAAAGGATGAAAGACGGAAGCAAACAAGGCAAGAAAACAGATCCCAGCCAGCACACAAGGCTGTGCATTTTTGGTTTCAAGTCCTGGCAGCTCCTCGGTGGGATGGGCAGCAGGGTGTTTGGCAAAGAAGAGGAGGAGGCTGTACAGGGCTAATGGTGGGGATCATGATTGTAATGAGATAGAGCGACTTCCTATAGAAACGATAGATCTGAGGCATTTTAAAGAGTTCGTAATTTCCTGATGACACTGTTAGGCTTAGTGGCTTTAAGAGCTTGGGATGCGGAAGGTTCCAAGATGGTGGTGACCAGTGTGTGCCATATCTAAGGGGCAGAAGATCAGAGACTGTGAAACTGGTGAGTAAACAGGCGGCTGAATCCAAAACACTGACTTTGGTGCTTCTTGGACTAGGGAAAACATCCGAGGATTTGGGGACAATTGGATCCAGCATCTTCCCCAACCCCCATGGTCGTCTCCCAAGTCCAGGAGTCAAAAACTGTAAGCCCCTGCCCTTTCCACATACTCAAGAGAATGCATGACCTCGGTCCACAGACCCTCTACTCTAGCAGCCAGACATCTGATCCCTCCAGCTACCCTGAGAGCAGAGTCTGGATTTCTGGAACAGCATCCCAACCTCCAAACCATGGTTCTACTGGTCCCCCTATGGAGACCAGGTGAACAATAAAATCATATGGATTCTGGATCCAAGATGGTGGAGCTCAGAGGACTATGGGTCCCAAGAGCACTGTGTCTTGTAGCCCTGTAAGTCACAGCTCAGCTGCCATCTGAGGCAACGGATCCCCATGATTGCCACTTGGGGCAGATACCACCCCACTCCGCCACCCACAGCTTCCACATGAGACACCTGTCAAAGCACTTATGACTGTGCCACCCATGCCCACACCACTCGTTCCTACACCACCCATATTTTAAGTTACCTGCTCCTGCACCTGGCCTTCCAAAACACTCATCCCATTGTGGCTGCATCCAAAATGCCAGCACCTATTCCTGTTTCCCTGGACCTCTCTCATCATTCTGAATGATCCATTGATGAGCCAATCCAGTCTTCAGTGCAGGTTCAAGGAACACACAACCAAGGCTACTGACAATCAGATGGCTAAAGGTCAGCATAAAAACACAATCAACAAAAGCCAGGTCACCATGGCTCCACCCCCACCACAAAACAATGGATATTCTAATGCACCTGAAACACAGGAAAATGACCTTAAATATATGCTTATGCAGTTACTAAAGGCATATATACAGGAAACAAACAAATCTCTCAACTCAGGAAAATACAACCAAACCAACAGAGGCCATGGAAGACAAACAGGAAACCACAATCAAACAGGTAAAGGAAATGAATAAAACTGTTCAAGACCTGAAAATGGAATTAAAGTCAATAAAGAAAACACAAACCAAGAAAACCCTGGAGTAGAAGAACTTAAAGAGATCAGGACCCACAGAGATAAGCATCACTAACAGAATACAAGAGTTGGAAGAGAGACTCTCAGGCCTTGAAGATACAATTGAAGAAATCGATACATCGCTCAAAGAAAACAAAAAAGAAAAAATCCCTGACACAAAACATCCAAGAAGGGACTGGAGAGATTGCTCAGTGGTTAAGAGAGCTGTCTGGTCTTCCAGAGGTTCCTGGTTCAATTCCCAGCACTCACATGGCAGCTCACAACTGTCTGTAATGCCAATTCCAAGGGATCTGACACCTTTACACTAATGCACATAAAATAAAAAACATAAATTATTTTTTAAAAAATACATCCAAGAAATCAAGGCCACCTTGAAAAGATGAAACCTAAGAATAATAGGAATAGACCTAGGCTCCAAGGTCCAGAAAATATTTTCAAGAAAATCATAGAAGAAAATTTCCCCAACTTAAAAAAAAGAGATGCCCTTAAGCATATAAGAGGCTTATAGAACACCAATAGGCTAGACCACAAAAGAAATTCCTCCTGCCACATAATAATCAAAACACTAAATATACAGAACAAATAAAAAATATTAAAAGTGTCAAAGGAAAAAGGCCAAGTAACATATAAAGGTAAACCAATCAGAATCACACCTGACTTCTCAACAGAAACTATGAAAGCTAGAGGGGCCTGGGCAGGTGTCACGCAGACACTAAGAAACCACAGATGCCAGCCCAGACTAGTATACCCAGCAAAACTTTCAATCACCATGAATGGAGAAAACAAGATATTCCATGACAAAACTAGATTTAAACAATATCTATGCACCAACCCAGCCCTACAGAAGATACTAGAAGGAAAACAACAGTCCAATGAGGTCAACTACACCCAAGAAAACACAGGATTTAGATAACTTCACAGCAGCAACACCAAAAGACAGCAAACACACAAACACACTATCGCCACCAACTCCACAATAAAAGGAACTAACAATCATTGGTCACTAATTTCTATCAACATCAGTGTACTCAACTCTTCAATAAAAAGACACAGACTAACAAAATGGCTGTGGAAACAGAATCCAACATTGCGCTGCTTTCAAGAAACATACCTTAATAACAAGGATAAATACTACCTCAGAGTAAATGGCTAGAAAAAGGTTTTTCAAGCAAACAGACCCAAGAAGCAAGCTGAAGTAGCCATCCTAATATCTAATAAAATAGACTTTCAACCAAAATTAATCAAAAGAGATGGGAAAAGACATTTCATTCTCATGGAAGGAAAACCCCACCAAATGGATATCCCAATCCTGAACATCTATGCCCCAAATACAAGGGCACCTGCATTCCTAAAAGAAAAATTATGAAAGGTTAAATCACATATTGATCCCAACACATTAATAGTGTGAGACTTCAACACCCTACTCTCACCAATGAACAAAGATCATCAAGACAGAAACTAGAGAAATAATGAAGATAACAGAGGTCATCAAAGAGACCTAATAGTTGTCTAGAGAATTTTTCACCGAAACACAAAAGAATATACTTTTTTTTTCTCAGCACTACAAGCACTTTAAAATTGACTGTATAGTCTGTCACAAAGCAAACCTCAACTGATACATGAAAATTGAATTAACCCATTGTTCTTTATCAGATCACCATGGATTAAAGCTAGACTTCAACAACAACAGAAACAAAAGAAAAGCGTACACATTCATGGAAACTGAACAATTCCCTGTTCGATGAACACTCGGTGAGGGAAGAAATAAAGACACAAATTAAAGACTTTCTAGAATTCAATGAAAATGAGGGCACAGCTTACCCAAACTTAAGGGACACTATGAAAGCAGTGCTAAGAGGAAAGTTCATAGCACTAAGTGCCTTTATAAAGAAATTGGAGTGATCCCATATTGGCAACTTCACAGATGACCTGAAAGCTTTAGGAAAAAAGAAAGAAAGAAAGGAAGAAGAAGAAGAAGAAGAAGAAGAAGAAGAAGAAGAAGAAGAAGAAGAAGAAAAGAAGAAGAAGAAGAAGAACCCAGGGCCAGATGGTTTTAGCACAGAATTCTACCAGACTTTCAAAGAAGAGCTAACACTAAGTCTCTTAAGAAAGAAACTGAAGAAGATATCAGAAGATGGAAAGATCTCCCATGCTCATGGATCGATAGGATTAACATAGTAAAAATGGCCATCTCACCAAAGGCAATTTACAGATTCACTGCAATCCTCATCAAAATACCAACACAATTTTTTACAGACCTTGAAAGAACAATTCTAAACTTCATATGGAAAAACAAAAAACCCAGAATACCTACAACAATCTATACAATAATAGATCTTCAGGAGGCATCTCTGTCCATGATTTTAAGCTATACTACAGAGCAACTGCATGGTACTGGCATAGGAATAGGCTAGTTGATCAATGGAATCAAAATAAGCCCACATTCCTGTGAACACCTTATTTTTGACAAAGGAAGTAAAACCATACAATGAAAAAAAGACAGCATCTTCAACAAATGTTGCTGGTCTAACTGGATGTCTATATATAGAAAATGCAAATAGATCCATATTTATCACCCTGCAAAAAACTCAATCCAGGTGGATCAAAGACCTCAACATAAAACTAAATACACTAAATCTACTTGAGGAGAAAGTTGGCTAGAGCCTTCAACTCGTTGGCACAGGAGACAATTTCCTGAACAGAACACCAACAGCACAGGCTCTAAGATCTACAATTAATAAATGGGACCTCTTGAAACTGAAAAGCTTCTGTAAAGCATAGGACACCATCAATAGGATGAAATAGCAGTCTACAGATTGGGAAAAGTTCTTCACCAATCCCTACATCCGACAAAGGGCTAATATCCAGAATATATAAAGAACTCAATTAAACACCAACACACCAAATAATCCATTTTAAAAAATGGGATATAAAGCTAAACAAAGAATTCTCAACAGAGGAATCTCGAATGGAGGAGAGACACTTAAAGAAATTCTCAATGTCAGGGAAATGCAAACCAAAATGACTCTGAGATTCCATCTTACACCTATCAGAATGGCTAAGATCAAAAACTCAAGTGACAACACATGCTGGTGAGGATGTGGAGAAAGGGAAACACTCCTTCATTGCTGGTGGAAGTGCAAACTTGTACAATCACTGTGGAAATCAATCTGGCACTTTCTCTCTGAAAACTGGGAATAGCCATACCTCAAGACCCAGCTATACCACTCCTGGGCATACACCCAAAAGGCGCTCCACCGTACAACAAGGAAATTTGCTCAACCATGTTCACAGAAACTTTATTCATAATAGCCAGAAAAGGAGAATATGACGATGGACTACTAACAACACTAAGAAACCATATGGATTGTCCCTTCTACTTCATGAAAGGCTTCTGCCTTTCCAGAGCTCACCTTAAACAGTGTTTATGCTATTAACACAAAGGTGTGTGTCTACTGCTGTTTCGACAATGTATATTCCACTACAGATTACAATGGTGATGCTAACATGTCTAAAGTTTTACCACCTTTGTAAAATTAAAAAGCGATCCTTGTAAGCTGAAGAAAATCCACGTGAATCTACCTCTCAGGTCATTTGGGCTCCAGATAAGTACGGTTCCTATTATCTATCTCAAAAGGTGGGATTCCTCCCTTTCCCACTCCCCATCCTCCTCTCCCTGGTTTTGGGACTCCTCTTTCCTGGCTACCTGATTGCTATATTAATACATCTAACACGGGCAGACTGATAAGTTCCCTTCCATGCCCTCCCTTCTCTCTGACCCTCACGAAAATGCCTTCTCTTGGGTGGATAATCTTTTTCTTTTTATTGACATGGTCTCTTGGCTTTTTTTTTTTCCTCTCATGTTGCAAAATCCCAGTGCTAGGTGAAGCTGTGTCTCCTGAGAGTCTTCCCTGTGACTCCTGACACTGCTTGTGATGACCTGCTCTGTCAGTTGTGGCCCTGTATCTCTGGTTCTCCTGTACTTTGTGGGGATGCCTCAAAGACTGGCAAAACTGATTTACTTTTTTCTCTTCACCCATGGGAATTGTGTCTTCCACCATACCCCCAGGCTGTCCTCTGAGATGCCTTCTAAATAATTTCATATTTGTACACCAGAGCCCGCTTTAAGGCTCTCTAGGCTTACACGCTTCTGCAACCAAATTTGGCCTCAGTCATCCTTAGATGACAGATTCAAAATCTTTTAAATTAATATCAGTGATTGGGTAAATTGAGGTTCCCTTGGGTAAATGGAGGTTCCCTATGTTCAAGCTAAACCTTCAATCTAAACCTTCTCTCTCTGCTTGCTCTCTAAAAAAGTTTCAAATGTACATATAAAAGCATTTTTCTCCTTAACCTACTTGACTCTGTTCCAGTGTCCTGCCAGACCCAGGTGTTTCCTACATCCATGACACACCAAAGCCACTCCCTGCAGGGGCTCCAGTCTCAGTCTAACCTCCAAGACTGCATCAGTCCAGACTTGCACTCTCCCCTCCAGCCACAGATGTTCTTACAGACCCTGGACAGTACCGAAATAGCCTGCTTTTCCTTGGCCAACTTTTCAGCCTTTTGACCCCCCTATAAGCTGTCCCAGAGTCAGCAGAAAGTAGCTAAAGATGATATCTTCGCCCAATATCTACTCACGAACCAAAGTCTGGAATGGTGTGTTTCAGGCCCAGGAACAACCACTCCAGGTTCTTCCAACTTTCGTGAGTCCCTATCTGCTGCTGGGCATGGCTAGCAGCTTCACCTTCTACCCTGAACTTTCCAGGGCAGGGGTTTCCCCTCCTCCTCGCCATATAATCGGACATTTTGGGCTCTTACTTTCTCTCTCTCTCTCTCTCTCTCTCTCTCTCTCTCTTATGCCCTTGCATGGTGCCCAAGAGCTGCTTTCAAGGAACCTACATTTATATACTTTAACTTGCTTTACATGAGAATCAGCTTAACATCTTTTTTTTTTTTAATTATAGAAAAAGGGAGGAATGTTAGTGTATAGGCAGCCCACTTCTGGGTTGCCTAGTAACCTATGATGTCATCATGTGTCACCCACCAGGTGTGTGGCAGGTGAGGTTCAACTGCACATGCACAAACTATAAAAGGACCAACAGGGCACTTTGCCTTTCTGTTACTATCCTCTCTTGCTCTCTCTGCCTCACTTTCTTTCCTGCCTCCTCTCCATGTCTCTTTCTTTCCTTTTCTTTTTTTTCAAACTTTTTAAAAATAATTTACTTTTATTTTATGCACATTGGTGTTTTGCATGCATGTATGTCTATGTGAGGGTGTCAGAAGCACTGAAACTGGAGTTACAGACAGGTGTGAGCTGCCATGTGGGTGCTGGGAATTGAACTTGGGTGCTCTGGAAGAGTAGTCAGTGCTCTTAAACACTGAGCCATCTCTCCAGCCCCCTCCTTTTCTTCTTTATGTCTCCACCTCCATTCAATAAATCTCTCTCACATAATAATAATAATAAAATCTATATGGAAACCTAATACTATAGAAGCTTCCTAAAATATACACATACATACGCATAAAAGAAATTCAAATGGAGTTAACCTAAAACAAGAGGACAATACCTTTTCCGGGCACCATAGGCTATGAAATAAAATAACCCAGTGCCATGTATAGAGTATCATAACATTTTGAGGCATTGGTTAGTAAGGCCCCCCGCAAAAAAAGAAAAAGAAAAAGAAAAAGAAAAATACAGGCCATTGCTATTCCTCTTGCTTACCCTACAGAACTTAGTGGTAGGGCTTTATTGCTGAAGATGCCACATACTTGATTCATAGGACACAGAGAAATCAAGCTGGTACCAACACAGTATTCTCATTCTTACTAGCTAGCTTTCATAGTGCTGTAAGGTTCTTGGCATTCTGCCAGAAGTATAATCAACAGTCTTACCCAGCTGTGAATCCCATGACCTGAAGCAATAATTGCTATGGCAAGATATGTTCACTGGTACAATAATGACATAAATGTTATAGAAGTGACCTACTACTTTTGGATTGGATTTATAGCCTGATTCCCAAGATGGCATTATTGGCACTAAGATACATTTTCACCCCAGGGCTGAGTTACAGAGCTTAAAATCAGTATCTCATGTTCTCATCTTTGTGAAATTATTTGGTTTTAACCCTCTATCCAGCTTCCTTTCTACCTATAACACACTAGTTACCCGGAATAAAATCCACCATGTGTTAACAAGAATCACTCATCATGGAAGAAGTTTTGAAGATCTGCATGATTTATTCCTCTTAATATTTTTCCTGGGTGTTCATACTGTTTGTTAAGATGATGACGAGGGAAAATTTTAAGAGTCATCTCTGTTGGAGTGCGTGGATGTGCTGCTCACAGACACGATTTTACCTACAATCTTCAGGAGCAGAAAGAGTCTAAAAACAATTTTTAAAGACACAGCTTTTAGTCAGATAAATAACAGCAAAAATATCAAAGTTAGGTCAGAAAGTGACTGTTGTAGCAGTAAGCCACATTTACACATGTGCTTTTAAGAAAGCCAAAAATTCTCAGCACACATGGAAGTCTATTCTCTCCACTTCCAGAGTCTAAATCTGAAACTACTCTAGCTGTCTTGTTCTCCATTCAGTGGGAGCTTGGATTTCAGTGGGGGTCTGGCACTTGGCTTCTGGATGGAAAACAGGATTCCATTTCTCTCAGGGGCTGCTAGAGTGCTTTAGGGAGAGGCCCATGTGCACTAGGCTAGAGTGTGGAAAGAAATTTCTACTGAATGTTATAGTTTAGCTCTTTTAGAATGTGATTGCTGGTGGCAATGGAAGCTCAGACATTTCAAAGCCCATGTCAATATCAAAGGGTTACAGCTCTTGGTTAAATTGCTGTGCTAAGCACAGCAGAGGTGCGGCAAAAGCCCGTGCCTGGTGGGCTTGCAACCGAGATATAGATTGATGAGATCCAGGCCCAGCAGGCCGGAGGGCAGGCCTAGTGAGACGAAGCCCAGTGGGGGATAAATGATGAGTCTCAGGCAGCCATGGTGAAAAGCTGGAGGTATCAAGCAGCACACAGCCAACCAGCACATTTATTTGAAATCAGGAATTTATAAACCTTGGGCAGTGGGAAGGGTTGAGGTGAATGTGTTTGATTTTCTAGGATCAGGGATGCCAGGGATGCTTGATTTACATGTAGTGGTACAGTGCCTCATTTTCCATGCAGTAGCATGGTCCTATTGCAAGAAGTATAACACAGTACTTAATTATCCTATGGGTGGGAAAATTTCCACGTACGATAGAAGGTCATTGCTTAAGACTAAGATCCTTAGTAGGGTGGGGCATTTCTAAGAATTCTCAGATGCTTGCTGGACCAGTTTTCTTATCAGAAAAGGCTCTGACCTGTAATCTGTGCTGAGGGATGTGTGACGCTCCTTATAAGACCTGGGGTCACCCAGATCAGGGGAGACTTTTAGAACCCCACTGATATAAGGGGGTCCACCATCATAGACTGAGCACAAACAAACGGCTATCTGGAGATTTTAGACTTCAACCTAAACCAGCAAAGCTCCATACCACTGCGCCAAGACCTTGGCCTCCACAGTCATATTCCTAGTCCCTCTTCTGCAATTGTCAGCTCACCTCATCTCATGAGGACACCTGCAATTACTCTTTTGATACTCTAGTCTAATTTTTCATCTCCTGATCCTTACTTGAAGACCTTCTTTTGAATGTAAGGTTATTTTCATAGTACCTATGAAAATATCTCTGAGGAATCATTTTCTCCTTTCCAAAGGCTGAACTGCAGATGATCTGGAGGAACTGCTTTTTTCTGCATGAACCTCAAACTTAGTCTACTCAGTGCTCATTGGTCCTCACATGAGCAATCTGGCTTTTATGTTTTTGCTTATAACGGATCTGGTTGAAAAGTTCTTTCCCAGTCAGTCCACTTTTCTAAATTCTGCTTTTCCCACATTTTCAGAAGCTCTAGTAGACACACTATTCATTATTTATCACATAATAAAACAAATTTTATGAGATATTTTATTTGTGTACTTTGTCCTCCTAGGTAGATTCCAAATTACTTGAGAACAGAGACTATCTTAATACATTTTGTACCACAGGGACTAACCTATGATTCTACACAGCTTCTTGGAAAAACACTAAAAATTTCTATTTTAGAGGTGTTACTAGGGTAAGAAACACTTGTGAAACACTAGCAGCTGGCCTTATGCTAGAAGAGGAACAGGCCAGCTGTTGGGTGCTTTACAAACACCTTCTATCCTGAGCAGGTTTTCAATGCATCATTATTCATTGTTTATTTATAATGGACCTGTTTCTTCTTTGATGAATGACTCCCTCCCATCATAGGCCTGGCTTAGTATATTCTGAAGCTTAGCTAAGTAGATTGTTTTCTAGAAACCTGGATCTTGGCTGTCTAAAGAGGGAAGGCATGGGCGTGTCCAGAAGGAAAGGGGTGTAAAGTAGATGCTGTTGTGCTGAGTGCTTAACTGCACGGCCTTCTGTGCTGGAGTCACTCTTACTCTCCCACCAAACTCCTCATGTTGTTTATTTAAAGCTAAATTCTAGCATTTACTGTTATAGAACCCTGGTTGGGTTCAGAGAATGTGCTGCAAGCTGCAGATCCTTGGGAACAGGAAGGGTGTTTGCAGTAATTTTCAGTTATTCAGTTACTTCAATTTGCAGGGAAATTGAAGACACTTCAATTTCCAATCAGGAAGCTGCAGAGTGCAGTGATCAGGTGGGAAGTCAGTCAGTCAAGTCAGCATCTGTGTTGTCTGAGATGGTGTGCCAGAGCAACACACATGCATCCAGTATCCTAGACATACAGTGGAGAGGAGGAGGGGAGACCAGCAAGAGTCAGACATGCTCAATCTTAAAAAATTGCAAAGAATAGGATGAACCTATTGTCTATGGAAGCATGAAAATAAAATTCATTTCCAGCCAGATGTGGTGACATGCCTGTAATCCCAGTACTCAGGAAGCTGAGGTCGGAGGAGGGCCCTGTGAAGAAGAAGTGTGTGTGTGCGTGTGTTTGAGAGAGAGAAGGAGAGAGAAAGAGTTACCTTTGTGTCTATAGGTGTAGATGAGGAAGAGCACCATGAGTTCTTATAGTTGAAATAGAGATGTACAGGACTATGCAGGGACGGGAGATGTCCGATTCTTTTGAACAAGTGGCCTTTTCCTACTGTAATGGATCCAAAATTTCCCTCCTGGAGCCATCTAACACTTTCCCCATTGTCCAACACGTTCGTGTTCTCTACTGACAACTATTTTATGTGACAATTCAGGGTGGAAAGAAATCTAGCAGTTATTCTGAAAAATTGTAGGAATCAACAACATGCTCTACAAAATGGGCTGTGTTTGCAGGGCTGGATTTTGAAAATGTTTGACATAGGAGCAAAAACTGTAATTTTAGGGTCCATCAAATCTGGTAGATCATGATGCACTTACAGATGGCCTCAGCATGGACTAGGATCATGGTGCAAGCCTTGGATGGCTGGTGCAAAGCCTGGACCAGATGCTGGCTCGGGCTACATGGTGGCAAGGGCTTCCTCTTGGCATGGCAGAGGAGCAGGGACTCAAGAGACTGAAGTGCTGAGCTCAGTCCACCCAGCATGTTTCCAGCAGGGCCTGGAAAATTTTCAAGGCAATTCACTAATTGCCTCTCCTGGATCAGAATGCTAATGACAGGAATCAATGGCAGACTTTTTTATGCCTGTGGTGATGATAGAGGCCTGGGTAGACATCCTGGGTGGCAGTGATTCACTGCCAGAAGCAAATCTAGACGCTTATCTTGTCTGGCAGAGGTCCAAATGTCTGTAATGGATCTCAGAGGCGACTGTCACACAGCCCTGTCATGTTCACCCCACGATGCACAAGAGTGAAGCCAGTGGGCATTCCACTAAACTGTCACATTCCACTCTCACCAACTCCATGGCTAGCAAGTAGAGGTCTAAGGCAAGCTACCACACTCAGTAGTTGGTGGTCATGTCCATGTGGAACTTGAAGGTCCCAGAGTTTCTTAGTGGACGATGAGGCCAGGTTTCTTGAAGAAAGGAAGTTCCATGTCACCACTCTCCTCTACAGCCACTCCCCAAGGAGTTATGAGTTTCAGGCCATTTAGAGACCACTGGAAAGTGGATTTGAGCCAAACTGGAGCATATTCGGGTACCTGTCCTCTCTACCAGGAGCAGCTTACTGATGGCTAACATAGCTCTTGCCGGGCCCAGTAGGACCCTCAGCTCATCTTGCAGGCACTACCTAAGTTTCTGATGGCATCATTGGAATATATTGTTCAGAATCTCCACACTGGATCCTTGACCCATGGAGACCTAATGACCATAGCAGAAAGGACCAGGAAGGTGAACTGGTAGTCCCTTTCCCAACACATTACAACTATGGTGAAAACTTCAGTCTTGGAATTTGCACCATTACCAAAGACCAAGTAGTGGACATAGTTGTTTTTTACAATGCTTCTGATCTGTCTTTGGTTTTAGACTGGAAAGCTATGAAAATGACCAACCAGCTGTGAACACTGTGGTGCTTTCAATCTAGTTGGTATTTTAGACGATGTCTCTGAAGCAAGATAAAATATTTCCTGCAGTTAGTTTGCCGCTGCTGGTTTCTCACTAGCTAAACCTGAGGATAAGTAACGTGACCTTACTATGGGTCATGTCAACATCTGATTCTGAGTCTTCAGAGACCTTGACCCGGGTTTGGCAAATCTTTTCTGTAAAGGTTTTGTACGGTAAATATATTTGCTTTTTTGGCTGTCTGACAGCTGATGTATCTATTTGGCTTCACTATTGCAGCAGAAAACTGGCCTCAGCTCTAACAGAGGCTGGCTGCAGCCTACCCAGTCCTGGTCTTTACCATCAACCTGCAGAGGGCATAGAGCTAATTCCTACAGTGATGAAAAGGCACAGAAGGGACCCAGGACAGGACTGGTGGGTGCCCTTTAGAAGAGGGTGAGAGATGTATTATGAAGAAACACAGGACATACCATGAGATAAAACTTCTGGGGGAAGGTTTAGTAATTATTGGTTACTTTTGTGTCTTTGTGACATAACAGCCAACAGAAACAACTAAAGCTGTTAGGGGAGGAAGGATTTATTTTGGCTCACCGTTTCAAAGAGTTAATTTCATCGTGGTGGGAAGGGCATGGTGGGGCCTCAGTGAACTTACTTAGATTCTTCTGTGGGGTTCTCATTCTGCCTGGGGGCTGCCTCCCAGCAGTCCACGAAAACAGGAGGGGCAGGACACTAGAAGCGTGCCTGGAATGGTCAGCCAGAACTGTACAGGGATCACACACCCCAGGAACAGCTGATGGCTAGTTCAACTTTACTCCCAGAGAACAAAGAATATATACCCCTAGGGGAGTGGCTGGGGGGGCTCCAAGAATAGGTATACATAATTAGTTGAAACTAGGCACTGCAAGAATGCTTGATTTGCTTTCTACAGCACACTGTATAAAGCAAAGAGTAGAAAGTCAATGCAGGGAGGGGAGAACTAGCAGAGAGCTGTGTCAGAGGCCAAATATCAAGAGTGGTTAGGGAAATCTGTTATCTAAAGACACTCTCCAGATGAAGTCAGGCAGAAAGCAGGGGCCCCCACCGAGGGAAGGGAGTTCTGCCTTTAGCTCATAATGGCTATCTGGTCCATGCAAGAACTGCAACCTCAACCAGCAGGGAACCTCAACACTCTTGTAGTCAGTACATGTCATATGTAAAGATCTTGCTTTGACTAACTGCTAAGCTCTGAGACACAGCCTTGGTGGCTGGTGTTTATGACTGTGCCCATAGCAGTTTCTCCACCACCCAGGATGATGAGTCTCCCTATCTGGTGGTGGGCACTAGAAGGATGGTGTCAGATTGCCTTGAAAGATGATCTGCCCACTGATGTAAGTATCCTGTGAGACAGGCTCCTGAAGAACTGTGGAAGACGTTGCACATCAAGAGCAGGCACTGGGCATTCTGGAAAGCTGAATAATGGCTTAGCTCATTCTGATGTTGAGAGCTAACCACCTCCATCCCTCCGGAGTTAGCTCATTCTGACACAAGCCTACCGTCTAGTTAGACAGATTGTCTATAAAATTTTTTGATTGTTTATAAATTTAACAGCAGAAACTGGCTTATTTTATCTATGTGGTGAATGGGGCAAGTATGAACCAGTAGAGGAAAAATTGACATGATCAAAAACACTGTAGAAAATGAACAACTCTCTGGGATTCATGAAAAATAGATGCTATCCTGGTTAGTTTTTGTCAATATGACACAAACTAGAGTCACCTCCATCAGATTGCCCTGTAGAACATTTTTATTTATTAATAATTAACATGAGAGAGCCCAGAGCAATGTGGGCAGTTCCATCCATGGACAGTTGCTCCTGGGTTGTATAAGGAAGTAGACTGAGAAAGCAATGGCATTGTGTGACAAGACTTTTCTTGGGAGATGCTACATGCACATCTACTCATTCCAGTTGGTGAGTGAGAGGTCCAAATTCAAAATTAGAGGCTAGGGCAGCATGATTTTTATCCTGGGTACAAGTTTAGACAAAGGAGCTGGCAAGTTGAGACAGACCCGCCCTGCGGGTAACCAGGCTTTCGCTTGAGAGATACCATTGCCTGGCAGCCCACCCAGGTAGCACCTAGTTCTCCACCCAGATAGCTCCTAGCTTGTGACAAAGTCACGTAGCCCTGCTTCTAAGAAAAACTACAAGATGTGCTACTCGCTCCCTCTCCCTAGCAACAGCCAAATCAGCACGTAACAGGACATTCCAGGTGTTGCTCATGATAAAATATCCTCCAGATGGCCGGGCCAGGATCGACCATGGTCTTGGCACCTAAAGTAAACCAATCATTTCAAAAGTCAATTTTTCTTACCCAATCATGTAACTCCAAGGCTTGGAAACTGCCGGCTTGTGGTTTTGCCCTTTAAAAACCTTGATCCCCTAGATCTCAGGGCTGTATTCCTCTCCTGTTTTAACAGGGAGCTTGTGACCCAGGCTCAAGCTTGTATTGAATAAACCGTTATGTGTTTTGCAGCAGACTCGACTCCCGGTGCTCTTTTGGGGTCTTGTGATCTAGGCACAACAGTGAGTCCAGTATAGACCAAAGTACAGATACCATCAAAGTCCAATTTGGTGAATCGAGTTTTATTGTGTTACTTACAGGTGTATGGGTGAGGGAAAAATTACAGGAGCAGAAATGACTTAAAGACAGCTGCATCACCAAGGCCCACCCAAGCATGTGTGACAGCTCACAAAAACTGGGAACCTGGAGCACACTGCACAGCCTGAAGGCAGCTCAACAGCTTGGAGGGTATCCCTTCTAAGTGATTCCTTTTCTTTCTTTCTTTGTTTCTTTCTTCCTTCCTTCCTTCCTTCCTTCCTTCCTTCCTTCCTTCCTTTCATATACTTTTTTTTAACTTTTATTAATTACACTTTATTCACTTTGTATCCCCCCGTAAACCCCTCCCTCCTTCCCTCCTAATCTTACCTTCCCTCCCCCTTCTTCACTTATGCCCCTCCCCAAGTCCATTGATAGGGGAGGTCCCCCCCTCCTTCCTTCTGTTCTTAGTCTATCAGATCTTATCAGGAGTGGCTGCATTGTCATCTTCTGTGGCCTGGTAAGGCTGCTCCACCCTCAGGGGGAGGTGATCAAAGAGCAGGCCAATCAGTTTATGTCAGAGGCAGTCCCTCTTCCCATTACTACGGAACCCACTTGGACACTGAACTGCCATGGGCTACATCTGTGCAGGGGTTCTAGGTTCTCTTCATGCATGGTACTTGGTTGGAGTATGAGTCTCTGGAAAGACCCCTGTGTTCAAATTTTCTGGTTCTGTTGCTCCCCTTGTGGAGTTCCTGGTTCTCCCCAGATCTTACTATTTTCCCACTTCTTACATAAGATTCCACGCACACTGCCCAACAGTTGGCCATAAGTCTCAGAATCTGCTTTGATAGACTGCAGGGCAGAGCCTTTCAGAGGCCCTCTGTGGCAGGTTCCTAACTTGTTTCCTGTTTTCTTCTTCTTCCTTTCTCTCTCTCTCTCTTTCTTTCTTTCCATTCTTTCTTTCTTCCTATTTTTCCCTCTTATTGAAAATAGATTCTTTCCTCATACAATATATCCTGATTATAGTTTCATTTCCCTTTATTCTTCCCAGTTCCTCTCCATCTCTCCAACCCTCCAGATTCATTACCTTTCTGTTTCTCATTAGAAAAGACTAGGCTTCTAAGAGATAACAACCAAACATGACAAAATAAATAAATAAAATAAAGTAAAACCCATCACATTGAGGCTTTACAAAGCAATCCAGCAGAAGGAAAGCACCCAAGAGCAGCCACAAGATTCATACACTTAGGAATCCCATAAAGAGACTAAGCTAAAAGCTGTAATATATATGCAGAGGACAGCTCATGCCTTCTGCTTGCTGCTTCAATTTCTGTGAGATAATATGTGCCTTGCTTAGTTGATTCAGAGTGCTTTGTTCTCTCGGTGTCTGGTGTCCTCCATCCTCTTGGTCTCTCATACTCTTTCTGCCTTCTCTTTTGCTGGACTCCCTGAGCCCTGAGGGGAGGGATTTGATGGAGACATCCCATTTATATTCTCTCTTGAATGTCTGACTGTGGGTCTCTGCATCTGTTCCCATCTGCTTCCAGAGGAAGTGTTGTAAGACCTGGGGTCTCACAGCTCAGGAGTTTAAGATCGCGCCCTTCCCAGAAACTCCCCCAGACCAAGACTCGTTGCAAAAGCAAGAGGTTTATTAACCATTGCGCAATGGGGTCACCCCTGCCGGTCAGCAAAGAGTGGCACCGGGAGACAAAGGCCTTTAGGATTTTAAAAGAAAAATTGCGGGAGATTTGAAGTTGCAGTCTTGGCAATTTAGGATTGGATGAGGACGCTATAAAGTAAGATAATTGGTTAGTCTTAGGTGCTCAAGCTTGGCCAGTCCTGCCAAGTGTGGATGCAGCTGCAATTTAAGGTGGGGGTGTTAGCTCATCCTTGAAGATTAGGGGCTGCGGACTTTTGGCTGCAGGTCAAAAGCTACTCAGAAGAAGTCTGGGTTCGTTGCTAAGAAATGCTATCTCAAAGACAAGGGTCTGGTCCTTTTTTTTTGCTGAGTGAAAGTCATTGCTTGCTTGCCTTTTTTTTTTTAAATTTGTCCTCACAGATAGGGTCACATTCCTCCATTCTCTGGAAAGGTACTAAGAGGCTTTAGCTTAACCTGAACCTAAAACTCGAAGCTATAGGCTTTAGAAGGCATACAGGTTTACAAAGTTAGTCTAACCCTTTCAGTGTTTCTGATGATGGCTGGATAAAGCACTGATATATGAGTATTGTAGAATATCAGTAGGTGACTCAGGTGTTGTAAACCTCTTCCAGGCACTTGGCTGCACTATGCTTCTTTCCAGCAGCTGGCCTGAAAAGTCCTCCTTGCAGCTTGTCTTGTCTGGGAATGACTTTCGGCAGCATTTGCTATTTACTCTTGGAAGGGAGTGAACCTGATCAGTTTCAGGGACTTCCTGAAGTTATTTTGAGTTGTTTACCTTCTGGCTTAAGAAGCTACTCTTAAGGAGTAAATGATTACAGAAGAGACAGCTACAGAACACATGGGGAACAAGCTGGTAAACAGCATTCTTTTAGCTCCTGCCTTGGCTTCCATTGGCTGTCACTTTTCTGCTTTCTAACCCACTGTGTCCATTTAGTTTTGTCTGCTGGAAGGTTAACTGATCAACATTGTTGCTGCTTGCTCTTATATGTGTCTTCTGTAGGCAACTACAGTTGCAGTGTGTTCATGAGTGCAATGGCTACGTCATTCCCACAAGACAGTCTTCCACAGCATTCCGCTCTATTTTCTGGCTCTTCTATTCTTTCTGCTAAGTCTTCCTTGCTGTTGTTGGTGCTAAACACATAACAGTCACTTATCCTGGGCAAGCTGACCAGTACTGAGTCTACATTAACTGCTACTTATTGCAGAAAGAGGCTTCTTTGGCCAATGTTTAGAGCTGCACTACTGATACAAACATAAATATTTAGAAGGCAGTTTGACAACATGTCCGTTTAGCAAAACAACATTAATAGGTTCCCTACTGGGGCTTATGACTTCCTGAGTCCAAGAGCTTTTGACTACATTTGCAGTATCAGTTATGAATTTTGATTAGAATTTGATTAACCCCATCATATTCATGCCACTTTTGTTCTAGGGAGCATGTCTTGTCTGACAGGTTGGTATTGTGGCATTTAGTATTCACTGCTGGCTAAGATGTCTTTGCTGTCTCAGTGGCCTGCATAGCACCTTCCAGCACTATGAAAGCTAGCTGGAAGGGAAGACATTTTCAGGTCACTTTCAGCTTGATTATTTTTATGTTCTGCAGCCAAGGGTGTGGTATCTTCAGCAATAAAGTGCAACAGTCTATTTATGGTAGGAAACACACCCAGCTCTTTTGTTTCTTTACTTGGCTGCTAGGGATTTGAACTCAGGTCTTAATATTTGCATAGCAAATGCTCTTACCCACCAAGTGGTCTCCCCAGCCCCTGGATAATCTATGTAAGTTTCATGGCTTTGTAGAATAGTATTAAGAAGAAAACATCAACATTTTCTTTTGTCAGTGCCTCTTATTTTGCAGTTAATCAACAGTGCTTCTCATGAGGGTTTCCCACAGGACTTCACCCTCCCCAGGTCTCACCATAAGTGGCTCTTTGGGATCACTCAGATTACTGGCAAACCTTTGAGGTCAAGAGCTATTGCATTAATTGCAATAATTATGATATCTTTGTTACTCTGATTTTCCCTTTTGGCATTAGTCATTATAACTAATATTCCTATCACACTTGCTGTAACCTCTGTCAGTTCTTGGAATAACATTTGTGCAGCACTGTATTTTACCAAAAATGAGCAAAGCTGGCTGCAGAGAGCATTTATTACCATGTCACTAAGGTGAGTCAGTCACTTGTCAGGTACTTACTGAATGCCCCAATAAAACTATTCTGGGCAGTCAACGTTGTGCAAATACAGAACTCACAGATTTAAACACGCAACCAATTTAGGCTGACCAAGCAACAGCATAAGAATGTCATCATAAAGTTTCTGATGACAGGCAACAGCAGTAGTAATTTTTGTTGGCATTTATTTTTGTGTGCTTAGGATCAAATGCAGGGCTCTGCATATACTAAGACACCATTCTCTACCATTGAGATGGTGTGATTTTAAGATTATTATTTTAAATTCTGTGCATGTTCACACATGTATGCAGATGCCTGTGGAAGTCAGAAGTGTTGGACTCCTCTGGAGCTGGAGAGACGGTGGTTGTGAACCTGGTGTGGGTGCTGAGAAACGGGCTTGGGTCCCCTACAAGAGCAGTATACTTTCTTAACTGCTGAGCCCACTGCTATAATTTGTAAAGATGAATCTCTGAGAGTTTTTGGAGCTGTCAGAAAGGACTTCAGGGAAAACAAGTGCATTTTGAAAGGAGAAGGGAGAGTTTTCAACTTAGGCTGGAACCCATCTATCTCTTCTTAAGGAACAGTCAATATCTTCAAAAGTACTGTAGTGAGATGGTGTCTGAGGGGCAGAGGAGGGCCCTAGAATGCTGTGTGTTCACCTGGGCTCTGCCAGGATGTCATGGGAGGAGCTTGGCACAAGCAGAATGGCCTGATGTGGCAAAAGTCAGTCTGAAATGTTGAGATACTGGATTTGTTAGAGGCTAAGTGTTTCTTCATTATTACTCCTTCAGTCTGTGTATTGATTGAGGTCTATGTGCAGCAATTCATATAGAAATAAAAAGTCCTGTTATGAGTCCATATTTAGAATTTTAAAAAGTAAGTTTAAAGTTTGCAGTAATTGAACCAGATTTTCCTCCAATGTCTGTCCTTCCTTCCTTCCTTTGGATGCCCTCAGTGGTGTTGCACAGGCTGGTCTTAACTCCTAAATCCACACATCCTCTTCCCTCAGACTCCCAAGTAGATGAGACTGCATGCATGTGCCACGGTGTTCAGCCTTAAAATGCCTTGATAAACACATTTTCTTAATTCAGTCAAGTTTTTTTTTTTAACCCAGATTTTGTCTTCATAATGTTTTATATTATAAAAACACGTGTAACATTGTTGGAGACACATTGAAAACAAATCCTATGACCAACTCCCAAACACAACCATTTAAGTTCCATGTCTTTCTAGTCATGTCACAAATGTATGTCTATTTAACTCACTTTCAATGGTACAAGTATTGCATGTTATCCAAGATACTGTAAAAATAGAGACTGAGTTTGTAATTTTAAGATTTGCATCTTTGTGTAGATGTATATAACTTAATTGTCTCTCTATGTTTAGTTGCTGTCCATTTTTCCCCTGTTGTGATTAGAGAAGTCATCTGGGATGCCACTGGCATTCTGCTGGTCACATAGGTTTTACATGGACCTGTATCCACATATGACAGTTATGTATATGTAAATGTATGTGTGTTCATATGCTTGCATTCTTGGTGCATACCTATTACCTCTGCGGAAGGCCATAGTGGGGTCTGAGGTCATTGCAGCTCCCAGACTAGTCCTTCTTGCTGCAGGAAGCCTCTTTGCCTTTGGTGTGCTCTACAAATATCACTCTCCTGTTTTGTTTTGAGATGGATTCTCTCCGTAGCTCCAGCTGGCCTGGAACTCACTGCGTAGTCAACGCTAGCCTCGACTTTGTGGTATCTTCTGCCCCCAACTGCTGGGATTAAGGGGGTCCAGCCCTGCTGACTTACTGTCCATCACTTTAACCTGTGCTGTATATGAGAAGGGCTGGTATGCAGTGATGCAGCAGCGGCCTCCAGCTCTGTGCTGGTTATTAACCTAAGACGTTTTTGTAGCTGAAGCCTAGTTCATTCTTGCTGTTAGTATGTGAGCAGCGGCCACTTTGAGTACGTAGAGGTCAGAAGACAACTTTAAAGAGTCGCTTCTCTGCCTCTACCTTGATGTGGGCTCTGGGCATTAATCTCAGGCCATCAGGCTTCAGCAGCATGCAGTTTTACATGCCCAGCCATCTCTCTGGGCCTGATTTTAGTTAATAGTACATGTACCTAATAAGATGCTGAAACTGGGTTTGGGGCTCACATCCTGCAAGCTCAGCTGCTGGGAACACTGAGGCAGGAGGATAGTTTCCTAGTTTTAAAAAGAGCTGGGGACGTAGCTCAGTAACAGAATCCTTAAGTAGCAGCAGCAGCAGGCTCTTAGGGTCAATCCCAGTGCCACAAGCAAAGACACAAGCAAAGAGAAACAAAACTCTAAGGACGACGTATAAAAGCATTGGGTGGTTAGTGAACCCCCTGTGACTGCTTGGCTCCTCTCCACGACCTTGACAATTACCCAGCTTGCACCTCTCCATGCCCATCAGGACGCTGTAGGAGGCCAGCCTCACACACATTCCTGGCGTTCACACACTGACTTGCATTTTGTTTCCATCCAGTGATGTGTGCTGATGACAGTGCAGAGTGACCTCACTGCTGTCAGTGGTGTTCTACAGTAACTACTTCTTGCTGATGGATTTTTTTTTTCTTTGTTCCCAGTCTCCTATTATAAACCAACAGGTACCCTACCCCGACTGAATTTAAATATGGCATAAATGTCACACAAGATATCGACTGGAAAACAGTATATGCATATAAAATTAACATCAGTGTTATTAAATTCTCTTCCAGAATGCCAGGTGTGATGGCACAGGCCTGAAATCCCAACGCTAGGGAACCAAGTTGGATGATGAGTTGGACTGAGGCAGGGGGATTACCAGCAGTCAAGATTAGCTTGGGATAAAGGGAGACTCTGTTTTAAACAACAATGGCAAACATAAAAATAAAAGTAAGTATCTCTTTCAGTGGTTTGCAATTTTTGTTCGACCAACAATGAATATGAGAGTTTTCCTAAAACCTGGACTAATTTGATACATCCTTTATCAGCTGTAAGATGAGAAATAAATTGGATTTTAAGCTTTGAACATTCCAAATCAAGATTCTTTCTGTAAACAGTTTGTGAACAGGCAGAGATCCTAGTAGATAGCACGGAAGCCAAGACATGTGTCTGATTCTTTGCTCCAAAGCATTATGAAGAAGAGGATTTTAGTAACAGCAACAACGACTTTAAGGACACTCCTGTCCGGGGAGTCTTACAAAATGCCTTGGATTCGCCGCTTCTGGGTAGCATGAGGAGCTTTGCTCTGGTAGCATGCTGCGTGTACTTAGGGAACCCCAAGGGAAGCGGACCTGTGCTGTAAGCACGGAATCGAGTCTCCTTTAAGGAGGGGTGGGTATCTTTTTGTTTTGTTTTGTTTTTATATGACAACATCTCATGTAGCTAAGCCCAGCTAATTTTGAGTTCCTGATCCTCCTGTCTCCATCTCCCGATTGCCTGGATCAGTTATTTACTTTTTTTTTTTTTAAATGAAAATGATAGAAATGAGAGTACATCATGCTCTATCCGCACACTATTAAGCCCCCCCTCCATTATTTTATTTTTAAGAACCCACAAGCAAGAACAGGACTATGCACGTTTGCGCATGGATCCTCAAATCAGGCCACCGAATGTTCGCTAGGGACCTTGAGTCACACAGGAGATATTGTAAAGCCAGAGAAAAACAGACACCCTTATCTTACGGAGGGGAGGGATCCGACAGCCCCCTACCCTTGTAACATATAAAAAAATATACCTCTCCCCTCTCCAGGCCCCGTTGGACCCTGGTGTCTTTTGCAGAGATTTGCGTGTTAAAAAAAAAAAAAAAAGTAAGGAGCAAGGAAGAACCTGAGAGCTAGGCGACACCCGCGTCCCACCCACCCTTTCCCGATTTATGGGGAAGTCGCGGTATGTACCGCTTTTTGTGCAGGCTTCCCGGTACTTGGTCCTGGGCAGTTGGGGATTACATCCCCGAAGTGGGGCTCCCGGCAGCTCGGGAGGCGTGCTTGGGGACCCCCGGGCCTCTCCGGCTCCGGTTCCTGAGTCCCCGCCCGGACGGCATCCCCCTCCCCGGCGCTGCGGCTGGCGCGCGCCCCGCCTGACGCTGCAGCTGGGCCGGCGACTCGCCATTGGATTAAAAATAGCAGCTCCCGCCCGCCGGGGCAGGGGCCGAGCCTCCCCAGCCCGAGCCGATCCCCAGCCGGCGCGGCTCCTGCGCCCAGGTCCGGCTCTCCCGCTGCGCCGTGCTCCTCCCCAGGCCCGCCGCGCTCCGCGGTCATGCAGCGCCGGGGTGCCCTGTTCAGCGTGCCGGGCGGCGGCAGGAAGATGGCTGCAGGGGACCTGGGCGAGCTGCTGGTGCCGCACATGCCCACGATCCGCGTGCCCAGGTCGGGGGACCGGGTCTACAAGAACGAGTGCGCCTTCTCCTACGACTCCCCGGTAAGGAGGATCCACGGCGCAGTCGCGCGGCCGGCGGCCTGGGGAACCCGGTGGCACGCGGGGTAGGGGACCCGAGGAGTTGCGGGCCCGGGACCTCCTTCTCTTCCAGCTGCTTCTCCTCCGGGCGCACGGTTTGGCTCTCCGGCACCAAGTGAGCGCCCCCGGGCTGTGGTGCCTGAAGGTGGGGTCCTCTGGGGCCTTAGCCCCGCTAGCCTGCGCTGGGCTGCTAGGGCCCCGGGTACTCCTCATTCCGCCCACAGCCCCAGCGCCGAGAACCGCAAGGAAGAGTTAGTCCTCGGTTCCGAGATGTTCTCGCGGGTGACAGAGGGCGGGGACCTGGTAGGCGAGAGTCCCCCTAGCCCGCGACGCGCACAGCCCCTCTCTCTCGAGTCCAGAAGCCTTTTCTAGCCCAGGATTTCTCACCGCAGGACAATGCTGTTGGCCTCTGAGCTCTCCTCCCCCACTCCGTTTCCCATCCCATTCCTTTCTGGCCATTGTCAGGTCAGTGGTCCCACTAGGGCGGCAGAAGTAGAGAGTCTGTCGATGGCTTGCGATGGCTCCCTAAAGCCTTACTCAAATCTTTTTCTTCTAAGTGAGTCACTGGGCTGATGTGCGCTGTGTGAATTATTAAAAGTTCACTCCCGATTCGTGACCCCGCGGGAGGAGAGGGAGTTAAGAGGCGTTCTGGCCTTCCACTGGCGAGGATGGTGGAGTTTTCCAACCCGGTGGGTTGTGAGATGAGCCTGAGAAGCAGAAGCAAGAGTGAAATACCCCCTTCAGTAGTCAAAATGGGCTTCAAAGTGACTCAGCTGTCTGGCGGCTATCTGCCTTTTTGAGGACCAGGCTATTTTTATCCTTCCACTTTGAATCTCATATGTCACCCAGCAGATCTTAGGGCATCGTGAGGTGCATGGGTTGGAGGGAGAGACAGGTTTTACAGAAGTTGTCCAACGTATTTTATTCTTAGAATATAGAGAGTTATTGGAGGAAGAACCCCAGTGAGATGCAAAATCTCAGAAGTTTCCTGGGGCTTGGGGTAGTTGGGAGCATTATTTTGGTTGGTGTACTTTAGGGTTCTGTCGTTATTATCTTGTGTGGGATTGCTTCATTTTTCTATTATGCTAGTCCAGGTGATTTGGGGGAACAAACCTAACAAATCTGTTATCTGTTTATTTTCATATTTTTAAGAGACGTAGGTAGAGTGGAGTGAAAGGTTACATTTCACAGTTATGTATATTTTGACCACATTATTCACAGGGACAGTCAACCCAGCCTGTTACCTACAACATTCTTGGAAAGACCGTTTTCTTTCTTTCTTTCTTTTTTTTTTTTGGTTGTGTGGATCCTGTGGGGTAGGTTACATGAAAAACTCCGGGAGTGGAGCCTGGCTGGCACCTGGCTTAAACCAGGGGCAGACTGCAGACACTGGAAGGCGGCCTAACGCCTCAGGACTTAGAAAATGGCTTTCTGCATGGTGGACTGTTACTGGAGGCAGGTGTAAGAAAAAGCTAATTGTTGTTACTGGTTTCCCTAGATAGGAGCTGGCTTTTTGTGTGCCAGAAAGTGCTCCAGAAGCTTCTTGTCCGTGTAAGGGATGAGTTTATGGGTGTTGCCATGTTCCTTGTGGGAGCCTGGGACTGTTTACAGGCTATGAATCATCCTGTTTCGTTGTCTGTATTTCAGGGAAGATGACGAGTGCTTTTTAACTGATAACTTAAAGTATGGTCCTGATAGTGAGAAGTTTTTTTTTTTTTTTTTTTTTTTTTTTTTTTTTCCCTGTGCGAGTTTAGCAGTTCATTGAGGATCCAGTGTTTTTTGAACACTTAACTTTGTGCCAGCTCACACGTGTGAGAAACACAGTTGGATGGTGGCAAATATAGCAAAAAACTTTCATTGAGAGAAAGGTCAAAAAACAATTACATTGGAGTCAGGTTGAAGAAAGACATCTTCCTTTCAGACAGTTTTGAAAAGGCTCAGAGCTAAAGATGATAGAAGATAAGGTAGGTGGACATTCCTAGCAGAGGGAATTATATGGGTAAAATATGCTAAACACAAATGTTTCCTTCTTGTTTGCCTATAATGTACCGGAAAACAAAAAGATTGTGTTGGCCAAGTGCGATAGTTTTCTGGCTGCGAGGATAAAAATCCTGACAGGAGCAGCCATCTAGAGGTGAGATTTAAGTTGGCTCATTGTGCAGTCCATGTTAGAGGGGAGGGCACAGTGGAGCAGCTAGGAGTGTGTGGCCGCTCAAGGAAGCAGAAGGCTCAGGCCAACACGAGAAGCAGATATAACCCCCGTGACCCATTTCTGCTAGGCAGACCATGCCAAAGCTTCTGACACCTCACCCCTTAATAGTACCACAATCTGGGGCACGGATTTGGTGGTGGGGACAAGGATAGACTTAAATCATAGCACCAAATAAGCCATAACTTCAAAAGAGTAGAAAGGAGGGCCTGAATCCTGAACAAAAAGTACTTGATTTATTTTTATTATCTGTCTGTTTATCTGTTGTCTGTCTGTCTGTCTGTCTGTCTGTCTATGGTGCTGGGTTTTAACTCTGGGCTTTGTACATGCTAACCTCATTCTCTATCACTGAACCTTATCTTGGTTGTAGGTCCTTATACGTGTTAGACAATACTCTGCCAGTACTTGGAGAAAGACAGTGAGTCCAAGCGTTTGTATCGTGGACAAGTGAGATATGATAGGCGTAGTCATGAGAGCTTTGTAGGCTGTAGTGAGTTGGACAGTGTGAAGCTGATCTCAGTGTTCCCCAGTTTTGTCCCTCCTTCCGGAGTTTAGTTCAGAACAGATGCTAAAGGCCGCTTTGGTTTTGCCCCGGTCTAGCCTCCGGCCTCCGTGTGTTCAACTCTTCTTAATGGGGTTCATCTCTTGGAGTCTGTGATGTGGATGTCAGATACTGTGTTGAAAGTTCTGTGATGTGGAGCGGGAGTGGGGGGATTGTGTGGGGTCCCCTCTGGTGAGGCCAGTCTGTGGTTACTCACTGTGCAGCACTCATTTCCTTGTGATCAGTTTTCAAGGCTCTTTCTCAACTACTCCTGACTCCATCCTGTCCTGGGTTGTCTATGCTGCATAGTTTGTGTTGTATACAGACTCCTGCACCAAGGTACCATATCTTCCATACTGGCTTTCTTCCTGTTTATTTTATTCCTTTAATTCTTATTTTTGAAACATTTACTAGGTGTGACGTCTTGGACAAAGCAGGAGGTCCTGTTCAGGGCACACCACTCCTCTGATTGAGGAGTGAGCTTCTTGTCCATCCCTTGTTATCTTAGCCATCTTTTTTTCGTAGTTATGACAAGTCGTAGACAAAATCCCATTTTGGCTAATGGGTGCAGTCCTTTGAGGAGGCAGGAAGTCATGGTGACAGGAGTTCGAGGAAGCTCCTCACCTCGCATCCACAGGCAGGAAACAGGGAAGTGAATGCTGGTGTTTCTTTGCTTTTCTCCTTGTTATTCAGCCTAGAACCCCAGCACATGGGATAGTTTCCCTACTGCAGTGAACCCAACTGAGAACCCCCCTCACAGCCACGGCGAGGTTTGTCTCCTCGGTGATTCTGGGTCCTGTCAGGTTGACGGTGAATGTTAACAGTCACACTGGCCTTATCTTGGCTCACTGAAAAGAGCAGGCTTCGGAACAGGCAGCTTGTGTCGGCAAGCTGTCTCAGGGAAGGGAAAGGGATGGTGACAAGGAGAGCCCTGGCTTACCAGCCTGCAGCTGGCAACAAGTCCCAGGGAGGGGAAGCTGTGGAATGCTCCTCCAGCCTTCCACATGAGGTACGGAAGAGGGAGAGGGTATTTATCTTCTGCCCACCCCACAGCCCTGCTGTGCAAGTGTCGATCCAGGACACACCCTCACTTTCCAGCTGAGCATTTTCTCTGGAAGGTCTCTTCAGCATCCCCGACTTCCAGGAGCAACAGCAGCTGAGGAACTGTTCAGCACCTCACAGGGCTACCCAGGGGTTGAGAGAAGCTGAGGATGGCCCCGGAACCTCCTTCCTCCCTTCCAGTAGGGCTGTTTGCAAAGAAGGAGCTTCCATTTCCCAAGGTTCTTAGATGGTTCTTAGATGGTCATGGCTCTCCGATTTCCCAGGCGTCTTTGTAAAATTCAAGTGCAGAAGGGCCTTGTAGTCACGACTGACTTAGCTAATCAGGGAAGTTTTGAGAGTACGTCTACTTGTGGGAAAACTTCCTGTTAGGGGTCTGGTGAATCTTCCTGAACTTGTCCACCCCGTGTCACTCATACACCGGTCACAGTGTCAGGTGGCGCCTAGAACTGTTAGAAATGGGACTTTTGGGAGTTTTTGCTTCCCAACCCAGATCTTCTGAAACAGAAACAGCAGGGAAGACCAGCTATTTGTTTTTTTTTTTTTTTTAAACAGTTTCCTAGGGGCTGGGAAGATGGCACAGTCAGTGTAAAACTTGTCACACAAGTGTGGGATCCTGAGCTTGGGTCCCCAGACTTAGGAAAAGAGCTGAGCATCAAGGCCTGTGTCTGTAATTCCAGTGCGGTGGAGACAGGAGGATTCCCGGGGCTTGCTGGCCAGCCAGTCTAACTAAATTGTCCAGCTCCAGGACAATTGTCTCAAAAGAAAAGGCCAGAAACGATTGAGGAAGACATCTAACATTAGCCTTTGGCCTCCTTGTGTGCATACAGCACACCCCACCATCTGAACACCCACACATATACACATATATACATATATATGTATACACATATATGTATACACATATATACATGTATACACATACATACATGAACACGTATGAACACACATACATGTATATATACTAGCACATGTGAACACAAACTCATACACAAACATGCAAACACCTTCTTTTTAAACGATGTTCTTCATTGCCCTATATTAATTCTACATAATATGGGTTTCATTATGACATTTTCATGTATACACACATACATACTGAATTTTGACATTTCACCCCACTACTTCCTTTTTCCCACTCCAGCTGTTCTCCTTCTCCCTAATTGGTCTCCTTCTGCTTTCATAGTCAACCATGCTACCTCTACCTCTATAGTTCTTACTGTTCTAGTTACCTCATATAACTCATGTAACAGCTGTGTGTGTGTGAGTGTGTGTGGTTTGTTTCACTTAGGTGTCTTTATCCATGCTGCACATATCAGGACTTTTTTCCTTTTAAAGGCTGAGTAGTTTCCCATTGTGTATATAGATGCTCACGCTCTTCTTCATTTGTTCATCTGTTGATGGATATTGGATGGCTTCTCTCTTTGGCTTCTGTGAATTGTGCCACGACAAACAGCATCTGTCTCTTCTAACACCCCGTTCTGTCAGTCACCAGATCTGGAGTAGCCTCCTCTGTCCCGTACATGCCGAGGCTCAAGCCCTCAGCAGCTCTTGCTGGGCCCTTCCAGAAGCTTAACCAGTGGCCTTGCTCTCCCTCCAGTCTTGCACACTGTCCTCTGTAACCTTTTTAGGTGCCTGTTTGACATCATTTCCTGCCCAGAGCTCCCCAGGGCTGCTGTTCAGATGACTCTACCTCAGCTCAGCAGTTTACCTTGCTGACCCACCTGTTCTGTGCTTAGCTCCCAGATGCCTTTTCAGTCTTAGGAGTTCCATGCGTTAAAGCTGGTTCAGGTGTTAATCCCCAGCAAGCTGGGCTAGGCTCTTACTTTGTCTCCCCCCTTTTATTTGTTTTTAAACACTTTTTTTTGGGGGGGATTGCTGTCCTAGGTAGGATGCAGGTTGTTCAAACCATCGAGTAAGTAAGGTTAGAATATAATAGAGAACTAAAGGAAAAAGAACAGAAAGCTGGAAATTACACCATGTCAAAGTCTGTATTACTAAGCCTGAATCTTTTCTGGTTGCTTATTTTTACGATCCTGAACATACATTTTGGAGTGAAAACTGTTATTAAATCGCCAGCGTGGTACTTTAATTTTGCTGTATTACTGCTGAAGTCCTACGTTTGACATTTGAGATGCCAGGGAATGGTGCCTTGTATACTGTGATTCTAGATGCCCCAGGGGCTTTGTAGAATTGACCCTGTGATGTTTCCCCAGGAGAGGACGAAGGGCCCGGTGTCTGTGGGTGCCACCAGCACTGAGCCGTCATCATTCATGTAGTACTGTGCGATTGCCCCTGGACCCCGTTGTCTATGCCCACAGAGGCTGTCTCAGCAAGAGCTGGAACATCAGGACAGCGCAAGAGTGACGTGAATATGATGGAGCTGTGCATGCCCGTACTGGCCTGTGATGATTCCTGGGATGCAGGATAGTGCGAGTTTCCAGTGATAAGCAAAACCTTTGCTTTTCCCAGCATGTCTGTCCTCAGAAATGCACAAAACCCGCGTAAGAGTGTAGGCTTGCAACCCTAGCACTAGAGAGATGGAGGCAAGATGATCAGGAGTTCAAGGTCATCTTCTGATACATAGTGAGTTCAAGGCCAGCCTGGACTACCTCAGGCCCTTATTTTCCCTGTCCCCATTTGGTTTTGTGTCACTGAGTCACTCTCACTTCTTACTTAGACCCTAATATTCAGCCGAACTTGGGCAGGTGACATAGTGGCAGAGCTGTGAGTAAATGGAGGCCGCAGAGGCCCATGGACAGGAGGAAAGTGATGGATCTTTGTGTATCCTACTTGAATGTGTCCAATACGAACCCACCAAACATTGGGGACTTTCCTGAACATCTTCTGTGTACCATGGGTGTTACTGGCAGAAGGGACACAGTTACTGTGGCTCTCCTGTTTCACAGGTTCAGAGAGCTTAGGTGACATCTTCAAGGGGTTTTTCAGAGTCTGCTGTATAACAGATGCGATGTAAGCTGTGATGTGTTATACGACTAGACAACCCCCGCCATAAAGCACTTATACAATATTTAAATGTGGCACTTAAAACATATATGTCTTAGTTAGGGTTTTATTGCTTGGATGGGACACCATGACCAAGGCAACTCTTATAAAGGAAAACACTTAATTGGGGCTGGCTTACAGTTTCAGAGGTTTAGTCCATTATCATCATGGCAGGAAGCATGGAAGTGTGCGAGCAGACATGGTGATGGAGTTGCTGAAAGTGCTCCATCTTGATCTGTAGGCAGCAAGGAGATTGGATTACACAGTGGGCAGAGCTTGAATAAAGGAGACCTCAAAGCCTTCCCTCACAGCGACACACGCTTCCTCCAAGCAGGCCACACCTCCTAACAGTGCCACTGCCTATGGGCCAAGCATTAAAACACGTGAATCTATGAGGGCCAAATCTCTTCAAACCATCACAGCATGCATGCAGGTTCTACGAATGAGAACAAGCAATGCTTCTGGCTTGGACTCCTAGATGGATCCACTGGGGTAGCTTGTTGCGGGAGGGCATGAAGGTCTTTTATGTGTTTGAGACACAAAATTGTCTCTTCTGGAAGAGCCAGTCAGTGGGAAATGGCAGCATTCTGATTATTACTCCATTGGGCTATAGAGGATGATGGTCCCGATAAGATTTGACCTGGTGGTGAACCGGCAGGAGTGACAAAATTTTGTTATCTTAGTATGTGAAGGCAGGAGGACCGAAAGTTCAAGGCCAGCCTTAGCTGTGTAGGCAAATTCAGGGTTAGCCCAGGCTACATAAGACCCTGTCTCAAAACAAGATTAGTTCAGATGGGCTGGCTGTTTAGGACTGAGGGAACAGGGAGGCTGGAGGCTGGGTGGGTGCTCTTCTCGAAGTGAAAACTAGACAAGGTGTCGAGTTGGGGGAGTTGGAGACCTGGAGCCAAGGGTCCAGATAAAAGGTTGCTTTTGTACTGGAGGATACCGCATCCTCAGGACCACGATCATGGGGAGTCCACAGAGCAGGAGTAGAAAAGGAGTCCTGGCCAGTGTCAAGGGCAACCCCGAGGAAAGTGAGACAGGAAATACAAGGACGCTGGGATTTTGTAAGACCTGGGAAGTCTGGGGATGTGGTAGTGCCTCATTTGAATACTCTGGATTTGTGATGGGCTGTGACCCACCTCTGTGCTCCTGGAATCTTGCCACCCACTTTTGGAGGAAGCAGTGCCTGCTGTGTCCTTGTCTCCTTTTCTCTGATTGGCTTAAGCTCAGGGACCCTCAGGTTTCTAGGGGCCTTGGGTAGTATTTCCCCCAAAAGTTAGGCTATCGTCAACTGTTCTGGGAAGGATACACATGCCTTTAAATACGCCCTGGAGTAGATTTGTGGTGGGTACCAGTGTATGTGATTAGCTAGGAAACAGAAATGCCTTAAGACACGTGTAAGTGGCTGCAACCATGCAGATTTTATTCTAGTGAAGTCAAATGCCTTCCTTGAGCTGGCTAATTCTTCGGGTCTAACTATGGACGAGGGGTGACCTGGACATAGATGTCTATTCCCAGCCGTTCTTAGAAATAGGATTGTTGGTCTGCTGGGGAGATCAGAACATTGCTTGGGCAGGAGGAAAGAGAACAGAAGAGCAAGAATGTGAGGGTGGGAGTACAGGAAGCAGGATGTAAGGCCTCTGAATGGCTCGTGTGCATGGCCACTTGGGGCTCACTGTATTGGTTGGCAGGTCTCCAGCCTGAGTGGGCCTCAGTGACTGTGCTTTCTCTCTCCAGGGCCCTCATTTGATACCTGGGAAAGCGAATGAGGGCAGAAAGATGGAGGGGATTGCCAACTCTTCAGGGAATTCAGCAGCATCTTCCCGCTCAGTCCTTGCGGTCTTGGAAATTGTGTGGATAGAGAGAGTCCAGCCAGCAGTGGCCACTTCGCAGGGAATGAGCCACCCTTTGACATTCATGAGGGCACATCTCTCCTCTCTCTACAGGAAAGCCTGGCAGAATGCCTAGCACAGGGGCCTCACTTGAGTCAGGCAGGTGGCTGTCCCTGTCCTGCCCCTTCTGCCTCGAATGCAACAGCAGGGAAGGAAAAGCTGCTCTTTTTTCTTCTTCTTCTTCTTCTTCTTCTTCTTCTTCTTCTTCTTCTTCTT
>NW_026596073.1:26317719-26338305 GCF_907164565.1 Psammomys obesus
TTCTTCTTCTTCTTCTTCTTCTTCTTCTTCTTCTTCTTCTTCTTCTTCTTCTTCTTCTTCTTTTTTTTTTTTTTTTTTGCAAGCCCTGGCAGCGATTGTTGTGCTTGCCGACAGCCGCCCACCCAACTCCTGCCAACAAAATGACATCTGCTTCTTAGACAAACGAGGCAGCCTTGCGGGGCAGGCTGGCCTGGGTTCAATCCAGCCCCTACTCTTAGTAGCCATGTAAGCTCAGCAGGGCCATCACTTCTGTACGTTTATGGCAGGTTGGGGTCCTCAGCCTGGGACCTATGTGATCCTGCTGCCTGTCAAGCATGGGTTCCTGCGGTTCTGCCTAAACCTGTCTTAGTCAGTGTTCTGTTGCTGTGAAGAGACACTATGCCCATGGACGTTCTTATAAAGGAAAGCATTTAGTTGGTGTCTGGCTTACAGTTTTAGAGGTTTAGCCCACCATCAGCATGGCAGAAAGCATGGTGGCCTGAAAGGCAGACATGGTGCTGAGAGTTGAGAGTTGAGAGTTGTACATCCAGATCCACAGGCATCAGGAAGAGAGAGACACTGGACCTGGCCTGAGCTTTTGAAATCTCAAAGCCAACCCTAGTAACACACCTATTCTAACAAGGCCACACCTCTTAACCCTTTCAAATAGTGTCGCTCCCTAAGCATTCAAATATATGAGCCTATTGGAGCCATTCTTATTCAAAGCACTACAGTACCCATGATCTTGGGTCTGTGTTTTTTCTCATGTGTATGTGTGTGTGTGTGTGTGTGTGTGTGTGTCCTCTGAGAAGGTGACAAGGCACTCACAGGATCTTGTCTTGGGCTTGACAAACAAGGGCACAGTGTTCTTAGGGATCCTTCGAGAAGCTGCGACCATGGTGAGAATCATGGGTTTTACTCTTTGCTGGCTCTTTGAAGGGACCCCTACTCAGTACTGCTCATACTTGTATCAGCTCAGCAAGATGGGCTTTTATGAGCTTGCCTGGAAACCCACTTCTCACATTTAACAAAGTCTAATGAGGATGGGGAGTTTCATTCTGAACCCGTTTCTTTTAGAGAATAAAAGGAGGATCTTGAGAGATGGTTCTGTTGGTAAAGAATGAAGCCTGTGTTTAAGCCTCCAGTATCCATGTTTTTAAAAAATAAATAGCTGGCATAGGCTGTGGAGACAGCTAAGTGGTTAAAAAAGTGCTCAAGCATAACCGCCAGAGTTTGGATCCCAGCACCCACGTTACAGTTGGGTGAGGCGGTGTAGTACATGGAGGACAGAGACAATCCCTGGCACCCCCTGGCTAGCCCTCCTAGCCTACTTGGCAAGTTCGAGGACAACGAGAGACTGCCTCAAAAGAAAAAAGATGGATGGCACCTAAAGACCAACACCTAGGGTTGACATAGCTCTTGTCTGGCTTCTGTGTGCATGTGCGTGCATGCAAAATGCTCACACAGACATGAACACACACAAAGCATAACGCAATTAAGCTAAGATGTTAAGAAACATGAGATAATGAGATCTGTAGGTGAATGGACGGGGCTGGAGACATTCTGAGCGAGGTCACCCAGACCCAGAAAGACACATGCACATTTTTTCTCTCATCTTTGGATGTTAGCTTTGAATTTTTAGATATGTGCATTTGGAATGCCAGCAGAGGTCAGGAATTTAGTAAGGGGCTTTGGGGGCTGGACGATTTTAAGGGAGAGGAGACAGAGCAGAGTAATATAAAGGGTTAAAGGTGATACTGAACAGGGAAGATTAAAGTGGGGTAGGGGCTGGAAAGGCAGGGTGGAGGAAGAAATATGGAGAGGGATAGCTGATGCTAAATTCATTTTGAAAAAGCCGCGTGGAAACCTACTAAGGAGGCTACCGTGTGTGTGTGTGTGTGTGTGTGTGTGTGTGTGTGTGTGTGTTAGACGGTTTGTTTTAGTGGAGTTAGCCTATAATGAGAAACTACACCTCAAGTAGATACCACGTGTTAACAAATAAAAACCTCAGTACCAGGAGTGAGTTATCTTTTTATCTCTTTTTGAGCTTTTGGCCAAAGGTATCGAATAAACACCAAGCATTACAGGCTTGCCAGCACTCTTGGTTATTCTCCTGAACTGGTGGGACCCTATTGCTTAAGACACTACATACTTGAGTAACAGAAAATGGAGAAACTAAGTTGGCACTCACCTAGAAGCTTCCCGACTGGCTAGTTTTCATAGTGGTAGAAGGTGCTGTGTGTACAACCACAAGAGAAAAGTATTCATCGATTTTATCCCTGTTTGAATATGTAAGTTATGGTAATGACCGGCTTGCTGTGCCCACTGGTGCACTAGTGGGACAGATGTTACAGGAGTGACGAGCTACTCTCTGATTGGTTCTAAGGCCTGCTCCATGAAATCTATACCTGACAGTGTAAATGTAGCTGAGAACTTGTGGCTAGGTAGGTCACAGGCCCTCGGGGAGACCTTAATACTGTTATTATGCTAAGCGGAGATAGTATTCGCTATAAAAAGAGTTCTAAAGACTTAGGACAGGGCATCCCTCAGCCCTCATCGGAGCAGCTTCTCCTTGCGGTGGATGGCAGTGAGCACAGAGACCCTCAACTGGCCAACATGCAGAGAGTGAGAGACTGTGGGGTGCTCCGCTCTAAAGGAGACATACCTCTCACACCCCTCCCCGCACCAAGGCTCAGGGATTTTCATGCTGGTGCAAACAGGTGGTAGATAACGGCAGTGAAATGGTGTCTTCTGGACACAGCAGGGCAGTTGCACGTATGACCTCACAGCAGTTGTGACAGGATGCTCAAAAACCGTGAAAGCCGAAGCCAGACAAAATCCCAACGTGGAGGGGAGGAGGTGGACAGGGTCCCATCAGTGGCTGAGGTGAGCTCTTGGTATTTCGTAGCTGCCAGGAGAGGAAGCGTCATCTTTCTTTAATGACTGCTCCCTGGTAGGTTGACCACACTCTGGGGCAGGCCTCCTCCCGAGACCAGCTGGGCCACCCTAACTGGGCGTGGAGGGGGTGGAGAATGAAGAAGAAAATTCTAAGCTTGGTGAATAGGGGAGGTGTGGGCTGAGGTGCACATGATCAAAATACATTGCATGAGCTTCTCAAAGAGCTAAGAAAATACTATTAAAGTATGAATAAGTAGTGTTAAGCTAAGAAATGACTAGGAAAGGTTTTATTATTAATGGGGTGGTTTCCAAAGTTTCCTTTTTTAAACCTGCGTGTTACCTGGTTGGGTTTTAGGTTTACTTTAGCACTGGTGACAGTGCTGAGCTCAGTGTCTTCAGCTAGCCATGGCTGTCATCACCCATTGTCCCGTGAGTTCCTAGCAGCTCTCCTTTGTGCCCTGTGCCACCACCCACTCCCCAGCCACTGCTGCTGACAGCGTCCTCATTGCTCAGAAAGTCCAGACTGGGAACTCAGTTCCATATGTCAGAAAAAAGCATCTGACTCCTCGGTGGACCCGTAAACACGTGACACCACGTGTTGCTGAGTTGTTGGGCTGGGGAGATGGCAGAGTCACCTTCTATATGTGCTGGCATGGAGCACTTCCCATTTAAAATACTCTCGGTGGCTTTTAATCCTGCTGAAGGGGAAAGAAAGGCAGCTCCTGTTAGTGAGAGGTCCCCAGAGCCGGCGAGTGAAGGCCCCTCCTCTTCTTCTACTGTCCCCTCCTGTCTCGTACTTCTTTAGCACCCATTTTCTTTGGTGAACTCCTTATGTAGCTGGGGATGGTCTTGAACTGCTCATCTTCTTGCCTCTGCCTCCCCAGTGCTGGGATTATAGGCAAGTGCTGTGCCAACACTGAGTTACACCCCTGAAGTCTCTTCTGTTCCTTAAAGGGCTTTGAAGCTCGAGCTTGGCTGGTGGCTCCTCTAGCTGGCCTGCTTCTCCACCTTTGCTTGCCTGGTCTCTTGTCGTTATGTGTGTGCGTATGTGAATGCAGGTGCCCATAGACTCCAGAAGAGGGCATGTGGTCTCCTGGAGCTGGAGTTACAGGAAGTTGTGAGCCACCCAGTGTGGGTTCTGGGAACCAAATCCAGGCCCTCTGAAAGAACAGCTCTAATCTGCTGAGCCATTGTCCAATCCCAATTTCTATTCATTTTAAATTAAGGAACAAGTCTTTGTTCTTGAGTAACAGGTAGAAAATGCCAAGAGGGCTGAGGAGATAGCCCAATCAAAGACCTGAGTTTGAACCCCAGAACATAAGTAAAAAACAAAACAAAACAAAAAAACAAGTATGGTGGCATGTCTTTATTATCCCAGGCCTGGGTAAGCAAAGACAGTTGATTCCAGGAGCTTGAGAGCCAGCCTCTGTGAGTTCAGGCTCACAAGAAACCCTTTCTCAATAAAACAAGGAAGACCCTGCCCAAAGAACATGCAAGGTTCATCTCCGGCCTTCACAGGCATGAGCACACAGGCGCATGTGTCCTCACATGTAATGGAGTCCTCGCACAGACAGAAGAGTGTGAAGGATATAATCCTGCACTGTCCCCTTCTCTCATGAAGAAAATGTAACATGCCAGAGGATGTGTGCTGTGTATGTAATATACACATGCAGTTTGGTTATCTAATTTTTTTGGAGGTTGGGTCTTCCTAGGTATTCCTGGCTAACCTTGAACTTTCAACCATTGTGCCTTAGCCCTCTGGGTGCTGCAATTACAAGTGTGTTTCACCACATTTGCTGGTTACTAGATGTGTATTCCCTCAGGCTATGCTCTCAAGTCTTTTTTTTTTTTTTTTTTTTCTTTTCTTTTTTTTGAGACAAGGTTTCTCTGTGTAATAGTCCTGGATGTCCTGGACTTGCTCTGTAGACCAGGCTGGCCTCGAACTCACAGAGATCCACCTGCCTCTGCACTCAGAGTGCTGGGATTAAAGGCGTGTACCATCACCCCCGGGCCTTCTCAAGTCTGTTTTAAGGGCTGACATTTCAAGGCTGGGTCATGAATGCATGTCAACCTCATTTCGTGATTCCAAGCAGCTGATTTGTTCCCCCACCCTTCTTTTATTTAGAAATCAGTGTTCTAGAAGATACTGCGCCCTTGTCCCTTTTCTTCCTAGTGGAGGGGTGTGCAGGTCAGTCTCCATCCTGGCTGTGGCCCTCTGCCGACTCTGGCTCCCTGTGTCCTGCTCATTATGGAAGTGACCACATGTTTTCCACAGGAGATGCTGGAAGTGTCCCCGGCTTCCTGAGTTGTCACTCCCACGGGCACATTCTACTTATCTGCCTGCCAGTGAGGCTGGTCTCCAAGAAAACGCCCTCAGAGACCAGAGTTCTCTGAACACCTGCTGATTGACAGTGTGGGGTATTTTTATTTGAAACAACTGTTGATTCGTTCACATGTGTCTTGGAGACACGTAACCTTGACCTTTGTGTGGGAACCTTTGTCATTGTTTTAAATGGCAGACAATGGAAAGGAGGTCGCTTCGCCCTTGACAGTACTTGGGAATGGCATGTAGGGTAATACCAAGTAAGAGCATGTGTCATCCACGTGTTGAAATGCAGTACATGGGCTTTTGACACTGCTTCTGCTCAGAGCTCTATGATGAATTTACCTGACAACTGATTACTTCCACAAAGGGTCAAACACTGTAGGTTTCCACTCGGCTTTTTCAAAATGAATTTAGCATCAGCTATCCCTCTCCATATTTCTTCCTCCTCCCTGCCTTTCCAGCCCCTACCCCACTTTAATCTTTCCTGTTCAGTATCACCTTTAGCCCTTTATATTACTGTGTTCTGTCTCCTCTCCCTTAAAATTGTCCAGCCCCCAAGGCCCCTTACTAAATTCCTGACCTCTGCTGGCATTCCAAATGCACATATCTGTCTGTCTGTCGTGTGTGACTGACTAGGTGTGTCAGCAAGGACAGCTGGAAGGTAAATTATTTCCATCCACGGTTACTGTTGTTTGTCCCATAATATAGAACATTGGAGAGGGAAGGGGGACACTCATCCCCGGAGAAGACAGAGAGGACCTTTAACTGCTGAGCCATCTCACGGGCCCCAGGTCGTTTTAGTAGCCTTTACTTCAGGAGGTGTGACTTTACTACCAAATGGTGCACATGGTAGTCTGGGAGGAGAATGTGTAGCTCAAGGCCGGCCCGAGTTACATGATTAGTTTAGGGACAACATGGCTTACATGGTGAGACTTGGTGTCTCTGAAAATCCAGAACTAACGACAAACTCCCATCTCCCTGTATGGCCCTAATCACCTCTGAAAAGCTCTTACTAAGCTGAATTCAGTGCCGGTGCCTTGTGATGTGTCTGTCGGCTTTGCTCGTGTGTGGGTATTTATTCATAATACGTTATTATTATGGTATTATTATCCATAATATGTTACTGTCTTTTTTCCTCCTGAGCCATCTCTCCACTCCCTGCAGTGTATCTTAACAGCACACCTTTATTCTCTCTCTCTGTGTATGTGTGCACGACACAGTGTGTGTGTGTAGGTCATAGGATGACTCTAGTGTCTGTTTTCACTTTCCACCTTGCCTGAGGTAGGGTGTCTTTTGATGTTCACTGCTGCTTGCCAGGCTTTCTGGCCTGAGAGCATCTTTGACCCCTCCTGCCTCTGCTTCCCATCCCCTGTGATAGCACTGGGATTACAGATGAATGGTACTATATCAGTTCTTCTGTGGGTGCTGGGGTTTTTCTAGTACAAAATTCCAGTTTTTTTCCACAATCCTTTCAAAAATGCTCTTCCACAGCGCTCTCCCATGCCTTGGTACTAAAAACTCTCTCATTTGGGGTTTCTACTGCTGTGATAAAGCACTGTGACCAAAAGCAATTTGGGGAAGAAAGGGTTTGTCTCAGCTTACACTTCTCCATCATAGTCCATCACTGAGGAAAATTGGGGGAGAAACTCAGCGCAGGAACGTGGAGGCAGGAACAGAAGCAGAAGCCATGGAGGAGTGCTGCTCACTGGCTTTGTCCAAATGACTTGCTCAGCCCACTTTCTTATTTATACAAGTCAGGACCGCCTGCCCAGGAATGGCACCACTCAAAACATGCTGGGGCCTCCCACATCACTCATTACTTAAAAAAAAAAATAAGTGTCCCACAGACTTGCCTACAGGAAATCTGGATGAAGGCATTTCCTCCATGGAGGCTCCTCTTTCCAGCTAACTATAGCTTATGTCAAGTTCACAAAACAAAACAAAACAAAAAACCTAACCAGGACAGTTGGAGTATCACTTCGTATCTCAGCCTGGCCTGAAGCTGACGGTAGCCTAAGTCTTAAACTCATGGTTATCCCCCTGCCTCAGCTTCCCGAGTGCTGGGATTAGAGACATGAGACACTGCCTAGGCAGGACCAGTATTTAGACATTAGTGAGGCAAGGGGTAAGAAAGCATAGATCATTAGGCTGCTTGTTGATTCTTTGCTGGGAGCTTTGGGAGAGCTTTCTGTTTCTGCGTGCTGTGAACGTTAGCACTACTGACAAGTCCCTATGAGGTACCCTCACAGGGCACAGAAGTTGCTCCCGACTTCAGAGGCCAGTCTGTGTGTCAGATAAAGGACGTAGGTGGGTGTTTACATAGTGTCTCTCCCTGGCTCTTTCTCTCTGAGTCTAGAGTTGCTTATGGACTTTGGGACAATGCCACATAGCAGTGGAGATGGATACAGAGTGATGGGTACATTAAGCTTCTATCAAATGTCCTAGAAAACAAAATCAAACAAAAAAACCTATCAGATGGTGTTGCTAGATTATCAAAGGATTAGCCTGGCTATTACTTTTGGATTTACGTGGTAGAGCAAATCCAAAAAAAAGTATTGTTTTTTTTTTTTTTTTTCTTTAGGAAGATGTTACCGTTTAGCATTTTCCTTCTTCCATTTGTTAATTTGTCTATTCTCTCACAACTTGCCTACATTTTCGTTTCTGACTGATGAATGTGTCTTGGTGCAAGCCTGCATGACTGTCATACTTGCTTGACTACACTAGTAGGGTGACTACCTCGTAACAGCAGACAACTAACATTTATATAATGTTTCATGGCACAGGAAGCTCTTTGGTGTGTTTCTTCTCTTTTCTATGTAGGCAGCCTCATGAGGTGGGAGTTACCAAAGCCTTGTGTATTAGTCAGGGTTCTTTAGAGTCACAGGAGATTTATTGGAGTGAACTTACAGGCTGCAGTCAAGCTAATCCAGCAATGGCCAGCTGGGAAGGGAAAGTTCAAGAATCTAGTAGTTGCTTAGCTTCACAAGGCTGGTGAAGCTGTTTATGCTGCTGGTCTTCTGTTTATGCTGGAATCCCAGAGAAGGAGGCTCCAATGTCAGTGAAGGAATGGATGTGGTAGAAAGTCAATGGCAAGCAGACAAAAGAGCAAAACCTTCCTTCTTCTATGTCCTTATATAGACTTCCAGCACAAGGTGTGGCCCAGATTAAAAGGTGTGTGACTTCCTACCTCAAAGGTCTGGACTAGAAGTGGATTCAACCACTTCAGATCAAAGAGAAAATCTCTCACAGGTGTGCCCTCCATTTCTGGAGTTCATTTCAGATATTGTCAAAGAATAGCTATCACACCTTGTTTCCTGAGAACACGGAACCCAGGACCTCTCAGGGACTGCATCAAGCACAGAACTGGATAGTTCATGACTATCCAGTCATCAAGGGATACAAATTCCATGTATCCCTTACCTCCGCAGCACAGCTAAAGCTTCAGATTCTTTAACAGAATTTACATTTTATTGAGAAAAAAAAATGGAACTTTTTTCTTCTGGTCACAATATATGGTGCTTGATTTAACAAATCAATGGGCAGTATGTATCTACTATTGAGTACAGCTGTGCTAGAGAACATCTTTATTTAGAAGAAAATCATTTGAAGGCACCTCTAATGACCAAGAGAATGCTATGCTTTTCTTCTTCTCTCCCTCCTCCCTCCCTTCCTCTCTTCCTGCGAGCTCACTCTGTAGCCCAGGCTGGCTCAAGCTCATGGTCCTCCTGCCTCACGGTCCTTAGTGCGGAGATCACAGGTGTGCTCACTACACTTGATGTTAGTTTAAGGAATCTTGATAGGTGTTGTCTCACGTTGGTTTTCCTTTTATGTTTCCTTTATTATTTTATACACCAGTGTGTTTCATGCATGTCTGTGTACCCGTTGCATCCCATTTCCTTTTTTTTTTTTTTTCTGGAGGGGTGAGACTAGCAGGGGTTTAATAGCATCCACTTCCTTTGAAGAAGATCAAAGTAATCAGAGTCATGTTAGGCAAAGCGAGAGAAAGAAATACGAAGCCGAGACAGAAAATCAAGCACGTGGAGTGTAAACATCAGCCTTGACTTCACTCTAATGAAATAGCTTCATGTGTTTTCAAATGTGGCAGGAGAGATGAGAAGAGAAACAGACTGGAATCTAATTCTGAGACTTCCAGGCTGTATATACTTGGGAAAATGACTTGTGATTAGCTTTTACGCTGTGAGACGGCAGTCCTGGTAAATAAGTTGAAGTGGCTGGTAGAAGCAGTTACTATCCACGCTCTTGCCTGCGTACCAGGCATGCCAGTTACTCTTTCTATCGCTGTGACGAACACCTGAGGAAAAGTTCGGTGGAGGAGGAAGGGTTTATTCCGGCTCCTGATTTCAGTGCTCTTGGTCCATGGTTGGCCAGCTCCATCGCTGTGGTCTCTGGTGGACTGTGTGTGGCAGAACGCAGTTGCTCACCTCACTACATTGAGGAAGCAGAGAGAGAATGTGCCACAGGCCTCCTCTTCCTCTTTTTATTCCATCTAGTCCCCGGCCTACTGGCTGCGGCAGCTCATGGGCAGGGCAGGTCTCTCTCCTTAGTGAATTCTGGAAACTCGCACATACCCAGAAGTTCCACTCAAACCGCGAATAGAGATACCCTTCCTGACATGCAACGATGCATGGCTCCTCTCTGTCTCCCTTCCCTGCTCTATGTGAGCTGTCAGACACACAGGTTTCTAGGGCCCGGAGTATCTCACCTGGAGAGAGAATAGCCTGCACACTCAGTAAGCACGGAGCTCTACTGGTGGGTGGGAAGCCTTTCGAGGTCCAGCCGGAGTCACTGTAGCCCGTTGCTGAGGTTGACCCTTATCATTCACTTCCTCTTCCCGTTGTCTGTGTCTTGATGACTTGGCCAGCTCTCCTTGGTAACGTTATGTACCCTGTCTCTTTCTTCTAGAACTCTGAAGGTGGACTCTATGTATGCATGAATACATTTTTGGCCTTTGGAAGGGAACACGTTGAAAGACATTTTCGAAAAACTGGACAGAGCGTATACATGCACCTGAAAAGGCACACGCGAGAGGTGAGACGGGTGTTTGGAGAGACTTCCTGCGCGTTCCTCCACAGGGGGTTTCACGGCACTCTCAGAACTCGCCATTCTCTTCAGTGGCCGGGCACTGCAGCAGTTTGTAGGCGCTCTGAGGTTCCCTCCCGCCCAGTCCTTACCTTAGCCAGTTTTATTTTCCTTCTTATAGACCACCAGTTGGAATTAAGAAGCTGTGTGGTGGAGTGATGAGAAAAAGTAACCTTAAGTTTAAAAAATATAAAAAGAACAAAGCTAACATATCCCAGTATATTTTTTTAAATAAGAGAAAGAACAGACTTGAAAGTTCATATCCCTTTGTTTCTTTAAAAAAATCATAATTTTTATTTATTCTTGAAAATTTTATACATTTATACAATAAAGCATGATCACAACTACCCCACTTCTTCCTCCAGCCTACACCCCTAAGGTGCTGCCAACATGTTCCTTCCCATAATCCATGTTCTATCTCTTTTGATAACCCACTGAGTCCGATTGGTGCCACCCATATGGGTGTGCGACCATCCTCTGGAAAGTGGGACATCTGTCAGTGGCCAAACCTTGAGAAAAGAACAACTCATCCCCTCCAGCAGCTGCCAACAGCTGGTAGCTCCTCAGTAAGAGGTAGGGCCTTGAGAGCGCGTGCTTAGCCTGTGCTGGGACTTGGGTTGGCTCGATCTTATGGAAGTTTTGTGCAGGTAATCGCTGCCGTCATGAGTCAGTGAGTTCACAAAGTGCTGCCTCCCACTCTTCAGTTCTCACATTCTTTCTCTTCTTCCACGGTGTTCCCTCAGCCTTTCGTGGTGATGGCTTGATAAAGATGCCCCACTTAGGACTGAGCATTCAGTCTCCTACTCTCAGCGCTTTGACTGGTCCCAGATCTCAGCACTGATTGACTGCCCACTGCAGAAAGAAGTTTCTTTGACCAAGGTCTAGAGCAGTCTAGGTCTGTGTGTAAACGTAAATATTTAGAAAGCAGTGAATGACAAGGCTGTTTAGCAGAATAATAATAGCAGGCTCAACCTTAGGGCCTATGACCTACCCAGCCATGCACTTTTGACTAGGGTCATATATAGTACCAGGCATGGGTTTCTCACCCATGGAGCAGGCCACAAATCTAACCAAAGAGCAGTTAGTTACCCTGTAGCTGTCATGCTGCTATTGCACCAACATTGCCTGGCAGGCAGATGTTCCCTTCTGCAAGGTCCAGCCCTCAATAAGACCAGTGATTGCTTTTTTCACTCAGGAGCTTGCCTAGGAACTGTGAAGTCTAGCCAGTGGAGAGGATGATTCTTGGCCTGTCTGAGACTGATTTCTTTATGTCCTGTAGCCAGATGTGTGGCCTGTTCAGCAATAGGGTCTTACCATGCAATTATGGTGGGCGACCAAGGGCAATGGCAATAGCCTGTGCTGTTTTGAAGACCTGTGGGGGCCCCCAATCCTGCATTTGGTAACCCATGTCTTCTAGGAGTGGCGTTGTCCTCCTCTGCACAGTAATTCTGTTTGAAGTTGGCTTACTAACTAGTGGGTTTTGATTAAACCACCCTAAGCTCTGGGATTACAGGTGTTTGCTCCCAGGCCATTTTCTGTAGTGCTGGGGATTGACCTCGGGCTTTGTGTATTCTAGGCAAGCCCTCATCTCCACATCCCCAGATCCTGTTGGAGCCCTTCATGCCCCCAAGGTGTGACCATCACTCATTCTCGTTATTTTCATGCATATCTGCATTTCTGTATGTAGTGTGGTTGTGCATTTTAAAGCTATGGATGCATGTCATCACACTCACCCATGATTTCACACACCACCTCACCACTCAGTGTTATAGAATCCAGCCTTACTGAGCCACAGGTGAATTTATTTACTTCATATTTACTAAGAGAGGTGTAGTGTTTTCTCCTAGGATTATCTGTCAGCTCCTTTCTTCTCCTATTGCTGAATGTTTAGGTTGCTTCTGTTCTTTGTTGTGACAAGCAATACGGTGGCAAACATTTTAGTGCATTTTCTACAGAAACCCTTGTACAAAGATTTCTGTAAGAAACTTACCTAGTGATTCTGTTGGCTTGTGGGCGCCAACAGCCACATTTTTGTCAGGAGAAGGCTAATTCTCCCCAGGGTGTTAGTGCCAGCGTATCTTCCTTTCTCCTATTGGTGAGGAATTTCTGTTTGTCCCACACCCTCAGCATTTTTTGGCCAGACTTTCAATCTTTCGAAACCAGTCTAATGGTTGTGAAGTGACACAAAAATATTTTACATTTCTTTCTGTGATGATTGGATACTTTCTTATGTGTTTATCAGTCATTTAGAAAATTAAGGTTATCTTTGAGTGTTATCTTAGTTACTTTTCTGGGAAGGGGGACAGAGAGAGGGGGGGAAGGAAGAGAAGAGTGGAAGGGAGAGAGGAAAGGGGAAAGAGAGCGAGTGGTAGAGGGAGAGAGAGGGCAGGGGATGGGATGGGCAGCCCATTCCCAGTGACACACTTCCTTCAACAAGGTCACACTTTCCAATCCTTCCCAAAATAGTTCCAGAAGACTATTCAAATACATGAGCCTGTGGGGCCATTCTTATTCAAAACACTCCAGGTTTGTGTGTGTGTCTATGTGTAGAGGTCAGAGGACTTTTAAAACTGACTTTTAAAACTCAGTTTTCTCCTTCTACTATGTGTTTCTGAAATTAAACTCAGGTCATTAGCTTGTATAGCAAATGCTTTTACTCCTTGAGCCATCTCTGGTCTCTTACTTTTGTTACCACTTTTATTTTTACATTGTTGCAGATTTATTTGATTGTTGATATTGTTAGTTTTCAAATATCCATCTTATATAATTCTAATAATTTATAAACTGCCTTGGATCTTCTAAATAACCATTTCTGGTTTGAGTTTTACTTAATTTCCCACATTACCCTACCTGATAGGCCAAGGAGTCACTGTTTCAAAGGTAAACTTTGGAATCATTTGATTTTTGTCCTGATATTGTGCGGCCTATGTGTTTCTTCTGTTGTATTCTGTGATAATTCTTATAAGGTTCAGGTAGTTTCACGTCTTAGTGTGAAGTGAAATTTAAATGGGAGCCCAGAGATTTTACTTGTTCCGGGTCACAGGCGTGGAGGTGGCATTGTGGACTGTTGGTGACCTCATTTGTGTGATTCTGCATCTCAGCTTTTACGTTAGACATTCCAGCCTTTGATGACAGCCTCCACTCATTTTTGCCCTTTTGCTTGTGTGTTCCTATTTTGATCTGCTATTCTCTGGGCTCCAGGCCTCTAGGCCTGTCACTTGCTCAGCTTGCCTCTTATGACTCACGGCTTAAAACACCACATCAACAACAGTCTCCTTAGCTGACCTTTGGCTTTAACAATGCTCCAGATGTTCCCCAGTTGAGGCATTGGTGCTTCCCTGCACAAATGCTGGAACTCTCCCGCCACAGTGGGGCTTGGGATGATGTCAGTGCATTTTGTGTTATTGTAAGAGGCAGACTAGCTTTATAAAGAAAAGAGATTCATTTATCTTGTAGTTTGGGGGTCTCAAAATCCACAAGACCCCCCGAAGTGCTTGTAGATGGCAGAGTATGTGTGCACAGAAGTCACAGTATGAGACAGGAAATCGGAATGACTGGGATTCCACAATTCCTTCTGAGGCTGTATCCTGGTTGTCCAATTTGCCTCATTTTTAAAGTTCTCACCATTGCCCAATACCATGCAAAGGGCCAAACTTATAAGATAAGAGCCTTTGAGTGGGAGGTAGGAGACACAATGTCTAAAACTCAGCAGCGCAGTTCCAGAGTCCTGGCCTTGCTCTTCTGTCAGGGTGCCTCACTTGCTGTGTCCTCTCCCGCTCCCCTGAGTGGCCAGTGAGTGCCAGCTGCTTCTCTCATGTCTTAGTGGTGCTGTGGTCATAGTGTTTAGACCTGGACTCTACAGAGTCTGCTGACCTGTGACTGCAATGCATGGGACACATTTCTTGCCTTCTAGAAGCTTCTGCCTGTGGTTTTCATCTCTTCCCCCCTCACCCTGACAGAAAGCTACATTCACCTGTTATTGGGGTTCCAGTTTCCCCCTGCTCTGGGGAACTCTGCTTAGATTGACTTTCTTTTTATTTCCCTCTATTATTATTATTATTATTATTATTATTATTATTATTATTATTATTTACAATTTATTCACTTTGTATCCTGCCTGTACCCCCTTCCTCATCTCCTCATGGCCTTCCTCCCTCTTTCCCCCCTACGTCCCTTCCCTAGTCCACTTATAGGCGAGGTCCTTCTCCCCTACTATTTGACCTTAGCCTGTCAGGTCTCATCAGGACTGTCTGGATCCTCTTTTTCTGTGGCCTACCCTGGAGATGAGCAAAAAGTAGGCAACTAAGTTCATGCCAGACACTGTCCCTGCTCCCCTTACTAGGTAACCTCTAGGGAGACTGAGCTGCCCATGGTCTACATCTGAGCAGGGGGTCTAGGTCCTCTCCATGCATGGTCCTTGGTTGATTCATCAGTCTCTGTAGGCTCCTTGGGCCCAGATTTTTGGCTCTTTTGTTCTTTCTTGTGGAGCTCCTGTCCCCTCCAGGTCTTTCTGTCTCCTTCTTCTTCCATAAGATTCCCTGCACTCTGCTCAAAGTTTGGCGATAAGTCTCAGCCTCTGCTTCGATTCCCTGCTGGGTAGAATCTTTCAGAGGCCTTCTGTGGTAGGCTCCTGTCCTGTTCCCTTTAGATTCCACCTTACACCCATCAGAATGGCTAAGATAAAAAACTCAGGTGACAACACATGCTGGAGAGGTTGTGGAGAAAGGGGAACCCTCCTCCATTGCTTGTGGGAATGTAAAGTTGTACAACTACTTTGGAAATCAATCTGGTGCTTTCTCCGAAAACTAGGAATAGTGCTACCTCAAGAGCCAGCTATACCACTTCCTGAACATATACCCTAAAGATGCCCCACCATTCAACAAGGACATTTGCTCAGCTATGGTCATAGCAGCTTTATTTGTAATAGCCAGAATTGGGAAACAACCTAGATCTCCGTCAACCGAGGAATGGATGCAGAAATTGTGGTACATTTACACAATGGAGTACTATTCAGCTATTAAAAACAAGGACACATACAATTTGCAAGCAAATGGATGGAACTAGAAAAGATCATCTTGATTGAGGTAACCCAGAAGCAGAAAGGTATATACTCTCCGATAAGTGGATATTAGCCGTATAGTGTAGGATAAACATACTAAAGTCTATAGTCCTAAAGAAGCTAAACAAGGAAGAATCTAGGGAAGAGGCTTAATCCTCATTCAGAAGGGCAAACAGGATAGTTTGACTTTCTTTTGTTTGGTTTCTTTCCTTTGGTCTTCCAACAGAACCTCAGCAGAATAACCCCTCCCCTTCCTATCCTGCTGTAGTTAGATCGTGATCTTCAACTGAAGCCTCTTTAAACACATTCTCTCCCCAGTCACCATGTGTCTTCTTTCAGGCCTCAGGGCCTAACACTGTGCCTGACTGAGTAATGCTGCTGATCACGGGAAGCACCTGGCTTGTCAGTGAGTGTTTGGTTGTCATACCTGCTGGATACACGTTAGGTCTGAAGTTACTTTACATTCTAGGTATTTGAAGATTTGAGAGTGTTTCTCACCCTCCTTTCTTTCTTCTTTTTTTTTTTTTTAACTTTTACTAATTACACTTTATTCACTTTGTATCCCCCCATAAACCCCACCCTCCTCCCCTCCTAATCTCACCTTCCCACCCCCTTCTTCACGCATGCCCCTCCCCAAGTCCACTGATAGGGGAGGTCCCCCTCTCCTTCCTTCTGTTCTTAGTCTATCAGATCTCATCAGGAGTGGCTGCATTGTCAGCTTCTGTGGCCTGGTAAGGCTGCTCTCCCCTCAGGGGGAGGTGATCAAAGAGCAGGCCAATCAGATTATGTCAGAGGCAGTCCCTCTTCCCATTACTATGTAACCCACTTGGACACTAAACTGCCATGTCACCCTCCTTTCATTGACATCATTCTTTCTTGTCTCCTCCCTTTTCTGTCTGCCTTTTAAGCTCATGGCCTTCCTTCCTTCAGTCACTAGTTATTTGCCTTTCCTAGGATGGTACATGGACAGTCTGTCTTCTTTCTCTGAAGACGCATATCTCCATGTGTTCTCCATGTCCTTGTTTGGCTGTATGAAGTAGAGGCTTCCAAATAAATCGCTTCCTGGAACTGGATTGGACCATCCAAATCTGACCTCTGCTTTTCTTCTCAGGAAGCTCCTCAGGTTCAGCATGCCAGACTACACCCAGATATCTTCTCAGCCAGTGTTGTCCTTCCTTGTGAGTTCCAGAGAGCCAGACAGTTTTTGGGGACAGGGTTGTTTTCCTGTGGCTCTTCCTTGTAACCAGGTCTTGTTACCTGAGCTTCCCACACAGCTCTGAAGTCCATCCTGTCTCCATCAACCCTGCTGCCATTGCATAGTGCTCCTGTGGTAGATGTGTCCTGTAACTTGCTGATTAATCTTCCTTTCTTTAAAAGTAGTTTTCACTCTTACACAGGCTATACCAATGCTTTGTGATCTTTCTAAACGTGTATCACTGTTAACTTTTGTCATCTGACGTGCCTTCAGCACAAAGTCCAAACTCTTCGGTGTAATTACAAGGTGCTCATGATTGGCCCCCAGCCTTTCAACCCTTTCTTACTAATACCACCAAATTTTTATTCTCCACATGCCTATTTCTCCTGTCTGGAATATACTATGATTTAATGCCTATGTATGTCTTCTCTACATGTATGTGTGTTTTTTCTCTACTTCTTTCCTTACTTCTCTTATACCTGTTCTATTCTCTGTAGTTAAAAATAGCCATTCATCCACCTATGCATTATTCCATCCATCCATCCATCCATCTGCCCATTTGTCTGTCCATCCATCCATCCATCCACCCATCCTATCTCCCATCCACCTACCCATTCATCCATTCATCCATTCATCTACCCATTTGTCCATCTCTTGATCTATTTATCCACCTACCCATCTGTGTCTATCATCCATCCATCCACCCATCCATCCATTTACTGATCCATCCCATTTACTGATCTGTCTATTTGAGGACCAATACTATTTTTACATGATTGGTCCTGATCTTGCCTTTACCTCCAGATAAACCAACCATTTCCTCCATTAATTGTACTATCTCTTGTACTTAGTACTTCTCACAACCTATGGTGCTTTCTGTCTACCCTGAGTTACCCTCTGTGTTGGTAGCTTCTTTAAGAGAAGAACCATATGCCTGTTCAGTTTGCTCTCATACAGAACCTGACAAACAGGCACAGTGCTAATTGCTGAGAGAGGAGTTTCAGTGCCTGAGTCCTGCATTAGGAGTAGGGACAATGGTCTTTAGTTGGATGTCTTACTCTTCTTCCCCCGTCACTGTTCTACTAATCTGAGTCTAAGGTTTGGACCTACCATGAGGGAGAGGCACATATTCCGGTCACTCTCCATGGGGTTCCATCATGCAGAAATAGAGATGGAAGAACATGGTCTGTAGAGAAAAGAATCTCTACAGTGTTTGTAGAGACAAGTGGCCCATGGATTATGAAGTGAATCTTTGGTCCAGGTTTTGCTTTATTACCCCCTCCCCACCACTTTTTGAGGGAGGTGAGTGGTGGGGAGGGGGCTGAAGTTCTGAGATCATGGAGGAGAAGGATTCTAAGACAGGAGACACACAGTTAGCATTGGAGTTTGGAGAGACATTTCTTTCCTGTAATTTTGAGACTGGTATCAGGAGAACTGTAAACCCATAGTAGAAGCCATTAAAACAGTATGATAATTACAAAGATGACTTGGCTTTCAGTATCAAATAATAAAATGTGGGAAGGTAGACTTAGGACTCCAAAGACAAGTAAGTGAGAAAACAAACAAATACCATGTGCACAGCATGGACTTGACTCATGTGGCTGTGTGAAAAGGTGATGGGGGTGGGCCTTACTTACAATGAATCTATGTTCTCGAATAGCCAAGAAGATATGTGGTATGAAAACAGACTGAGTGAAAGAAAATTATCACAAGCACACTCAGCTGGTGCTGTCCAGTCATTTGATGGCCACTTACTCATTGCTGCTGAGGACTCCTATCATTGGCGGAGGGCATGGCAGCTAGCCCTCTGGTGGCCCTCCAAAAACCATTTAGATAGAGCGACATATATTTTCAGATGGTCAGAATGTAAGTGACTGTGTATAGTTAATCAATCGTGGAACAGTTGCCGTTAAGCATACCCAGGGTCAAGGGCTGAGAATCCCTGTGAAGGCAAGGGAACAGGTAGCTCACTCTGGTTTCTTCCCCAAGTCTGTTCCTCAGCATGGACTCCAGCTCTCCCAGGAAGGCGCACTGACCACTGAATGTTCAAGAATGATCTTCGTCTGAATCTCTGCTTTGTGCTTCCTTTTCCAAGAGGGATCGCTTGATAACTCGATGAAAACAATCCACAGGGCCAAGAGAATGACCCTCCCCCTATCTTCAAGGATCCGGGTCCTGTCATCTACTTTTCCCGGCATCTCTAGTTCAGGGGGAATGTTTCTCGTGGCCGTTTATTCTTGGGAACCTGTGGGTCACACATTTTCTTATTGAACTGTTTATTTTATGGTCTGTATTTTAACGATCTGTTTTGGTTTTGTTTCAGAAGGTAAGAGGCGCATCTGGTGGAGCTTTACCCAAAAGGAGGAATTCCAAGATATTTTTAGGTAATGTATTTATCAATAGTGTGCATGCTGTATTCCATCTTCCTCTGTCTTCTTGTCTCCAGTGATAGGCATGAGGTACCCTGGTTTGTCCCTCCGCTTTTCATTTCTCTAGCAGTGAAGGGTGCTTTGAGCATGGAGCCAGACCCAGGGCTTTGAAGCAATTATGGCAGCTAGAGAGGAATTCTGGTCTTGTTTGTGGTCGTTTTCTGTGTGCCTCCTGTCTCTGTCTCTCTGTGTGTTTTCTATCTGTGTCGGTTTCTGTCTCTTACTGTCTCTGTGTGCTCCCTCCCCACCCCACTCCTGCAGTCCAGTGGTTGATGTCAGGTGTCTTTCTCAATCAGTCACCCTCCTTATTTTGTGGACGAGGTCTCTTCCTGGACCTGAGCTTAGCCATCCAGTTAGCCTGGCCGGCTAGCAAGCCCCAGAGGTCCTCCTATCTCTGCCTCCCTCACACAGGGCTTTCAGCCTTATGCCTGCCCCTGGAGTGATTGCTCCCCCAGCACCTGCCACTGCTATCTTTATATGACTTTTTGCCAGTCAGATGACATCAGTGATATCCTAATGGAGGTAGAAATCATTAAATAATTTCACTCTGTTGTTACGGTAATTTCAGATTTTTGAGACGGGGTCTCATGTAGCCCAGGCTGCCCTCATACTCACTGTAGTAGAGGTTGACTGTGGACTTCTGATTCTATTACTTCTATCACCCAAGAGTTAGGATTACTGGTGTATCTCACTATGGTCAGCCTTTTAAATTAACAAACAAAAACAAACAAACCAAAAACAAAATGAACAAACAAACGAAACCCCTCCGAAAACATTTTATTTGGTTGCATGAAGGACCTCTTTGCTTTCAAAGTTGGTATTGAAAAAATTTGAGCTTTCATTTTTCTAGCGATTATTTTGATTGCAAAGCTCATTGTCGAGTAAGGGTTTGAAAAATGAATGGGAAGGCAGCCTCTGAGGCCTTGTTGCTGCTCACCGCTGCATTCAGTGGGGCCTTTGCTACGAGCTACAGTCTATGTTTCCTCAGCTGTCCACAGCTCAGAAAACTGCAGGGTTCTCTGAAACTCACAGGACCATTGGATGCTCCCATGTTTGTGCAGACGCAGTGCAAACATCCACAGCTGCTGTAAGTGTGTTACTGTGATGGTGGTGCCATGCCCAAAAAAAAGGTTCATACTCTGCTCTCTCTTCCTGCTTCTGCAGTGTTCCCCAAAGCTTGGTGAATATGGTCTAAATGTTTTGTCTAGGGATGAGCAGTCCTTTGTCATATATATATATATATACACACACTTATATGTGTATATATGTATATAAACATATATATAAATAAACCATATATGTATATATATGGTTTAATATATGTAACTATATATATATATATTGTGTTTCTATATCCCCAACCATGTATGTGTTTTAAGATATATGTTTTAATATATGTTATTATATATGTTTAAATATATACTGTATTATTATATAGCATATAATAATATAATTTACATATTATATAATAAAATAATATAAAATATATATTATATAATAATATAATGTACTTTTTATATTATATAATTATACATATTAATTATATTATATTAATTATATTATATTATATTATATTATATTATATTATATTATATTATAT
>NW_026596073.1:26338315-26351522 GCF_907164565.1 Psammomys obesus
ATTATATTATATTATATTATATTATATTATATTATATTATATTATATTATATTATATTATTAATATAAATAACACACACAAATATATATTAACCCAAGTTTATAGGGACCGAGCATAGATTTCCTCCTGTGAGGTAGTGGTTGGTTACCTGTGTAAGAGTAATAACCCTTCTGATGTTCTTGCTTTGAGCACAGCATGGCATTGGTGTCTGAAGCCTTTTGACAGATGTGTTTTGTGTAGTATATGCTGTCAAATCAGCCTCAGGACATTAATAAATGGGGCTAGGGGTGTGGGAGGCAGATAAGAGCTGTTCGTGTTCTCTGAGCTTAACCGAAGCATGTGAAATCTCGTAGTCTCCACACTTAGGTGACTCACAGAGAGCCCTACGTATATCATAGTCTTTCTGAAGCTCGTTTCAGCTTTGCTTCAGAGCTGGACCAGCCCTGGGGTGTGTGTGGAGGCTCCTCGTGTTGTTAGGATTTTATAGACGATGAGGAGGAGAATGGTGGTCACCTGTGGTGGCTCCAGGCTCTAGAGTAGTTCCAGATCTGACCTTAGGTTCCTGAAGACCTCTTTCTGTTGAATCTGCTTAACTGTCCAGGAGGTAACTCACCCAGAGTTACAGACTTGGTAAATGCCAGAGCAGGCTTTTTTCCTTCACTCTATTTATTCAGGCCAGACACCATTTGAAGTAGCAGTAAGTGCATATGTTTTGTATAGAAAAGAAATAGGTAATATCTTGTGTGTCTGTCCACAAAAGCATGGCATTCATACTCTGTTCCTTAAAACTGCTATGTGCATTATATGTTAATAATAGAGCACCTGGGGTGGAGCAACTCATTTGAAACTCCCGCTTTCACAGTTTCCTTCCCTCCTTTCCAATTTTTGTGCATGGGATTAGTACAAAGCTGCCTTTGCCTTGAGGGTCCCATGGTATTTATTTTTATCGTTAAACAGAGTAAACCTTTCTACACCTCTGCTGTAGTATTGAACTGACCATCTTTCTCAGTGAACATTTTGGTTCTGATTTTGTTATAGATGGTGGAGCTTCAATCTTGTTTTTCTTTTTCGAGACAGGGTTTCTCTGTGTAGCCCTGGCTGTCCTGGACTTGTTTTGTAGACCAGGCTGGCTTTGAACCCACATCAATCTACCTGCCTCCCTGAGTGCCGGGGTTAAAGGCATGTGTCACTGAGCCTAGTTTAGCCTCAGTCTTTTATGATACATCCAAATGTCTTTTTTTTTTTTTTTGCTTGAATCTTTCCCTTTATGTAAGTTTCTTGAGTTGTTTAACTATTAGACTCTCCTTTGAAACTCTCTTTTGTTAAGTAGTTTGTAACATTGGGAGTCTTTATTTTGGTGTTATGTTTGGCTTACATTTTTGATGTATCCTATTTTTTAACTTAAAATGGTCCTGCTTTTGGGAGGGAAAAGCCGAGCTGCACATGGAAGTGGGCCAGCGTATCGTTATAGGTGGTGATAGAATTTAGATCCTTGGTTCTCAGGTGCCCGCTGAAGTGCAGCCCAGCAACTTTCTGTTTGCAAAGTCCATGTGTCCGTGTGACTTTGCATGTGAGTGCAACACCACGTGACTGTTTTCATCACCATAGTCCCGAACATGTAAATACACAAACATGACCTGGGACGCTGGCACCCCGGGGGGGGGGGGGAGGGCAAGGCTGCAGTGTCCATGGAAATATTATGTCCGGACATTTCCCACAGATGAGCCAAGCACAGAGGGTACCTGACTGGGTGTTCTGGAGAGACGTGTTTTACTTATGAAGAACTTTCCAGGCCCTAGTACAACAGGACTGCTCAAATGATGGGTTCCCTCTAGCCTGCAAGAGTCCAGCCACTGTTGGACATGGGGAGGGCGGGGGGGGGGGGGAGGGGCAGTAAAGGAGAAGGGGTGGGTTTCTAAGCAGCAGCTCCTGTTTATTGGAGACCTACCTTGTGCTGGGTCTCTTCTCTACCACATCTCATTTCTCTCCTACGTGAGGGGAGTGCTACCTTCTCCATGCTGGACATGATGGAAGCACATGGGTTAGAGTTTGTGACTTGCTTAAGGTGTATTAAATGTGAGGGCATTAAAGTATTGAAGCCAGCTTTACCCACGCTCGAATTCATGTGCTTTTGGGTGGGGGAAATGGCACAGTAAGTAGAGTGCTTGTAACCCAGATCCCCCAAATAGGTGTGCATACTTGTAATCCCAGCACCAAGAAGGCCAAGACAGGCAGGTTTCTAGGGCTCACTGGCTAACCAGCCTCACTGAACTCCTGGCTTCTGAGGAATGATACCTGAATTTGACCTTTGACCTTACACACACACTTCTTTTGTTTTGTTGATGAATTCAGTTTATAGCATGTATGCCCACCCTGTAAGGTTTTATGATGCAACTCAGTCATTGATAAACAAATATGCACCTCTCAGGAAAGGTGGCAGGGTCTGTTTCTCCTGGTGTGGGGTGGGAGGATGGCCAATCCTGTCAGGGTAGGATCCTGGCCTTTGTGTTTTAACCCTGTGGATTCTCTGTGAGGGTTGCCTCAGCATGGGCCACGCTTTTCCTCACTTCTTTGTTTTTATTCTCTCCTCAGATCTAGATATGGATGACGATTTAAATAGTGACGATTATGAATACGAAGACGAAGCCAAACTTGTTATATTCCCAGACCACTATGAAATAGCCCTTCCAAACATTGAGGAGTTACCAGCTCTGGTTAGTGAGTGTGCATGTGGCTGCATTTCTAGTGTGTGTGTGTGTGTGGTATGTGTGGGTGGGTAGGGAAGGCCGGTCCAGAGGAAGAAGAGGATAAAATGGAGCAAAAGCTGGGTGTGGTGACACATGCTTATGATCCTAGCACTAAGGATGATGAGGTGGGAGGCTCATGAGATTGAGTCTAGCCTGGGCTAAATAGTGAGTTCAAGGCCACCCTGGCCACATAGTGAGACTTGTATCTAAAACCAAGCCAACAAAATAAAACAAAATAAAATAAAATGAAATAAAGAAAGATAGAGAGAGACAAAGTGTGAAGAGGAGTATCTGTCTCCTCTGAGCTCTCCCAGAGTGGCCCTTCTGTATTGCTGCCCACCTCCTCTCTGCCACCTCTGTTTGGCTTCCATCACCCATGAGTCTGGGCTCCTCTGGCTGTGCTGGCTCCTACGTCTGGGCCAGTCTGTTGCTGGGACTGTCAAAGCGGGGATTGTCAGAGTGTGCAAGTCTCCCAGGTGCTGGGACAGCTGGACAGGAGTGTGTTTTGGTTGGAGGATGACAGGGTGTTTGTAAGGTTTTCGTGCTGCTCTCCCATGTAAGATTTTGTATGAGACACTGGCTGAGTTTGCCCTCTGGAGCAGCTGCAGTGGGTCATAAAAGATCCAGCTGCCCTCGTCGTGTCCTGGGGCGCACCAGGGAGGCAACCATGCACCCCACCTTCGCTTCGCTGAGAACCAGGATGGTGTCGTCCTCATATTTCTGGTAGTGAGCTCTGTTTCCTATAGCCTGGTCCCAGATGGCAGTGGGGGCAAGGTGGGTTGACTTTCGACATGCCAGTTTGTTTATTTATTGATTTTTCCTCTTTAAACTTCACCAGAACCAAAGCCAGGCCTGTGGGTCCCAGAACCTTCTGACACAGGCCCAGACCAGTGAGAATCATCTGCTCAGTCACTTCTGTTTGCGCTTAGAGTTTCCATGTTCGGAGGGACTAGGTTTATAAATACCCTATTTTCTTCTGATTTATCTGATAGCTAAATTAAAGAACACGGAAATAAGAGTGCTGTGCGTCTGTGCACAGCAGCCCTCCCACTAAGTGTAAAGCATCCTTTTCCATACGAGGTGTTCAGTGAGGCTTGTGGGAATGAATTGCTGTTGCTTCCTCAGACCTCCCATGTTGACTCGTGGCTGTTACCAGGAATAAAATACATTAGTGGGTAGAATGGTCTTCCTCCAGCCGAAGCTTAGCCTGAAGTGTGCTAATGCTCGTGTGTCTCTAATGCTGAGAGCGCTTTTATGTTATGTGCATTAGTGGTTTACCTGCATGTATGTGTGAGGGTGTCAGATCTCCCGGAACTGACCAATGGCTGTGAGCTGTCATAGGGGTGCTGGGAATTGAACTGGGGTCCTTTAGAAGAGCAGCCAGTGCTCTTAACCGCTGAGCCATCTCTCTGGCCTCAATGCTGAGAATTGTTATTGCTCCAGTTCAGTATAATTCTGGTTTTGCTGTGGACAGGAAGTAAAGAAGCATATTGTGAATAAATGTCATGAGAATTTTTCATTCATTCACCTTTTCATGTGAAGGTTTGTAGGTGAGAAAAGTAAGTAGTAAGGAAAAGCCTCAAACTAGGCACAGTGAGTCATGCTTGTAATCCTGCACGGGAGGGCTGAAGCAGAGGAATTGCTAGGAGTTCACTGCTGCATAAGATCCTGTCTCAAACAAAATCAAATCAAAACAAAACAAAAGAAAAAACCCAAAATTCAAAAAACAGAACCATCTCTATACACTATTGTTAAAAGATTCCTTTATTCAGAATATAAGTTGAATGATGTAAGGAAATGCCCATGAAATCCAAAATTAGGAAGATATATCATAATTTTTAATAGTGGTCTTTAGGAATACTTTAAAGCAAAAACTTGAATAAAATTTCATTTTAAGACAGTGGAAAGCAAGTGAACTCCGAAGGTGGGTTGAGCTGGTAGAGGGAAACCTGGGTTTGTCCCTGATGCCAGCCCTGGTTTTAGCTACACAAAGGAGTCTAGTTACTTCACTTTCTTTTTATGCTTCTGCTATGTTTTTAGTGTCTGAGGATTCTCTTTTAAATAAAAAGAAAATGCTTGGTCTAAACAAAATATTCGGTAGATGATTCTTCATTCGTATCTCGGGTATGGCAGCACAGAACACTTTCATTTAGCTACCCTGTGAGATCTCCCAGAGGGACGGTCCACCCCTGAGTGAAGGGGCTTGCAGCGGCCTTCTGCCAGAGGAGCTCCGTTGGCAACTGCCTGTGTGAGTGGAGCAAGCTGCCCTGTGCTTACTGATTGCCACAGCTGACTCCATCACGGCTGATTGCAGGCCAGCAGTGAGACACTTGGGAAGAAACACTGCAGTTTGGAATTTGCAACATTCGGCTAACACATTCCTAGTAAAAATACTAGGAGTACAGAGGTGACTGTAAGATACGGTAAAGTAGTGAGGAAGGAACAGTTTGACTATGTGGCCTTATTAAGGCTAATTAAGGTTAAGTAATTTAATCTTAATGATCATGTTTAGCAGGTGTCTAGCAAAACTTTTTAATATGTCCTTTCTTTTTTAAAAATTTACTTTATACACACACACACACACACATAAGCTTAGGGTGGGGTGTGGTTCAGTGGCATAGTACCGGTTATACTGTGGAATGGTCTTTTGTTTTGTTCTGCTCTGAGACAGGGTCTTGTTATATAGCCTAGGCTGCCCCTCCATCTTCTGGTCCTCATGAATCCCGAGTTGTATGCTGGGATTCTTTTCAACATCTTTACGGTGAAAACTGCACTGTGTATAAGTATCCGGACTTCCCAGACAGCGGGGAAATCATGCCATGTGGCATGGTGGAAGGCTGTGCTGAGGACGGGGTTGCTGGGGTGAAGTGCTGAGGCTTCGGGGTCCAGGCACGGGATCTGCCAGGGGGTGGAAGCTATGTTGTGACCATTGACAGGACAGCTGTAGGTTATATAGCATGAGTAAGGGCGTCCATTTTGAAAGGTCTAATATCCATACGTGCTTATGCTGATAAGCTTTCTGAGGCCCCAAAGAAATGTGATTGGCTCTTTGCATTCAGCATACATTTTCTGGATTTATTCACATTGCGTTGTATATTGGAATCCCATTTCTTCTTATTGCCAAATAAAATTCTATTGTGTGAACCTATTACATTTGGTTTTTTTCATTCTATTTATCATCGATAGGCATTTGATCTGCTTTTGTTCTGTAGCTAAAATGCTATTACAAATATGTGTTAATCCATCCTCTTATAATTGTGTTTTTTAATGCCTGTTGGATATATCCCTAGCTGTAGATCTGCTGGGTCCTGCAGCAGTTGTTTAAGCATTTGGAGAGCGGCTGGACCGTTTTGAAAATGGCTGCACCGTTACTTTTTAGCAGACTCTTGAGTTTTACAGGCAGCTGGAGAATAGCTCGCAGCGTTAGGCACAGGTGTGGAGAGAAAGCAGAACACCTGTCTTCCTGTTCTGCTGAGCAGAGGGCATCAAGCAGGACATGGAACATGCCTGAGAGTGGAACCACCTAGCTCAGGGACATCCAGGCTTGTCCTTTGACAGTGTCCCAAGTGTCCTCTGCATTAGACTGAGAAGTGGAGCTGTGCTGTGTACATTCCACTCAGGTGCCCTTGACCCCGTGCTGTGTGAATTGAGGACCTCGGATACCTTGGTGCATCAGGAGGAAACACAGCCCTCAGCCAGATCCTAGGCTCTCCTCTTCCTAACTTCCTCCCTCACCCTTTTCACCCCACTTGCTAAGTGGTAGGGATTATTCTGTGTAAACGCTAACCCGGAGCAGATGAATGAATCTGCCTCCTTGTTCTCATGCCGTCATCGGTACCGCACGCTCTGGGCCAAATCTAGCCCGGTCGAGGGGAGCAGGCCCCACTATGGCGTAACTGAGTGTGTCCTCAGCGAGGCTGCACGTATGAATAAGCGACGCTCGCTTCTAGAAGCTGAGTTTTCAGTGTTCCGCCTGGCTTTGCCTCACAGGTGACCATTGCCTGCGACGCAGTGCTCAGCTCCAAGTCCCCGTACAGGAAGCAGGATCCAGACACGTGGGAAAACGAACTGCCAGTATCGAAGTACGCCAACAACCTCGTCCAACTGGACAACGGGGTCAGGATTCCTCCCAGGTGAGAGTCTGCTAGCAGGATGGAAGTCTACCCTCAAACTAGTGAAAGCAACATCTGACCTTTCTCCAAATTAGCAGTTTTATATTTTCTTAACCGATGCCTTTTATTACAGACCCAACAAAAACTGGAAATTGTTACTATAAATAAGCCAGATTCTGAAAGGCAAAATCCCTCATGTTTTCTCTCCTGTGAGGACTTAGATTTAAAGCTACGTAAGTGTGTGCACACACACATTTGCACATGTGTATTTGTGCATGTACAGATCATGAAACTTGAAAGGGAATCATGGCTGCAGGAAGAGATCTTTAGTGATGGAGTAAAACAGGGCAGTGGAACACACATGATATGAAAGCAGGGGGAGAGAGGAAGGGGGCCCGAGGGAAGGCAGTGTGGAGGAAGAGTTTTCAGAACGAACTAAATCCACATGCATGGCATCTCACAATGAGACCCACCATTTTGTATGTGAACTTTAAAATATTATTTTACAAAGGAAAGAAAACAAAAACCAAAGAGATAAAATTTTCTCTCTGAACATTTCTTGGGCCTTTGCAGTAGGTGCTGAATGCTTAATAAGGAGACCAGTGTGTCTTGGCTTGTGGTTTTGGAGGCGTAAGTCACAGTTAGTTGGCCCCGTTGCTTTTAGGCAGTGGCGTGGGGTTCCTGTGTTGGTACATGCTGTTTAGTGCATGGTGTGTTGAAAGGAGAGAGGAGAGGGAGGCCCTGAGCTCTAACATTTCTCCGTGGGGACTGGAGAGGTGGCTCAGTGGTTAAGAGTACTTGCTGCTCTTGCAGGGGACCTGGGTTTGGTTGGTAGCACCCATATGACAGCTTAAAACTGTTTGTAACTCCGGTTCTGGGCGGAGGCGGGGGAGAGTCCCAGTGACACCAAGCACATACATGGTGCACTTTGATACGTTCAGGCAAAACACTCACACACATAAAAGTAAATAAAGTGTAAAAATAAGAGTACGCTCAATGAACACAAAACTATCTTCAGCTATACCTCTTTTTAAAAATTTTTATCAAAGTATATTTATCTTGCATAATAATAGGTTTCATGTTTGATTGCTGTTTTAGTCAGTTTCTATTTCTGTGATAAAACACCATGACCAAAAGCAACTGTGGAGGAAAGGATTAATTTCATCTAATGCTTCCAGCTACCAGTCCATTGCTGAGGGAAGTCAGAGTAGGAACTGAAGCAGGGCAGAAACCTGGAGGCAGGAACTGAAGCAGAGGCCATGGAGAAATGTCACGTACTGGCTTGCTCCTCATGTCTTCTCAGCCCATTTTCTTACACACCCCATGACCACCTGCCCAGGGGTTCCACCACCCACAGTGAGGAGTTAGGCCCTCCCACATCAAACATGAAGGAAATGCATTACATGTTTTCCCACAGGCCAGTCTTACGGTGGCATTTTCTCAGTTGACATCCCCTCTTCCAAAATAACGATAACTTGTGTCAGTTGACATCAAAACTAGCCAGCAATATATATGATATTTTCATATATATATGTATATGTAATTGTTTTGCTCACATTTCCCTCCTGTTACCCCCTCTCATCCCTTTCTTCTTTGAAACTAGTCTCTTCTACTTTACTGCCTTTCTCTTTTGGGGTTCCTTGAGTTCAATTAGGGCTCTTCAGAGGAGCGTAGGCGCAATGGCACCTTACCAATGACAATACCATTGAAGAAAATGTTTAATTGCCTGTAAGTTCTCAGGGAAGGGCAGGCCCCATGAGCGCCTGCCTATTTTATGATGGAATGGGCCCCATCTTGTAGTCACAGCTGCTAGGAACTAAAGAGTGCAGTTGCTGTGTCATCCCCACAAGACGGTGTTCCACAACACTCCACCTCTCACGTTCTTCCTGCAGTATTCCGAATAGCTGAGCATTCTGCAGCCTCCTCTTCCCAGCATGTTGATTAGCTATTAGGCTTCACAGCCCCTTGCTGCCCACTGCAAAGAAACCTCTTTGACCAAAGCTGATTGTACCGATAATTTATACCCTCAGATGTAAATACTTAGACAACCATTTTCCAGGGACATTATGTCCTTATAATAGCTTCCAAAGTTTGTTGGCTTCATAATGACACACTGAAGACCATGCTTTTGACAGACAGGCCTTCCTGGGACATGCAGTGTAGTTTTTATCCACATCAGCCTCTACCATTGTATGAGTAACCCTTTGGAAATGTCTTCCACACAGGTTCATCCATGTTTGTACCCTGTTCAGGAGCCAGTGTCCTGCAAGTGGGAGTTTGGAGGACATGGCTTCTCTTTTGCCCTTCGTGTCATGTGACAGGTTTTTAAAGAGCCACAGTGGAGGTGCTGACAGTCTCTGACCCAGTTTAGAAGGCAGGCAGGGCACTGGGATGGTTTTGTGCTCTGGATGGAGAGCAGTAATATCCCCGGGGAAGAGCTGCCAGTAAGACACTGTTCACCTTTCACGTGTCAATGACTTCTCCATGTACTGGCCCTTCTGACTGTTCTCTGATGACTTCCTAGTGGCTGGAAGTGTGCCCGGTGTGACCTGCGGGAGAACCTCTGGCTGAATCTGACTGACGGCTCTATTCTGTGTGGGAAGTGGTTTTTTGACAGCTCGGGGGGCAATGGCCATGCACTGGAACATCACAGAGACACAGGCTACCCCCTAGCTGTGAAGCTGGGCACCATCACACCTGATGGGGCAGGTGAGTGTGGCTCTGCAGGACTGGCATCTCATGAGTGTCTCAGTGCAGGTCTGAGATCTGGGCTTTGCCTCTTATTAATTGCTGTGTGAGTACTTGAGAGTTCTCATTGGGGACATTGACCCTGCATCTCTGGTGGTTCTCCATGAGCATAAACCATTTAGCCCAGTGGCTTTCATTTTAAGACGTGAGTGAAAATTGTCTTCTCATGGCTGAGGGGACCCAAGCAGGAAGTAGGATTTAGGAATTGATGTACGTATTGAATCCTCTATTAAAATGGCAGGAGGCAACCCTAGAATTGATTATAGACATTATTAGAACCACTTAGGGGATGAATGATATAGCACAGGAAATTGGGGGCTGGAGAGATATCTGGTTCAGTGGTAAAGATGCCTGCTGCCGTGCCTGACAACTTGATTACCCAACAGTTTGATTCCCAGGACCCACATCACATGGTGGAAAGAGAGACAGCTCCTACAGTAGTCCTTTGATCTCCGTATGTGTGCTGTGGCATGAAAGAGTGTACCTGCCAATGTGTGTGGGTGTGTCTGTGTGTGCATACACAAAGGTAAGTAAGTAAGTAAATAAATAAATAAATAAATAGGTAGGTAGGCAAAAATGTGAAAAGAAAACATTTAAAAACTGCACTTGTGACAAGCTCCAGTGATGACGTGTCTCCGCTCTTCAGAAGGGTCACATTGCTGCCTGGACGGCCAGCTGTTTTTCTTTCTCTGCTCGCAGGCCACATCTACACATGTCATTCATTCCTCCCACCACTTTGTGATGGGAAAGGGAAATAATTCCACACCAAGATGCCAAATTTAAACGCTGAGCAGTGGCCACGAGGACCCATCATCTTGTCATTGCGGAGACAGTTTTTAAACTCGCATCTAGAAGAGCACCCAGGCCTGGTACCTCCATCTTTTCAGCTTTCTTTGCATGTGTTTCTTCTCTACTCTAAGCTGTGATGAGGTCTGTAGAAGAATAATGACACCTGTCTTTTCTCTTTCCTCTTTGTGACTGTCTGTGATGGAGTTCTCTTGCCTCAGAGTTCACTGACCAAAGCCTTCCTATTCAAGGGTTAGGTTTTCAAGTCTGACCATTGCTTTCCTGTCAGCTGGCTGCATTTCCCATTCATTTTATGGTTGAGGGCTAGTCGTTAGGGCATGTTAGGCTTCTTTTATTTTAAATCTGAAGAATTCTCCTGCTTCCAGAGTTCATGGAGTCAGCGTTGTTGTTGTTATTCTTGGTTTTTTGAGACAGTCTCTCTGTGTATTTGGATGGCCCTGAGCTCGCTATGTAGTTTAGGCTGGCCGCAGGTTTGTTCTCCTTCCCCAACTTCTCATCAGGGAATTATTGAACTCATTAAAGAAAAGTGGTTGCAAAGGTATGAGGCGCAGGTACGAAACCTTTTTCATCCAAGTGAAAGACTGTATATAAACCAGCCTCATTCTGAGTGTTCTTGGACTTTAAAGAGAAATTCAGGCTCTGCTTCGGGAGTCAACACTGCAACTTAGAGGTGATGGTTAACACTGACTGACGGGCAGTGAATAAAGGGATGGAGAGGGGGACACAAAAAGCCTTCTCTGTGTCCCTTAGGGGGTTGCAGAAAGTTTTGCATTGCCGGAAGATGTGGTGGTTTGAATGAGAAAAGTCTCCCACAGGCTCATGTGAACACTTGGTCCTCTGTTACAGGCACTGTTTGGGGAGGGTGTGGAGCTTTTGGAACATGAAGCCTTGCTGGAGGATGTATGTCACTGGAGGTGGGCTTTGAACGTTTATCCAGCCAGTTCACTCCTTTAGCTTCCTCATGAGGTCCAGATGTGACCTCTGGCTTTCCTGCTCTGCACATCTGTTGCCATGCCTCCCCACCTTTATAGATTAGCCCTCTGGAACCATGAGTCCAAAAACCTCTTCTCTCTATAAGTTGCCTTGGTCATGATTTTTTTTTATCATTACAAAAGAACAATTAGTACACAAGAGGAAGAGAACATTACAGACTTTCCTATGTTCTGTGCCATCTCAGTCAGTGTTTTATAGAACCATGCCTATAAGTTAGGGTTATTATTGCTGTGATGAAACACCATGACCAAAAGCAAGTTGGGGAGGAAAGGGTTTTTATTTGTCTTGCACTTCCAAATCATTGTTCATCTTTGAAGGAAGCCAGGACAGGAACTCAAGCAGGGCAGGAATCTTGAGGCAGGAGCTGATGCAGAGGCTGTGGAGCAGTGCTGCTTACCGGCTTGCTCCTTATTCCTTGCTCAGCCTGCTTTTTTATAGGACCCAGGAGTGCCACCAGCCAGGAGTAGCAACGCCTACAATAGTCTGGGCCCTCCCCCATCAATAACTAGTTAAGAAAATGCCTTGTAGCTGGGTCTTCTGGAGGCATTTTCTCAATGGAAGTTCCTTCCTCTCTGATGACTCTAGCTTATGTCAAGTTGGCATAAAACTAGTCAGCACAAACCAACAGATAAGAAACCCAGTTATCAGAGCACCCTGACTGTCATGGTTTCTTTTGTCAACTTGACAGGACCTCAAATCACCTATGACATGTTCATGAGGGTTTTCTAGCTTGGGTTTATTGAATTGACCCTGAATGCGACCACCTGTGGGTCCCAAACCACATAAAAAGGAGAAAAAGAGCTGAGTACAAGCATCCATCCCTGTCTGCTTTCTGATTGGCTGCCGTGTGACCTGCTGCCCATGTGGCACTCCTGACACCATGACTCCCTCACTGTAATGGAATCAGACCTTTGAGCTGTGAGTTAAAATAAACCCTTTCTTCCTTAAGTCACCTTTGCTGGGTATTTTGTCACAATTTGACAAAAGAGACAATACAGCAACAACACTTGACCAATCTGCAAATGTGGATTATTTACAATTCTAATAGTGAAGTCAGGTAACCCTTCCCTCCTCTTCGGATTCCATATAAAATCTTGGGCATATAAGGCACAAATATTTTTGCTAACCAGCTGGCTTAGTATTTAAATCATTAGCTTGTATTTCAGTGGGTCTGTCATGACAACGCAGATTAATTCTTTTTTCTGTGTACATTTTTAATTTATTTAGCATGTGTGTTCATGTGTGCAGATGCACTGTGTATACATGTTGTGCTGAGGACAGAGGTCACCCTTGGGTACGGCTCTTTAGGAGCCATCTCTCTGTTTTGAGACATGGTCTCTCCTTGGCCTTGAGCTTGCTGACTGGGCCGGGCTGCTGGCCACCAAATTCCAGCACTCTGCCTAATTCTGCCTCTCCACCTCGGGGATTATGACTGCATGCCACTGTGCTTGGCTTTTTATTAGCATGCATTTGAGGCTCAAACTCAGATGCTAGTTGGAAGTCACTCTCCTGACCAAGCCTAAGTCCTTCCGCCCTAAGTTTCCCTTTTAAAGTTGTCACCATTTTAGTCACACTAGACTTTTAACTGGAGTCACATCATTTGTTAGACACTAGAGGTGTGTGAGGGCACCCCTTCCAACAAATCCTGGGTGATTTTGGGTATTATTAAAAACCTTTGCTGATCTGCCATCTTACTTGACTTTGCTTTTTTTTTTTTTTTTTACTGAGGTCAAACAGTATTTTATCTATCTATCTATCTATCTATCTATCTATCTATCTATCTATCTATCTATCTATCTA
>NW_026596073.1:26351532-26365584 GCF_907164565.1 Psammomys obesus
CTATCTATCTATCTATCTATCTATCTATCTATCTATCTATCTATCTAGTCTCAAGTAACCCTGGATAACCTTGAAGTCCTGACCATCCTGCCTCCAGATTTGAATGCTGGGGTGACAGACGTGTACCATACACACAGCTTCTCATTATATTCTTGGCTTTGTAGTTTTTGTTTTTCTTGAAAATTTTAGACTATGCTTTTTTTCTTTTTTCTTTCTGATACAAGATCTTGGTGGCTCTATAGCCCAGGCTGCGTGAACGCACTCTGCAGTCCAGGAAGTCCTCAAACTTGTGATCCTCTTGTCTGTGCAGTTACAGCTATAGCCTACCAAACTCAGTATCTTAGGCTCTTTCTTATCACTATAGATGAAGTTATTATTATTATTTTTTTAATTAGGCTTAGGAACTCTTTCCTAGCTGTTGTTAAGGTGGAGAACTATTTTTTTTCCCTTTAGGGGGGAGACATTTGAAGGTTGGTCATATAGTATGGCCAAGATCATTTGCATACATGCTTTTAATTCTTCTGTGTAAAGCCCAGTGCCCTGGGTAGTACAGCAAGCCGCTTGTGTGCCCCACGGTGAGACTTTCTGAAGTCATACTTTGGGGAAAGGATCAGCCTTTGATTTCTCCTGTTTGTTGTGTGGTGTGGCTTTCATAGAGTCTCAGTCTCACTCTTCTGGTTAGCTTATGGATTGCAGCGATTGTTCTCTTACATCTCTAATAGATAGTTTCCCCTTATATCTTTTAAATAGCTGGTTAGCTGCAAATTTCTACTTTTTTTTTTTGTGAGACAAATAAATTCCTAATGAAGTTTCCTTAAAGGTTCATTGATGAGCCTTGAGGATGTTGAGGTGCAGACGATTAGGGCAGCCAGTGTGTGGGGTCTCGTATATACTCCAGGGCAGGAAATTCTGCGGGGCACACAGTGACTGAGGAATGGTTTTCTCCACTCAATAGGTCCCTCAGGCTAATTTGTGAAAAAGAGGAAATCTTAGAGTCAGGGCATTTGTTTATTTGTTTTCAGGGCATAATGAGAACCACTACTACCAGGCCATGGGCTGTTTATGTCAACTCAACCAGTACATTCTTTCCCTGGGCACCAAATTATATTTAGAAGATTGCTCAGTGGACATGATATCTAAGGCTGTGCATTCAGATATCCAGTGGTATCCTGATCCTGGTTCCTTTCCCAATGAGGTTGTACCTGCTCAGTGTGACCCTCTTCGTTCTCAAAGCCTTTGCTTATGGTTTTGTTTTCCCAAGAATCCCTGACCCGCCAGGCGAGAGGCACGTTGTCATAAAAATCGACCCTGTATCCAGTTCCACTCTGGGTCCCCATGGGTACAGACAGCACAAACAAAACAAGAACCAGATTACCACACAAACAAGCCAAACTCTCCTGTGTGGGAGGAGATACTCTTTGGCCAATCTGGGAGGAGGTTCTCGTCAGAAAGGGAGTAAGATGAGCTGGAGGTGGGAGAGGGTTGTACTAGTTCCATCATGGAAACGGGTTGTTTATGTGGGAAGGTTCTTCTGTGCCAGGAATGACTTGCACACAGATGGTCCAGATGCCCAGGGCAGCTGTGCACTGTTCATCTCACTGGGTGTGCCAGCTTTATGGCTCCTCACCTTGACCTTCTGTCTTTAGCTGTTTTCTCCTCTGACTGGGGTACTCCTCTATTTCTCACAGCCTGCAGGGTTGGAATCAAGGCACTGGTTACTTCATATTGGCTTTAACCCAGCTCTTCCCCTTCTGGTGTGTTGGAAGCACCTTGTGCTGTTGCCCACTGGAGCTTTCACAGGACCCTGTGTCAGTTAGGTTAGTGAGGGTAGCAGGGGACAATGGGGCCGGGACACCATCTTTGTTGTCCTCTAGCTCCCTGGGTATAGTAGCTGCTCTGTGAGGATTTGTGCAGTGAACAACTGGAGGAAAGGTGCTCCTTATTTATAATGATGTCTTCGTTTCAGCAGGCCTCCTCTGCTGACTTCAGTGTAGGTTTCCCCTGCTTCGAGGATGGCCATACGCCGTGAGCACGTTTCTTTTGTGTTCATTTTTCTAGTTCGATTGCTTGCTAGAATTTCTCATCTCTTGTCTGTGGGTGGAAGATGGCCTGTGGGACACAGGTAGCTCTTGGTGAGAGGTGTGGTACTGTGGCCCAGCCTGCGCTTTCTCAGCCTTGTGCTGTTCTCCTTTGGGTCCGACAGGGTCTCCGGCTTTCTCTGTCTTAAGCTGGTGCCCACCAGTGGAACTACCTGGCTGTTCCTTTCTGAACATGAGACCTCCCTTGAGGTCTCAAGAGCTTGGGTTATACAGCTGACCCTCAGCCATGATGGTGTCTGTTGAGGTCCTCCACTGCAGTCTAGTGTCACTTCCAAGACTGAGATAGTTGAAGTCACAAGAGCAGGGGCCCTGCTTCTCCTACTTTACATTACTCCTTTGTATCTGAGTGTATTTTGTATTCGGTTGTGTTTGTTGACTGTGATGATCCCACGAACAGACTATTTAGGATAATTGTTTTAAGTTGTGGGAATTATAAGCTTAAAAACAAAACAAAATAAAGCATAGCAGTGTCTCATGTAGCCCAAGCTGGCCTCAGACTCCCTATGTAGCTCAGGATACGCTTGAACTCCTGATGTTTCTACCTCTACCTCCCAAATGCTGTGATTACAGTATGTTGTTACTGCCTGGTTTTTGCAGGGTTGGGGAACCAAACCTAAGACTTTGGGCATGCCAGGCAAGCATACCACCAACTGAGGGACTCCTCCAGCCCGTGTGCTTTTTTTCAATTAAAATATTAAACTCAATCTGGGAAAATAGAAAAGAAAAAGTACAATAAATCTGCCTATCCAGGTGATGCACAATCATTGCTTTACAATTATTTCTTACAGAGTGCTTTCTTGCTTCACACTTGAGTCTCTGTTCATTTCTGTGTATAACTTGCTCCTTTATCTTTTGTGGCTCACAGCCTCTGGCTCTCTGACTTAGCTTATCATTGAACTGGAACCTGGAGAGTCACCACCGGTCATATGATATGCAGTGAACAGTGCCCAGCAGCCTCTCCACAGGCTTCATCACTGTGGCTTCTGGCTCAGGGTATAGGCCATGGCACAGAGTGTGGGAGCACCCTGTTCAGCTATACTTATATGCTAGGATAGTTCTTGAGCTAAGACAGTTTTGTAAGCTGAATTTGGAGATAATATGAATTTCCCCATGAAAACACAGAAGGCAGTGAGTGTCTTTAGCCCTGGGTCCTCTCATACAAGTGAACATGTGTCCCTTGTACAATGCTTCATGCTTGCCACAGGAGGATCAAGCTCGTTTTCAGTTTCTTGTACAGCACCACCCAAATTCTCTTTGTTATTGGGATAAGAAATGACTCTCGCATTTGGACCAAATCATGTGGTGTCTTTGGACATTTTACCACCCTAAAGTAGGAAATGGTATTTTCTTAATGTGAAAAAAACCTAGTAAGGTTAAGAACTGCTGGGAGCAGTGTGATTTCCACTGTTTTCAGGATCCCAGGGACTGGGGGATATTTTATTTTTTTCTATTAGAGCTGTGACTTAAGTTTTCAAAACTGTCTACCAGTTGAAGAGAGTAGAATAGAAGTACTTTAGGTGGGTCATTTTCAAGTTCTGGCAAGTACTTGATATTTTTCTATTTCTTCTCATTCATTGATTAAGAATCTTAGTGTATTTGTTTTAGATTGTTAGTTCAGAAAACATTTTTTTTATTTGAACCTTTTGGAAACTTGTTTCTACTCAACACAAACAACAGAATCTTTTCACTTTTTTCGTGGGTTTTTTTAAACTCTTCCTCTACTCCTGTCTTTGGGATGAAGTCTATTTTCTTCCTACTGTGAATCTTTTACCTTTCACACAGCTTATTCAGACCTCTGGGAACTGAATCGAGTTGGGGATTTCATCTTTTGGTTTTGTTTTTGAGAAAACTCGAATTACATTAAAGCAGGCATCAGCGAAGGCTCACAATGTGACGTGGAGGAGAGAAATCTCTACAGCACCAATCTGTTTGTAACAGGAAGATCACCTTCCTTTGGGGGGGGGCAATGAGGCTCTACCTTCCTTATAGGGCAGAGGATCACCCTAGCATCGTAGCATCTACATATTACCCCTCCCCCAATTCTTCCTAGTGCTCCAAGGAGTAGAAAAGTCTTTAGACAGCACCGAAGAGACCATCGTAAGGAATGATGTCTTCATATCTATTTTTCTGAAAGTATTTTATTTTCCAAATTTAGGAGGAAAGAGACTGTGGTTTGGGGTCTCCATTCCTAGAATATGCCTGGATGGCACTTCACCATCCACATGCTGAGGCACCTTGAATATACTGAGATAAAAGGAAGGAGATGAGGCAGGAGTAAGACACTGGGGCTCTGGGCCACGTATGAGATGTGAGGAAAAGCCATTTAGCCTTTATGAGGCTCTCCATGGGACATGGGATATGTGGACTCTTTTCTCTCCTTGTATTGCTATCTCAGGACCAATAGTGCTCTACAGTATATCTGAAACTGTGTTTCTGGGCTCTTGTTGGCACTATAGAGTCTGAGAGTCTGATTGGGTAAGGCCGGGGTGGGGCCCAGAGCCTACATTTCCAAGGAGCCTCAGACTCCTGGTCCAGGGTCTGTGCATTTGATGGGGCTCCATCTAAGACATTGTGCTATCCCATGAGATATTAATATCCTGAGGGCAGATGTTGCCCTCTAGCACCAGGATGCCACAGGGGAATCACATCTGGGGCCTCCTTGGTCATTTGCCTCCTCAGTACACATGTGGTGTCTTGGGTGAGTGTGTGTCTATTTCCCCAGGTCCAGTGCGGGCCTCAGAATGAGCATATCTTTCTAGTCCTGGAGCGAGGCCTTGAGTGATCACATTCCTACCTTGTTAGTAGCGTCACAGGCAATGGATTGATCACGCTGCCCACCTCAGTTCTGGTGTGAGCCACAGGGTGAGCATGCCTGCCTTTTCAGTTCTGATGTGGGTCGCCGGGTGAGTGCATTGGGGGAAGCTGCACAGGTCTGCATTCTTCCATATCTCAATAGTTCTGTGAATCATAGACACCAAAGCCAGAGAGAAGGGCAGAGGGAAAGGAGAGGCACAAGGCCCCAAAGCTTGTCTGACCACATCTCACCATTCAGCTGCACCCCAGGCCTGTATTCTTCCCTGTCTCTCCCGTGGGTCTCTCTGCCCTGGCAGATGGCCCTCACCCCAGCTTCTTTTCTCTCTGCTTCCCAACCTCAGAATTAGATTCTCCTGGGTTTTACCTACCAAGCCCAAAGCTTAGATATTCATACTCATCTCATTTTAAGTTATCTGACATTGAGCTCTTCCCCTCCCCAGGCTTTAGAAAGCTCATTGTTTTCCTAAGCCTTTCAGTTGTCTAAAGAACTGATGTGTGTTTACAAGACATGTGTGTTTGTTGACTATTGTTTGTGGTCTTCCTGTTGGGTGCAGTGAGCATCTGCTCGTTGGCACACCCCAGCCCGCTGTGGGCTCAGTCAGCATATGCCCAGTGTTACACGGAAGCCAAATACAGACCTCAGTGCTGTTTTCTCTTCGCCCTCCAGATGTTTATTCTTTTCAAGAAGAGGGACCTGTTTCGGATCCTCATTTGGCCAAACACTTAGCACATTTTGGGATCGACATGCTTCACACGCAAGGGGTGAGAAAATCTTTTGTCTCTAATTCTGCACTGTGTTAGCGATGGGTGTGGGGTCTTTAATTTATTTAATATAGAATTCTACTAATGTGCATCTTTGCTTCATAGATTTTGCTTTAATTGTTGCATTATTTTGCTGGGTTTGGTTGATGAGCATTTTATCTGGGTTGCCAGCTTGTTTTTATTTTGTTGGTTATCAAGTTTGTCTCCTTTGATGTATAGTTGCGTAAATTCCTCCTTTTTTTTTCACTAAAGGGAGAAAGTACAGGATGGTGACCTTTTAAATTATGTATGGCCTACATCACATTAATGAATTTCCAGAAGGAAAAGAGGGCTGCCCGGTAGTGGGTGGAGTAGACCGTTGAGGCTTTGCTTCCTTGCTTATTTCAACTTGATGATGGAGTATTTTTGCCTGTGGGGCCTGTTTCAGTGCCAGGCTGTGTTCTCTCCCTCCCAGGCCAGCAGTCTCCCTCCATACTTTCATGCTGTTTGGCTATCTCCCTGGCACCCATCCTTTCACTTGCCCAGCCTTTCATTTCCTTCTTCTCCTCGGCGCTCCCATGCTTCAGTGGTTCTGTCTCTCCCTTACTTGCCCTTTTTGTTTATTGATGGTCTTGTGTTGTTCCCTTGTCTTGCTACCTGGAGTTTTGTTTGTTTGCATTTAGCTTTTTTTGAGAATCTCGTGCAGCCGGTGCTGGCCTCTCACTGTGTAGCTGAGAATGACCTTGAACTTCTGATCTTCCTGCCTCACCATGCCCAGGCATGCAGTGCTGGGGACGGATCTCAGGACTTCATTCACGCTCTGCAAGCACTTGAGCCACAACCTTCACTAGTGGCCTCCTGTCTCTTGCCTTCTTGTTCTTTCTCTTTCCTGAAAAAAAAAAAAAAAAGCAAACAAATAAACAAAAATAACCCCCAAATCCCAAACCTTTTCATGTTTTAAAAATTGTAGTAAAATATTTATAAAATTGTCCACTTAGCTGGAGGCAGTGGTGCATACCTGTAATCCCAGTCCTTGGGAAGGTAGAGGCAGGCAGATCTCTGTGAGTTTGAGGCCAGCCTGGTCTGTAAAGCGAGTTCAGGACAGCCAAGGCTACACAGGGAAACCCTGTCTCGAAAATCCAACCAACCAACCAAACAAAACTTGGCCTTTTAGCTAGCTAATTTCAGTATGTAGTATACAGTTTTATGACATTAAGTACATTTACATTCTTATGTAATCATCATTGTCTCTTTTATGTCTTTAAATAGGTTGTTCATTTTTTTTCTCCCATATAATCAGAGGAAAAATGGCAGAAATACCCATTGCATCAGAAATAATTCATGGACCTGAGTTTTGATTGTGAATTCTATCTAAAGCCCTTTTCTTCTCTCTCTCTTTAATGATGTTAGACAGAGAACGGGCTCCGGGACAATGACATCAAGCCTAGGGTCAGCGAGTGGGAAGTGATCCAAGAGTCAGGGACTAAGCTGAAGCCAATGTATGGCCCAGGGTACACCGGCCTCAAGAACCTGGGCAACAGCTGCTACCTCAGTTCCGTCATGCAGGCCATCTTCAGCATCCCAGAATTCCAGAGAGCGTAAGTGTGTCCCACTGCTCACCGGCCACCGTGCTGCCAGTCTTCCGGGGCTAGTGTGCTCTGTGTTGTGGGGAAATGTATTGTCGTCGTCCTGGGGGTCCCGCAGCATCACGGTGGGAGGGTGGCCTCTCACCCTGAGGCCCAGTAAGAGTACTCATCCAGCGTTACAGGATCAGGTGCCATGAGGAGCGCTCGGAGATGGAGCCAAAACTCACAGTCATCATGGCTCTCAGACCACGCCCTCTGAGCCAAGAATGTTTCAGCCTTCATGGCACACCTGCCAGGTCTTTTCTGTAGATGGGCCAGTCCGGGCCCCATGACCTGTCCAGTCAGCATCTATTCTCCAGTAGAGGCCCAGTGACCTGTGCGGTCAGCATCTATTCTCCGGGGAAGAATTTTGTGGGGGGTTTTAGGTTACCATCTTTTGCTAATAGTGTGGCGGCCCGGGTAGAAAAATGTGGCACTGCAGTGAGCAAAGGCTGGAGGTTGGTTAAGCTCCTAGAGACTGGTGTAGCATTTGATGTTACTGCATCTTATATGTGGAATTTCATATGTCCAGTTAATTATTTTTATGAGAGCTTTAAAACCATTCATCTATCTGAGCTGTAAGATTGGACTTTCCATGCAGACAGTCTGGGCACTCTGATTTAGGGTGCTTCCTAGTTCTGCAGCTACAAAAGGCCCTCTTTTCCCCTTGCCTCCTCATGTAAAGTGGCCACATCTGTGGGCATTTTCTGCCTTGGGTTGTACTTAGGACAAGAAACCTCACAGCTCAGGTTTTGAGACTAGGTAGGTTTCCACGCTGAATTCAGTGTGGAAGAAGACATGAGGGCCGAGATAGACTGATCAGCAGGGAGTATGCTAGGAACGGCACAGGGTGGTATTTTATCCACATGGGGCTGAGGTCTTGTGGGTACATGGTGCTTTATTAAATGTATTTCAGGTCAGATAACCTCTTCTTTCCTCTCTTAATTTGAGTACTTAACCATTTATTGCTGTTTTCTGGTTTTGAACATATATTGTCAAATTTCCACATGTTTTCCAGTAAAGAATGAGCTATATTACATTTAGATGTGTGTGTGTGTGTGTGTGTGTGTGTGTGTGTGTTATTCCAGAATAAACTCAAGGGTCTGGTATCTGGCCTGAGAGACTGCACCAAGACAGACATTCAGTAGCTAAGCATCAGAACATAGTTATAAATATGTAACCCATGAAAGGGAAGGAAGAAGGTAGTCAGAGGAGACACATACACCACTGGCAGATGAATGGGAGGGATGGGGAAGAGGGAGAGAGCGGCAGAGAATTTGAAGTTCTAGCTTGGGAAACTTTTTCAGAGGCATCATGCACCATATTATTTTTATAAATTCCTACCCCTGATTCTGTCTTTTATCATCTCTTGAGTATGGGCTAATGGAAGTTTGTCTTATGTGATGTATGCTTTAAGGTTTCTTTTTGAAGTGCTTGGCAAATGCCCTTCTGGAAGGTTGTGTTTAATTATTAGTTACTTTATTATTAGTTAATTATAATGGAAGAAACTTGTGCCCAACACTGTTAGTGTTTTGTTATCTAGGAAAACATTTCCCTACATTGTGAAGTTTGACAAATAATTAACTTTGTACATTTTCCCTTTCATGTAACTTATGCTTGTGTTTTGATTATAAGATTTAAACCTCTCTTGACCAATTGGCCCCGTTGCTTTGGGCCTCTGATGACATTGTGTGTTAGTTAGGGTTTCTATTGCTGTGATGAAATATCAAGACCCAAAAGCGAGTTGGGGAGGAAGGGATTTATTTGGCTTTCACTTCCAGATCATAGTTCATCATTAGAGGAAATCAGGACAGGACTTCAGGTGGAGCTGGAACCTGGTGGTAGGAGCTGATGCAGAGGCCATGGAGGGATGCTACCTTACTGGCTTTCTTGCCATGGCCTGCTCAACCTGCTTTCTTATAGAACCCAGGACCACCAGCCCAGGGATGGCCCCACCCACGGTGGGCTACAGCCTCCCTCATTGATCTCTAGTTGAGAAAATGCCTTACAGCTGTACCTCATGGAGGCATTTCCTCAACTGAGGCTCCTTCCTTGCTCATGATTCTGGCTTGTGTCAAGCTGACACACAAAATCAGCCAGCACACGTAGTACATGGTGGCAGTAACGTGTGGTGGGGAGAGTCATTCACTTCATGGATGCTTTGTTAGGTGTCGAGAAGTTCCACTGTCTCGTCTGAAGGCACCTCACCAGTGGCTTCACCTCTTCCCACTAGGCCCCACTTCCCAGTAATGCCACAGGCTGGGGAACTAGTCTCTAACAACATGTGGCCTTTGGGGACAGGCATCCAGGAGCGGTAGTGCATGTCTTGTTTGTGTTTTTGGTAATCATTTGTTGAAATTGGTGATGTGTCGTTACAGTGGGTTGGCATAGTTCTCATCTCAAAAGGAACACAGATTATTTATTCTCGAGTCAAGCGTGAGTGACCATGTCCAAAGACTATGTATTCAGGTTACCCCAAAAGACGCGCTCACTGTGGATCGGTCACAGGAGGTTGTATTAGTTACAGAACAAAGAAAGTCATAAATCAGAGTCTTACCAAATGCATTGCTGAGGACCACAGGGAGACAGGTCATACAAAGTGGGGAAATCTCGGCTATGGGTATCTGATACTGTCTGGTGACATTTTAGTTTCTGGATTTGTGGAAGCTAGTAGGATATATTTTAAAGGCCTTAATAGCTATAGGATGTTAAGTTAGATGCATTACAATGAATGACTTTCAAGGGACTAAAAATAGCCCAAGATAATTTAACTCTGGGCTGCTACATTTTAACTCTCCGTAGTCTTTGAGTTCAGTCATTTGCTTGTGGAATCTGTAACTCAGGTATTGCTTTTCTTTGTTCCTGGGACTGTAAGTTTACAGACGATATGCGTCCATTTACTTAGTAGACGTGTACTGGATATTTTCCATGTCAGACACTATTCTGTTACTGTAGATACTGTCTGCACAGAGTCTGTGTCATTAAATCAATTACATTTTTAGTATGGACTCTTGAGTCACAGATAGCAATGAGGAATGTGAACAAATGTGTAATTCCAGCTAGCAATGGAGGTTAAGGAGTTCAGGAGTCAGCAAGGAGCTGGGAGGGTGACAGTGAAGCTGCTATTCTTTCTTTTGTCCAGTGCGGGGGAGGCTTTCAGCAGACCTGAGGAAGCAGCTGGGAAAGAGACTGCAGATGGCCTGGTCTTGAAGCAGGGGTGAGGTTGGTGAACAGCCAGATAATGGACAGTGGGAGAAGTTATGAGATCAGAGAAGTGGGCATGTGGAGGCTTCGTGAAGCCAGAGGTCAGCCTGAACTCTAGAGTGACACCCCGTCTCAGATAAATCACAACAAAAAAAGTAGAGAGGGTAAACAGGGAATGAATTGTGGGAGTGGAGGGAGTACTGTTTTGTCAAGACTGTGGCCTGCTGGGAGAAAAAGTAGCCAGGCAGGGTCAGCCTGCAGAGTTTCAGCTTTGGAGCCAGGCTTGGGGGTGGGAGCACATTTTGGGCTCCATCACCTGCTCGTTGGTGACGTGGATGCTAGCAAGTGAAGATGCGCCCTGTGTTCTTATTTCTGGCACTGGATAACGGCAGGATCAACTCCCTAGTCCTAAGGATGTAATGAAGAATTCCCCGGCTATCTAGGAAGCCTTTTCTCAAGACAGCCTTACCTCAAGAAAGGTAGTTAGTGTAGGCGTCATCGCTGTTACTTCATTTTGAAATCATTGACACAATTCCTAACAGTAAAATAAAAAACATCACAGAAGCACCTGCTAAGATAGTATAGCAGATCTCTATTCAAGATGGGCCACCATGAAGGACTTGGTCGCAACCCCAGCAAGGCCACATAGAAATTTCTAATAAATGAGCAGAGGCAGGCTTGGGGAAGGAGTATCATTGCAAGGAAACATAAGGATACAGGATTTCTGGACAAATTCCAGACAGATTACTGTTGCTATTAGACCATGTTGAGCCGTTGCTGAGGATGGCGATTTTCAGTAAAGTGATGGCAGAATTCACAGGCACAAAAAGATTCTGCAAAGACAGAGAAGGAAGCAGCTGAGCCAGGCAGAGTTTCAGGATCTGGTCATCACTTTGGCTGAAGAAGTCTGTCAATGACCTTATCAATGACCAGTGACCAATGCGTGAGACAGGGTCTTCCCATGTAGCACAAGCAGGCTGGCCCTGAACTTGCAACCCTTTTGCCTTAACCTCCCCATTTGCTGAATGCTGTTGTTTGTCCCTGAGGCAGCGATTGTGATGGTGTGGTTTCTGATACCACATGGTATCATGATGTGCGGGGACTATTGGCAGAATTCTATATCTTAAGCTCCTGTCTCAGGTGAGGAGATTGGCGCATTTCAAGGGTGCCACTCTACAGAGCCCCTAAGGAGGGTAAAACGCATCGCCAGAAGCTTCTGGATTTGGGGATGGCTCATGAGCCTGCTGTGAGGGGGGAAGTCAGGAAGCCTTTCCTCAGATGGCTGGCTGTGGAGTGCCGGCTTTCGTCTGGTGTCCCATTTCTGTGTGGTGACTGTCCCGTTGTCTCCTAGGTATGTAGGAAACCTCCCAAGGATATTTGACTACTCACCATTAGATCCAACGCAGGACTTCAACACGCAGATGTAAGTGCTCGGGGCTGGTTTAAGTTTCCAGTGGGGTGTTCTCTTTGGTAATGCTGAGTCGAAGGCAATTCCTTGTTCTTCTTTATTTTCTGTATTTTTAAGTGTTCTAGAATGGGTGTGTGTTACCTTTATAAGAGGAGATTAATAAAGTTATAAAGTACTGAGGAGACTTTGAAAGTGGAGTCAGAATCAAGCAGAGGCAAATACCGAGCTGTTCGTGAGGAGCCGGGATAGAGAGCAGCCCTGCCGAGAGAACTCATGGGTCATCGTCACAGCTGTGTGGGAAACAGCAGCGGCCTCTTTATTGTTTGTCTCTCTCCTGGCTAGGACAAAGTTGGGGCATGGTCTCCTCTCTGGCCAGTACTCGAAGCCTCCGGTGAAATCCGAGCTCATTGAGCAGGTGATGAAGGAGGAGCACAAGGTATGTGTCCGTTGTGCACCAGCTTGCCATGTGGGTGGGCAGGACTTTGGTCAGCCGTGTGGGATTCCTGTGCGTTGGCAAAGGGGCTGGTGTAAACTCAGTGAGCTGTCAGGGCAGCTGTGAGTGGGAGCCTTGTCCCTGTGTTCTTAAAAACAATGGTAAGGAAGAGGCAGTGTCATGGTTCCCACTGACTTGGGTCACACATGGGCCATATGTGTGGCCTCATTCATGATTTTCTTAAGAGCTGGGAATGGAGCCACAAAGCTTAACACCCACCCATTCCATCAATGTTGGCCTCTCCATGTTTCTTATTTTAAGCTCCATATATAATATTTTTTTAAAATTTTATTTTTGGCTAGGTCCCCTTGTCTCCCTCTTTTTTTTTCCTCTTCATCTCTTCCTCTCCACTCCCTTCCTGTCCCCTTTTCTTCCTTCTAGAAAGCCTCACCCTGGGTAGGTAGGCCAGTGTTGAATAACTTTTCCTGTAGAGATGTGAGGGGCAGGCACTCAGTGGCAGGAGGGCACCCACAACAGGCCAGAGTAATGGTTCACCTAAGTCCGGTTTGGTGAACCAGTGACTTTCTTGGGGGAGTACTTAGAGGAACAAGGCTGAGGGGTGACTGACAGGATTGTGGGTGCCTCGGCGCACATTGCACCTGGACAGTTACTCAGGAAAGCAGCACCCCTCTATATAGCTCTCTGTCCAGTCTTTGGACAGCTCCGTAGAAGAGCTTCCTCTTCCTCAGAATTGTTCATTACTTATAGAACCTTAGGGTGGGTCGTGTAAGTCTAGAGTCTTGTAAGTTTCTTGAGCATCCTGAGTATTTGATCCTCTCGAGAGCATGTTTCAACTAGGGGAAAATGTTGATAGCTCTATGACGGATTTCCAGGTTGGCCTTGAACTGTCGATCGTCCTGCTTCCGCTTCCAGAGTCCTTGCTACAGGTTCTGTTTTGTTAAATCAGAGCATACAGGTTTCTCAGCTCCTCTCCTGAGCTCAGGATTAAGAATTTCTGTTCAAGTTCTTGCTGTTTGAACGTTAATGAGTGACTTTCCCAGCATGCTCAACTAGGCTACTTATACTTCATAGAACAACTGAAAGATGGGCTTGATGGATCTCCATGTGGGCACTGAGCTGCTATTTTCTCCCCCGGCTTCACTGTTAATAGCTCCAGAGGGCACTGCCTGCAGCCTGTTTCCATTTGACTGGTGCCCTTGGCAATGTGCAATGTATGTCTCTGTAGCTGCATTTAGCATGCCTTGCACTTATGCTACGAGCATCCTGAGTAAACTCCAATCCTACTTCTCCATCCCCTGGTATCTCTTCAGAATATCCCATGTTCACCTGTTCTCTTAGTGCTCACTGCTCCATCCTGGGTCTCAAGTTTTTGACCTCTGTGTTCCCAGTTAGGTCAGCTATCCTTAACTAATATGATAATTTAAGAGCACAAGTGGAGACATCTACTGGTGGAAGTGGGCAAAGGCGGGAAGATGTGAAGGGGATATATCCACATAGGGAGCTAGATGGGGAGGGAAAGAAGGCTAGGGAGAGGGGAGGGAGGGAAGCAAACACTTAGAGTGTCCAGGAAAGTCAAGGAGCGGGGTAGGGAGAACACACCTCAGGTTGCCTTGTTACCCAGTGTTGCAAGGTAACGGTTACAAATCCACCAGAACACTGGGTGTGTGTGTGTGTGTGTGTGTGTGTGTGTGTGTGTGTGTGTGTGTG
>NW_026596073.1:26365594-26474568 GCF_907164565.1 Psammomys obesus
TGTGTGTGTGTGTGTGTGTGTGTGTGTGTGTGTGTGTGTGTGTGTGTAGGGATGGTCTCCACTGGGGACACAGTGGAAGATGTGTTTGGTCTAGGGGATGGGTCAGCCAGGCTTCCATGACACTTGAAGGAGTGGTGGTTGATTTATTTAAACAAACAAACAAACAAACAAACAAACAAACATCTTTTGATGTCATTATTCTGGACATTGTTCAGGCTGTGCTGGGCCTTGGGCAACTTTCTTGAGGGCAGCCTCTGCCTTGTCTGCTGGAGACAAGGAGCCTGGTCTTGCAGAGCTGCGTGACTGAGTGCAGATCATGGAACCACAGCCTTCAGACGGCTACACGTGGGGGCCACTGTCAGGAGTATGCTTCTAGTGATGGTAAAACCTGTGTGCATTTTATGTCCATTTTGGTCCTTTCAGAATCTCCTTATTTGAGATAGTATAAACTTTTCAGGTTAGTCGTGTCTGGGAATAAAACTGAATTTCGCTACTATCACTAAAAGGTAGCTCTCGATGACTAGGGTACAGCACTTACTCAATCCACAAACAACTGCCTGCCCGTGGCCCCTTCTGTCCTCAGCATCAGATCTAGTTGCTGTTTTCAGCCATATAGGCAGTTGGGAACCCTACTCTGTCTGACTGAGGTACCATTTAGGCTGTATTTGGCCACCGAGTGTGTTTTCTTGGTTCATGCCTAAAACCTAAGCCCTAGGCCCTCAGCGGAAGCCTTCCTGTACTTGGATGGACATGGTTCTCAGATGACTTCAGTCCCGGTGGCTTGTGACCTGTTTAGTGCTCCTGGCACTTGGGTTTGGGCTAGGTGACTTAGAAAATTTCTTCTCTGCAGTATGGAACCAGGACTAGTGGTCTAGAAGAAAGAATCCCTAAGGGCTTGTGATGTTTAATTGGTAGCATGCTTGCCTAACGTGCTTGAAGCCCTGGGTTCCATTCCCAGCCCGGAATAGACTGGGTGTGGTACGGTGCTAGACTGTGATGCCACCACAGAGTCTCATCTCTAGAGGTCGTGGGACCCGGAAGAAAGGAGCCCATAAATGAGGCAGACTGAAATCTCATGCCATAGCTCAGTTTATTCAGAGCATCAAACAATGGATACTCCGAGGTTTAAGAGAAATCACGTGAGTAAAGTTCTCATGAGTTCAATCTACATACAGTCACAAGGACAAGACATATGTGGCAAAAACTTGTTTTTCCACAGAGGCATCTAAAGGATGATTTACACATTTAACTTGAATAGCAACAGCAGCAGTAATGAGCAATCTGAAGTAAGCTCTCTCTGCGCACTAGACCTGAGAGGGGCAGGAAAACACATCCCAGGAACAATTCTGTGTTTTGAACTGAAGTCACAAGACTCTTGTCTTGTTTTCTTGGAGTTTCCTCACAGAACTCAGAAATTTTCTCATGTGACTCCGTTCCTGGACTATGTTCTGACAACAAAGGAGATGGAGGCAGGAGGATCAGAAATGACAGAGTGAGCTCAAGGCCATCTGGGGCTAAAGGAAGGGGAAAAAAAAAGTTATAAAGAAAAAACCCGGACTGTGAGTAGCCACAGTGTGCTTCCTTGGCAGTGGAGAGGCAGTTTTGTTGGCGGGATGGGGCTGGTCCAACGTTGCTATGATTTCTGTGACATTCAGGGTGGAGGTTGAATTGAACATATGGTTTGTTTTGTGTGTGTGTGCGTGTGTGTGTGTGTGTGTGTGTTTGTGTGTTTGTGTATGTAATTCTGGACATGTCATTTTAAGCAGGCTTTCAAATAGATTAATAGTCCACAGCAGATTTCTGTACTTCTCCTGACATGCAGGGTACCACTTTCTGCTAGTAGTTCCCATCACATCCTGTTTGTGGAAGGTCAGGCTCTGTGTGTGTGGAAGCAGAAACCCATGCAAAAAGCTCTTGCAAAGGCACAACGCTGTGAACTTGGGAGCTGCCATCTGGTGACCGTGCAGCTGCTGTTGACAGTCTCATGACCTTGCTTGGATGGAGCATTTCAAGTATGCAGATTACCAGCTAGCTCGATAGTGTGGGCTTTTCGCTCCTCACATCCGTCTTCTGTCTTGTATCTTGGCTCATTTCTGATAGATATGCATCCTGATATTAAATCATCTGCTAAAGGCCAAGGGAGAGATCCTGGATTTTTAGTAACAGCTTAGGTAATAAGCCATTTCATCTATAAAAAAGATTCTCAATGTTATGGTTTCTCATAGTTATGGTTTCTATGATGTGTTAAAACTCCACAACCAAAGAAACTTGGGGAGGAAAGGGTTTATTTTGTCTTACACTTTCCAGTAAGTCCATCACTGAGGGAGTCAGGACAGGAACTGTGGGAACCTGAGGTGGGAACTGAAGCCGAGACCATGGAGGAACGCTGCTCCTCATGACTAGTTCAGCCTGCTTTACTGTACACTCTGGGACCATCTGCCAGGGGTGGGGGGGTTGCACCATCCAAAATTGGCCGGGTCCTCTCTTATCAATCACGAATTAAGAAAGGGCCTTGCCTACAGGCTGGCCTATGGACCGTACTTAGAGAAGCATTTTCTCAGTTGTGGTGTACTCTTCTCAGCAATGTCTAAGTTTGTGTCACACTGACAAAACAAACCCAACCTTTGAATTTCTTTAAAAAAACATTGTGTGCACTCTTTTAAATCTATTTTATTGGTGTTTCTTATACCTCTACCTCCCTTCCAACCCTTATCCAGAAAGAAGGTGAGTGGGAAGAGGGGGTGGAGTTCACTTTGGCCACTTCTGGCTGCTTAGGGTCATCTGGTTCTTTGGGGCAATATCAATTTCAGTCGTCAGGATGTCCAGCAGTCCAGCTAACCAGCAAATCAGCAAACAGTGAATGCAGTAGCAGCCTTCTTTCTCCTCCTACTGTCTCCTCAAAGCCTTTTTTCTCCCCCCTCTCTGGGCTTTGGTATTTATACCCTGTCCAAGTCTTCAGAGTTCCAGTAACTCCAGCTGGCAAAGATGAGCAGTTATCAGCTGTGGATAAACTAAGGCAGTCCCATATCCCACACTTGGGTTTAAAACAAAACATATTTATATAACGTAACAGTTTTTAAAGAAACCAAAGCTTCCACTACTGGGGGCCCGAAGAGGGCATTGGATTGCCTGGAGCTGGAATTAGGTGACTGTGAGCAGCCCAGTGTATGGGTTCTGGGAGCTGAACCTGGGAAGAGCAGTAGTAAGCACTCTTAAATGCTGAGTCACCTCTCCAGGCTAATATTTGATTTGGGCTCTGCTATGTCCTTACAACTTTGCTGTTGATACTCATTCATTCATTCATTCATTCATTCATTCATTCATTCATTCAATTTATGCTGCGGATCAAACCCATATTCTCCTGCATGATACATTTCAAAGAATTTAAAGGTGGAAACTTTTGAAGCTTTTTCTGCTCCAAAGAGCATGTTTGAAGTAGTTGTGTATTCTGAGAAACTGTGTCCTGGGACAGTTTATTTGATTCCCAGATTAAACAGTTTTGACACCATCGTGGGTTTTAACATCATTAGAGGTAACCAGCGTCCTGTTACAGAGAAGTGGTAGGATTTTAGCACTGAGCACGGAGCTTTGCTTTCTTTAATTTGTATTTACCCCTCTTGGGCAAATGTATGTAGTACTCTGTCTTTTTTTTTCCCCCATGAAAAAGCACATTTCATTGCACATAAACACAGGACAACATTTCAAAGTGACTCAACTAGACAGTCTCTTTGAAGGTTGTTTCCCCCCCATCATGTTTGGTTGTTGCATAACTATAATTAGCCAACTTCAATCTGGTTGTTTTAGAGCGACGCTAAAACAAACAGGAGGGGAAAAGACAGTCTAGGGTGCAGCATTAGCACATCCACAGGCTTCAGTGTGGCTGCGGGAGAGCCAGGCTGCCAGGAGAACCCGCCACATGCAGTGCTTGGTGTGTTTGTGCTGCCTTCACTCAGCACGCCGAATAGTTCCTGCTGTTGTCAGTGACTCGGAGCGAGGGTTCTCCAAATACTGTGCAGTGCCAAAACTGACCTGCAACTTTCTTGTAACCTTGCGTGCTGGGGGCAGGTTGAGATGTGTGTGTGTGTGTGTCTGTGTGTGTGTGTGTGGTCGGACACATCTCCTGAAGGGCTGGAAGCCTCCAGCCAGCTCACGTCCTGCTTGTTAGTTAAAGCAGCTGGCTCTGGGGAGTGAGTGGACACTGTCAGGCTGTGCGCCTGCATGCTGTTGCCGAGACCGGCACACACATCTGGGAGAGAGCCTGGACACCGTAGTCCTCTCTCTAATTTTAGTGAGTGTGATTCTCCCTTGCTGATGGAGATTCACAGGTAGGCCTGACCAACTTGCCATTCAGGCTTCGAAGGTGTACAGGGGCGGCTATCTACTGATCTTTTTAAATTCAGTGTTTTGATTTATTTGCTTATTTCATGCAATATATTTTGATCAAATTCTTTCCCCTCCTTTAACTCCTCTCAGATCTTCCCTACCTGCCCAACTTCACGCTCTTTCTTCTTCCTCTAGAAACAAAACAAAAACCAAAGGTGAAACAAACAGGAAATCCAGTAAAACCAAATTCCAAAACAAAACATGGACTTTGCTTTGTGTTGCGACTGCCCCTGGCCGTAGGGACTGTCTTGGAGTGTTGTTGATATCCAGTAATGCCCCACTGAAGACAACTAGTTTCCTCTTACCAGCAAATGTCATTGCAGACGGTTTCTTTGTTAGAGGTGGGATCAGGTGTCCACTTGTCCCTCTCAGTGCTGGGATTTTACCTAGTTTGAACCTGCGCAGGCCTGTGCATACTCTTGCAGTCTCTGTGAGTTCACATGTGTTTCAGTCCTGTTGTGTCTGGAAGATGCTGTTTCCTTGGAGTGGTCCAGCACCTCTGGCTCTTCAAATTGTTCAGCTTCCTTTTCTGTGTAGATCTCTGAGCCTTGAAGGGAAGAGTTCGATAAAGCCATTTAGGACTGGCTACTTTATGAAGTCTCTCCCTCTCGGCCACTGTCTCTGTGTTAATTCCCATTGACTGTAAGAAGAAGCTTCCCTGATGTGGGCCGAGTGATGCTGTGACCTAAAAGAGTATAGCATTATGTCACCAGGAGTCATTTTATTGAGGTGTCCCTTTAGCAGAATGATAGTAGCAGGTTTTCACATATACGCGATGATTTTGTCTTTATTCTGTAGCCTCAGCAGAACGGGATCTCTCCACGCATGTTCAAGGCCTTTGTCAGCAAGAGCCACCCAGAATTCTCCTCCAACAGACAGCAAGATGCCCAGGAGTTTTTCTTGCACTTGGTCAATCTGGTAGAGGTAAGTCTTGAAAGCATCCTGCAGGGTGGTCAGAAATGCACCAAGCTGCTCTGGGGACGGCGGGAGCCCCTGTCACTCACTGGCCTCTTGGTGGCCGCCTCTGCTGTGCACACTTGATGTGGCTGTCTCTCACATTTAGCTCCAGATGGCTTTGTGTGTCTTTTGTTGTGTGTGTGTTATGGGTGTGTTTGGTCTCTGGACAGAGGCCCCTGAGAACCCTCCAGATACTTGATGTCCAGGTACCACTGCCAATGCAGCAGAGCTGAATGGCATGGAAGCCATGGAGAATTCCCGAGTAAGGTCTTTCACGCACCTTAAGACAAGCAACAAAACAAAATGAAACAGCAACCCCCTCCCATTGTGAAAATGTTCTGTATGGAAAAGGGAGAAAACTCAGAGGAGAAAATCAGAACTGCCGTAGTAGCAACCTCTGAAGCTGACATTTTGGCTGCTGACCCTTCAGTCATTTCTTGTTCATGTGTGAATTCTCTGTGTTTGTGAATAGTGCTTTCCCTTAACCTGCTGGAAGGGTGTTACCATATCCTCGAGTATCCTATGTAGCGTGGTTTCTTTATTTACGGATAGTTGACACCGAGTACATTTGAAATTATATCAAACATACCTTGATTTTCCTAGGACAGTATTTTTTCCTTTTTCTATTTTGTTCACCTCTTTTCCTTCCTCCTTTTAATTACACCCGTGCCCATCAGTCTTCTTTGGTTTTAATGGCTGTGTAATATTACTTAACAGGTGAACTAGATTTTATTTATCCAGTGCATTTTGGGACACTCCATAAATCTCAGTGTCTTAGTTTGGTTGACTCTGGTGTCCAGAAAAAAAATGCTCAATAAAGCTAGATTTTGATGCCAGAATCAGAGTTATGCTCTTTTTCTTTTATAGTTTCATTTCCCTGCATCTGCTAACCCGGTATTATCTGTCCTTCAGAGGAATCGCATTGGCTCAGAGAACCCAAGTGATGTTTTCCGGTTTTTAGTGGAGGAGCGAATTCAGTGCTGTCAGACCAGAAAGGTCCGCTACACAGAGAGGGTAGACTACCTGATGCAGCTACCGGTGGCCATGGAGGCAGCAACCAACAAAGGTAAGGTGTGTCTTCATTCGGGGAGGCCTGCACCAGAGAGAGACGAGGTGCCCAGTCACTGAGATGGGGCTGCATCCGCATTGCACAGGCCTCCTACCTTTTTCTAAGTCCCCGTGTGACGGACGTTGTGTGGAGGAGGCTAAATGTATCATAGCAGGCTTTGGGGGAAATGTGGCTTATGATTAAGCTGGAGCTAGCACAATTATGGGAAGGTTATTGCGGTGATGTGGATAGGAGATGCTCTCATGTCATTGATAAGATGCTCTGGTATAAAGCTTAATGGAAAGGCATCTTTGGATGTTAGACATGCAGTCAGAGATCTTGGGAAGCAACTGGGGTTTGCATCTGGGTCTTTAAGGAAGGGCCAAAATTTCAGCATGTAGTCCATCACAAAAGGAAAGTCCTGTTGACAGTTATATTACCTTTTCTGGGCAGGAAGAAGAGGGAGATGAATGCTTTCTCTTATTTGCTCTAAGCTGCTGCTGCTGCTACTTGTTTTTAGGGTGGATCTTCTCACTTCAGTTAACCTAATCAAGATAATCCCTCACAGGCGTCCTCAGAGCTAAAGGACTCTAGATAATCCCTGACAGCTGTGCCTGGAGGCTTATCTCCTAGATGACTGGAGAGCCTGTCAAGTTGACAATCAATATGAGCCATCAGAGGGACCTGTCACCTTGCCTTCCTCACTTCAGCCTTTCATGATCTGTTCAGCTCTGTCAGCCTCCGTGATAAAGTGTTCTGTAAAGTTAATGTTGGCTTGAGAGTCTCGTCGCAAACGGAGGACACGAACTGTAGGAAGTTGTACATGTGTTCAGGGATGGGGAGGCAGAGAGATCTTTTTAAATGCAAATTAGGCAGAGTGGCATGAGTTGGTGGCATACGGTAATCCCAGGCTACAGGCTGAGCAGGGGTCACCACCGAAGCATCTTCCACGCAAAGCATCTTCCATGAGGGGCCGTGGTTTGGACCCGCTAGTGGTAGTTCTTATTATCAGGTGTAAGAATAAGACCCTCTCCTTTAGCACTTGCTTTATTTATTTAGTTCTTAGAGCTTGGTAGAATGAAGCCATTTGGATTTTAATAGCTTTAACAGTCCTGCCATCTCTAATCTACTCAACTATGTGGGAGGTACTCTTTTTAAGAAAAGAGATTTCTAACTTAGCTTCTGAATGTCTAGTAAAGCTTAACCTTTGTATGCTAGATAGAGGGAGTGCACTTTAAACTGGATGGAGAGCGGTTTTAAGAAATGTATCTGTGCATAAGCCAGTCGATTACGAGGGAATTTTTTGGTTGTTGCTGTTGTGAAATAATCGACCAGAAATGACATCCGAAGTTACCTGTGGTATTTTAACTGTCTGTAGTTAGACTGGGAGCAGATTTCTGGCTCCTAAGATGTCCCCAGTACATGTACTTCTTTTCCCTTAGTATTTGTTTGATCATGTTATAAGCAGAATTTCCCTGGGAGGCCTCCAGACAGTGGATTAGAGGCCTGAGGTAAATTCTCAAGGGCATGCTGTTTTATCAATGTTGGTTGTATTTCCAGGATGGTAACACTAGACAAGGGCAGGCCTAGACACACACTCGCCTTGACCTAGTACCATTGTGGAGCCCACAACCACAGTCACAGTTGCTGGAGAAACCACATGACACCAGATCTGGCCATTGTCTGGAGCTCGCCTCTTTCTGTTAGTCATGTCATTTTGGGGACAGTTTAATGTTGGCAGCAGGGTCTTTCTTACTCTTCCTCAAACTCCTTCCTCACCCCTGTGCCTGATCATTCCCCAAATCTGCCCCTTGGATCAATCTTACATCCTGTTTGGGCCGCGTCTGTGTTTGTTGACCAGGGCTTTAGGGCCTGACAGTGATTGGTTAATTTTGGCCTTCAGCCTTAGTTTATTTAGCAGGGGAGTGAAGGGCCTGAGGAGGGTAGAGCCTTTGGCTCCCTGACGGCTGCAGAGCTCTCTGGTGTGAAGTCTATAGAAGAACAGTACTTGGCTTCACCATAGGATGGGAAAATGGAACAGCAGGTTCCTGCGCCATTCATGTGTCATTCATGATGTGCTCTGGACTCAGTTCCCTCTTGTTGGTCTCAAAGTGAAATAGCAAAGATAAGCAAGAATTTAAAAAATGGAAATAAAAAGTGTTTCTGGCTCCATAAAGCCTATCAGTCTTGGGAAGAGTCTTTGGGCAGGCTTCTCTGAAATGGACAAATAAAGCAGCAACCCTGACCTATAGGGAGGCTGTTGTTACAAAGAAAGAAAATCCCAGTCATTCAAGTTTTACCAGTGAATACTCAGGAGCCAGATGCTGGAGTGTAAATCTGTTAGCTCAGGGAGGCAGAGAAAGCACCCAGCTGACCTCCTACTCAGCTGTCATCCAGAAGGAAAAAGCCCTTTCTCCTTCACACTGTCTTAAATCTCCTTTAACTCAATGTCCCTCTTTCCTGTGTTTTGTTATGGCAACTGTTTGCTTGCTCTGCCTCTTGACCTAATGGTTGGCTTCATTTAGCTTTTGTTTACAGAAAGTTCTTGGGTTAAAGGCCCATGCTAGGGCTGAGCCACACCACAACTACCAGTTCACAATAAACAGAAAGCTCTTGGCTTAAAGGTATGTGCTAGGGCTAAGACACACCACAACAAGAAACAGGTTTTTCCAGTTCACAGTCTTAGGGTTCACAGTGTGATCAAATATCCTCCAACATACTCATCTGTAGAGGAAAAGAGTGACTGCAGGTTCTTTTCTTCCTTGCTCTTCCCCAGATGAGCTGATCGCCTATGAATTAATGAGAAGGGAAGCAGAAGCAAACAGAAGACCCCTTCCTGATTTGGTTCGAGCCAAGATCCCATTCAGTGCCTGCCTTCAGGCCTTTGCTGAACCAGAGAATGTGGATGATTTCTGGAGCAGTGCGCTGCAGGCCAAGTCTGCAGGGGTCAAGTGAGTAAGGCAGGCTGTTAATAGGGAAGAGGGGCCTAGTGAGGTGGGGGCTGAGGCAGGGGAGGGGACTAGTGTTCTGAGAGTCCATGAATGCTTGTTCATGAGGGTGGGATGGACTGTGATGTACACCTGTAGCTTTCATTCACTTCACTTGATGAGCCTGACCAATAAGAGAGTTCTATGATTTTAAAGCAAAATTGAAGTTTATTTTGTAGTTGATATTTTCCTTTCCTTTTTTTTTCTTTTCTTTTCTTTTTTTTTTTTTTTCTTTGTTTTCTCTTGGGTCAAGAAAGACCCTTATTACCACATCTGGTAAAGAAATCACGACACTACTTTGGGCAGCCTTCAACATACAAATACCACTGCATTATCTTGTAATCTTACAGTTAAGTTTCAGCATAGGCCATGGCTGACTATGTGCCTCCTGGCAAAGTCTTGGGCATGCCAGGTAGGCCTGAGCATTTTCTTGGTGAGCTGCTTACATCCGAGTTAGGATCTCAGGTTCATATTGTGAGTCTAATTATCAGGTATATGCATTTTTTTCCTCCACTTGATACCTTGAAAATTGATTTAAAAGAGTCAGCCCTTGTTGACACACTTCATATGGTCATTTAAGTTGGGGAAAGAGTGCATACAGAGACATAGAATAAAGGGCTCCTGGAAGCTATATACATTCAGTTCTCCCTCTGTGTACCTCTTCATTAGGATGTCTGCTTTCTCTTTCTGTATACTCCCTTCCAGTGCTGGAGACTGAGCCCTGGGTTGTATAGATGGGCACTCTATTAGTGAGCTACATTCCTAGCTTTTGGAAGCTTGCCTCTGGAATGTTACTACTTCAAAATGTTCTTTGGCCCTCTTCTTCAAGGGTGAGACCGAGCTCTAAGGGGACAGAGTGAAGGAAGGGTGGAGGGCTATGGCTGCCAGTTTGTTTGTTTTTCTGCAGCCTGAGTCGGCAGCCAAACCTGCTGTCACTTGTTCTCTGAAGAACTCTCAGGATCCAGCTTTGCTTCAGACTAGAGGACACATATCAGAAATGGGAAAACAAAAACAACTATTTCAAAATCTACGGGTTAGAGATACATCTCGGTGGAAGAGCTCCTGCTTAGTGTGTGCAAGGCTTTGGGTTTGATCCCCAAGACTACCCCCCGCCCAAAAAAAACAAACCCCAAAACTCAGCAGTTCCAAAGCCTGCCTCCCACACACCTCAAAGCAAAACCAAAGAAACCAAAATAACAAACCAAAGGAAAATAAAACAAAGGCCCCATTTTTATTAAAATAAGTTTGAGAAGGTGCACATTCAGATGAGGTTTCATAGCCATTCAATCTGTCATCAGCTGTCTATCTTTAGGGAAGTTCTGTTGTGGTGGCTGCTGTGGTGTGTGTCTCTGTGTGTGTGTGTATGTGTGTGTGTGTGTGTGTGTGTCAGTGTGTGTGTGTGGTACATGCATGCATGTGAAGTCAGGAGATAACTCTCTCCCACTTCTACCTTGTTCTTTTTATGGTCACTGCATATATCAGCCATCTTGTAGGCAGGCCACCTTGCTGCTGGAGATTTTTATGTCTCCTCCCACCTCATGGTAGGAGCACTGGGATGGTTGGGCTGTTGCACTGTTGGCTTTACATGATATTTGGGTATCTGGACTCAGGTCCCCAGACCTTTTAGGCAAGCCCTGTATTTAAAAACCCATCTTCTCAGCCCACATACGCTTTTTTCTGTGAGTGAAAAGATTTAGCACTGTATCACGATTGTTATTATTTGAAGAAACAGACCTCTTGGGAAAGAAAAAGGCTAGAGCTACTGAAACAGCTCCAGAAGTGTGCGATGGGCTTGCCACCACCTGTTTTCTTTCACTATCATTCTTGTGTTCTGAGGCAGGGTCTCAATGTGGCCCAACCTCCCGCTCCCCATTTATCACATTTACTATGCTCTTAGTGCAGGGTAGGTTCCACTGGTCTCCCACTTTACAGATGGACAATAAAAGGAGAAGCAGTTGTCCATTAAGTGGCATGCTTGGGAGATAAAGCTGGTCTGCCACATGCAGGGATGGCACTTCTAACCCAGGTTTATCCATTTTACCTACCATGTCCATATGTAGCCATAATTAACGGTCCTTAATACACTTCAAGTATTTCAAATGCTAGCTCTGGCATTTGGCAAAGCTAGTTAGTGAACTTCTGAAAAATTATTTATTTTTAATTTATTTTTTAACAATGTAGCAGTGGCTAATTTGATTCCCACAACTTTTTTTACAGGTAAATTATGTGTCCATATGAATTTTTTTGGACTTATATTCTTATAGCCTGTGACTCTACTGACATTTGTTAATGTGAGCTCTTGAGCCTTCCTTTTGTTATACCCAGAGCCCCAAAATCTAGAAGGCAAAAGGTATCTGTCTTTGGTGGTCAGGTATGGTAGTGTGTACCTGTAATCCCAGAACTTGGAAAGCTGAGGCAGGAGGATGGTTCATGGTCAGCCTAGATACCAGAGAGAGTTCAAGGTTATCCTGGACTACATAGCATGTCTCTGTATTAAAAAACACACGATAGGGGAGGTTCTCCTCTTCTTTCTGATCTTAGTCTATCAGTTCTCATCAAAAGTGGCTGCATTGTCCTCTACTGTGGCCTGGTAAGGCTGCTCCCCCCTCAGGGGGAAGTGATCAACGAGCAGGCCAATCAGATTATGTCAGAGGCAGTCCCTCTTCCCATTACTATGTAACCCACTTGGACACTGAACTGCCATGGGCTACACCTGTGCAGGGGTTCCAGGTCATCTCCACGAATAGTCCTTGGTTGGAGTATGATTTTCTGGGAAGTTCCCTGTGTTCAAATTATCTTGTTCTGTTGCTCTCCTTGTGGAGTTCCCGTCCCCTCCAGCTCTTACTATTTCCCACTTCTTACATAAAATTCCATTCACTCTGGTGAGTTCTATAGTGGAGAAAATTTCTTAGAAAAAACACATTTAAATAAAAACAAAAAGTATTAAAATTTTACCTATTACCTTAAGTGTTAATAAAGATTAGAAGACTAACCATTACATAAGACATTATGTGAACTTTTTCTTAATTTCCACATTGTTCCATACGAGTTATGGATATGCTTAAGATATGTGAGAAAATTATTCAAATTGATCAATAAACTTAATAGTTTCCTAAAAAAAAAAACAAAAAAAACACACAAAGAGTGGGTTTGACCTTGGTGGGCTATAGGTCAGGATGGACCAGACATAATGATTTTTTAAATCAGCGCTTCTTAATCTGTGGGTCATGATCCATGTTGGGTGGGGAGAATGGCCCTTTCACACGGTTGCATATCAGATATTCTGCATATCATATTTATATTACAATTCATAACAGTAGCAAAATTACAGTAATGAAGTAGCAATGAGATAATCTTATGGTTGGGGGTCATCACAACATGAGGAACTGTATTAAAGGGTCACAGCATTGGGAAGGTTGAGAAGCTCTGCTTTAAATGACCCCGACTGTCTGGATTGGGGGAGGGAACTATCATTGTTTACAGCATTCATTCACCCACCAATATTATTGCTCATTCCAGGCAGAGACAAGACCCAACCCCTGTCCAGTGTGGTTGTGGAGAATTCCCACTTGCACTCTGTCACCTGGGAGAGAGGAGCCTGGTGTGCGTTTCAGAGCAGACCTTAGGTCAGCTGGAACGTGACCTTGGCCAATTTACTCTCCTCCCAGTGCCCTGTTTCATATCTGTAAAGCAGGGACAACAGAGGGCCTTTATTTATAGAACTGAGGTCACAAGGAGCTGAGCAGAGAAAACCCTTTGCACGGTACCTGTCAGTAGCTTTAGGATGGATGGTGTCGTTGATGTCATCATTGTGATCTTAGTGAATGAGCATGTTCTCGTGTGAGTGTTTGTGTGTTCATTTGAGTGTGTGTATTTGCTGTGGATCATGTGGTCTGCATGTAGGTTAACTAATCCTATTGTGGCTTGTTTAGTAAAAAGGAATTAGTACTCTTTTCTGCTTAAGCAAGTTTTCAGCACCACTATGAAGTAGTGTCATTGCAGCTTTCATTATTTTCTTAATAAGATGTCTTCGTAGCATATTAGTCTTAATTATAACTAGTGAACAGTTGATGTCTTAAATAATGCTAATAGTCGGCAGATAACGGATAACTTAACAGTGGTGCCAACACCTATTCTGAGCGCTTTCAACGGCCTGACTAATTTAATTCCCACAACTTTTTTCTAAAGGGAAATTATGTGTCCATATGGATCTTTTTGGACTTATATTCTGATAGCCTTTATTAAAAATGTACAGCTCTCCAAGAAAAAGTTATACAGATTCATATTTAGGAATTTATATACAGGAATAAAAGAGTGTGAGAAAATGTGTTTCTACTTATTATTCTTCTGCAAAGCACAGTTTAAGACTTTGTTGGACTTAACTGTAAACTTGATGTCCTTGAACTGGTGCTCTTGAGATAAAGCTGAGATGTATGCGGAGCAGTCACAGCACTGTGGTGGGGTTTAAGACCTGGACTTTGGAGACACTCACCTCGGACATGCGGGCCCCATCTACACTGCTGCCTTTCACTCTTAGGTTGCTAGTTAGCGCTGAGTCACATCTTAGTTGTCCTTCCGTCCTCTGTTCCAGTCTCAGACTGATCCACTGCCTGCACCCTGTTTTCACCAGCTGAATTTTCTCACGGTTGTTTAGCACAGAGTCTGCCACTGCCATGGCACCCAAGTCACCATGGGCATGTTACTGGTTTAATGAGATTTCCCCAGATTTTAGATTAACGTGAGAAGAGAAGGTCTGGGGTAGGGGAGATGATCATTCGGTGAAAAGTCTGCTTGAGAGTGAGTGCCTGTGAGCATTTGATCTCGTGGCACTTGTGTAAAAAGCATGCCTGGACGTGCAGTGCTGAGGAGGTGGACACAGGTGATTTGGAGTCTCAGTGGTTAGCGGTCCAACCAGAGTTGGCCTTGTCCAGTAGAGACTATCTCATAAAAATAAGGGGAGAGTGAGAGAGAAAGACACTCAGTGTTGACCTTTGACCTGCACATACATGAACATGTCTCTCTGTCTCTCTCTTTCTCCCTCTCTCCCTCCTCCCTCTCTCTTACACACACACACACACACACACACACACACACTCACTCACACACTACAGTTAAATGATAACTCTTTTTTTCATTAGTTGAAAATGCCATAATAGCAGGTGAATTTTGTTGTGTTGGGTTTTGGTAAACTGGAGGTCTTAGCCTCATTTAAGTGAGAATGATGTTTACTGAGGCTTCTTGAACAACCAGAGAACCTAAGTGGAGGGACTGTAAGTCTCTTCAGAGAGCCAGGATAAACTTAGATCAATCCTACTGCAGACAGAGCTCTCCCGTAGCTGCCTTGCAGTGTGGTCTGTTCCTGACTACCATCCTTGCGAGGGAGACATTGAGACACAGCAGGCTGTGTAACTTGTCTGGGGAAAATGTAGGCCAGTGACAGCCCTGCTCAGTGTCCAGGACCATAGGGCTGATGGATTTACCCCAGTTTCTTAGTATGGCACTATCTAGTGTGTCAGGAAGTTTTCACTAGTGCAACCCTAGCAGCAGATAATGAGTGAGTTCATTTCTAGATTATAAGAAAAGCCCCAGAAGGGCCAATGATTTCCCCAGATTTGGAGTGAGCCTAATGAAGACTATGCCTTTCTACTCTTTTTGCCCATGGTCAGCCCTGTGCCGTGTCTACTATCCTGCACTAGAGGGCAGCAACACATTGACATTTGCTGTGTGCATTCGGGAAAGATGTGTTTGGAACAGAAGGCAATGGCTCTAATAATACAAAAAGTGGGTTTTGGGAAGGAAGCTCAGAGTCTTTTCTTTTTAAAGGGAACTATTGTACCATCTATGGCTCATTTCCTACACTTGATTCTAGCCGGAAGGCTGAGAAACGATGTGGCTCATTGTCTGTTTACATAGACAGCCAGATAAAAACAGCTTCTGGAAAGGCGATGATTGGTGACTGAATGAGCTGGACTCAGGCACTGAAAGGCATGAATTTGATGTATAAATTGGATAGTCAGTCTCTGCATAAAAGTGATAAACTCAAGGCTAGAATACTCCTCATTTTAGGGGCTAGAGAGATACCTCAGCTGTTAGGAGCAGTTAAGAGCACTTGCCGCTCTTGCAGAGGACCAGGGTTCGGTTCCAAGGTCCCACATGGTGCCTCATAACCACCTGTAGCTCCAGTTCCAGGGGATATGACTCCTTCTCCTCGTCTCTGCAGACACCTGGCACAAACGTGATGCTTATGCACACATGCCGACCAGCACCAATACACATAAACTAAAAAAAAATTTCAAACATAAGGCTTAGCTTTAGAGAGCTTAGAAATTGCTGAGCAAGAGAGCTCCTTGTGGGACTCATGCTACCAGAGATCCAGGAACGTAAAGAGGCCCTGTAACGGTCAGCCTCACCTCACCTTCTGGAGGGCCTCCCTTGCCTCAGCCCAGCACTGTGAGGCAGTGGTTCCTAGTAGGAGTGATGTGAGGAGTCTCTGCACCAGCCTGACTGAGAACTCTCACAGATCCTTACGCGGAATCCCTGCAGGAATGCTGGGAAACCAGGTGGTTTAAAAGCACTTTTTGGAATGTCGCAGCAAAGGGGCCACCGTGAAACGGCTGTGCTGCATGCTCACTATGCCCTACAGTCAGCGTTTTCTTTTGTGGAGAGGCCAGGAGGTCGGAGCAAGTGTGTGGGTAGCTGTGTGCTTGACTGTTGGCCACTTCTTGTTCACAGGGAGGCCATTGGCATTGCCAGGCGCTCCAGACAAAGCTGCCTGCGCGCCCCGGACTGCAGTCTCTTTTTCTTTCTGCCTTGTTTGATTGATCTCCTCCCCTTGTGTTTCCCAGAACATCTCGCTTTGCCTCATTCCCCGAATACTTGGTAGTGCAGATAAAGAAGTTCACTTTTGGTCTTGACTGGGTCCCCAGAAAATTTGGTAGGTATCCTTTGCATGCTTTTGCTTAAACTCTTGAGGGATCCACTTAACAAGACGTGGCATGTGAAAGAGGCTGTGGGAATGTCTGCCCCCATCACATCTATCCCGTTGTTTCCTCCGTTATTCCCACCTTTCTCTGGACTTGCAGCCTAAGAGAAACACTGACAGTAGGCAATGCCACGTGCTAACCACCCCACCACCTCTGAGCTCTGCAAGGACCAGGTGCTAAGGGGGAAGTACAGTCCTCATTGACAGCACATCACAGATGTTACCTGCATGCGCGCACACCACCTGGGGTCCTTGGAAAATGCAGATGCTAATTGGCAGGTCTAGGGTGGGTTGAGAGACTGTATCTTTAACCCACCCAAGATGCTGTTGGCATTGCCAGTCCAGACACTACACTCGGAGTAGTAGGTAGCTGGAGGTACAACGTTCTCTTAGCAGTCTTCCCTTGCCCCTGAGGTACAGCAGGTGCCGTATGTATGCGGTATTCATTTAAAGTCACACATGGAAACATCTGCTTTGGACAGCTGAAAGAAGGATTTGGCTTGGGCTTCACTGGGCTTTATTTTCACCAATACACAAGGCCCTTGGTCATGGTGGAAAGCTTATTTTCCAGACAAGGCATAAAGGCCGTTTCCTCCGCTACCAGGGTTGCGTCTGACCAGTTTTAAGTGGCTTCCAGGGTTGTGAAAGGATGTGTATTTCAACTTGTATAGCTTCTGTAGCAAGGACTTCAAACTGTATGCCAGTCTCCTACAGACTTGTGTGACAAAGCAGTGGAAGTCTTACGAGTCATCTAAACACTGGTAGAAGAGTCCAGGGAGAAGCAGCCGAGGTGATTCCTGGGAAGCCTGGTGCTGGTGGCCACATAATGCCTGTTTTCTTTCCTTTGTGCTGGGCTGTCTCTGGTGCCCGGGAGACCCTTGATTTTCTTGCTGGAAGAGTTTAGGAAGCAGAGGGAGTCTAAGGGCAGGATGCTGGTCACTCTCTTTTTACTGTTGGGGAGGGATGAGATATTTGAGAATCTTGACTCATTCAGGTTTTGGACTGCTGGGACAGTTTTCTTTTTTATTTTTTTTTCTTCTTTTCCCTTTTTGTCCTTTTGAATTTTTGTGAAGGAACAAAAACGAAGTTGGATTTTATTGACTGAGTGTAAAGGAGTTTCAAGGCAGGGCTTGGATTTTTTCTCTTGAGGAATGGTTGTGTCAGTTTTGTGAGTCTGACCTGTGTTTAGTATTACTAGTCCTTAAAATTTAACTTTTCAACCTTAGCTTTTGTTCTTGTATTGTTTCATTTATGTTTATTTGTTGACTTTTTTTGAGACAGGATTTCATGTAGCTGAGGGTGGGCTTGAATTCATTTTGTAGATGAGGCTAGCCTTGAACTTCTGTTCTTCCTTCTTCCACTTCCCAGGTTCTATGTTTACAGGCATGTGCTACCATGCCCAGTCAGCTTTGTCATCTTAAATAGGATTTACATATTTGACATCGTTTAGAGGCAGTTATTCTCCAAGTCTGAAGGACAAAAACATGCAGTTGTAGTTGAACTCACTTCCATTCTTATTTGCATAGGTACAAGACAAAATCTCAGATGCTATTTGGCTTATAAATCTTCCATTTGAGAAATCAGATGCAGTAGCAACTGAGCCAAGAGGGTTTTATTTTTCTCCTAGAGCACCCGGGGCTAGACACTTAAAATGTAGTACCTGTGATGATTTGGAAAAAAGTATAAACTAGGGGTTTTCAGATTCTGATGTGCATCAAGGACAGGGAAGCTATGTCTGGGACGGAAGGGCAGATGGGTATATTAGTACAGAGTACACAGCCCATTCTCATGGAGAGCGCCACTGTGCTTAGGAACACAGGTTAGAAAGACATCCTCTCCCATAAGTGTGGTGTTTGTGTTTGGTGCAGTACAGCAATGGGGTCAGTGTGGAAAGGTCACAGGAGCCACTATTGTCCAGAATAGAAGCTGATGGGAAGCTCAGGCAGGTAACACAGGAGAACATGCTGCAACATTGTCGAGTTTGAAATCCAGAAGTTTTAAAATTAGATCTTGTCCATATTTTAAAATCAACAAATGGATTGTGTCTGAGCCACAGATAGCCTGGACTGCTAATCAGTGACCTGTTGCTGTCTGGTGTGGCATCTCTGTCCCACCACTCTCTGCCCTTCCCCTGAGCCCTCCATCAACCTCTCGTGGCTTGACAAATCTGCTGTGCTGAGCATCCCTTAGCTGCCTAGGTAAATGCATGCAGCAGATACAATTTATAATGATCTGCTTGTGGGCTCTAGACTATAATCTTTTGTTTTGCAGATGTCTCTATTGATATGCCAGACCTGCTAGATATCAGTCATCTCAGAGCCAGGGGCTTACAGCCGGGAGAGGAGGAGCTTCCAGACATCAGCCCCCCCATAGTCATTCCTGATGACTCAAAAGGTACCATCTCCTCCTGCAGTGGTTTTCAACCTGTGGGTCACGACTCCTTTAGGGGCTCAATGTTTCTTTCCCAGGTGATCACATATCAACTATCCTGCATATCAAATATTTATATTGCAGTTCATATCAGTAGCGAAATTACAGTTATGAGGTAGCAACGAAAATAATTTTATAGTCGAGGGTCACCACAACAAAAGGAACTGTATTAAAGGGTCACAGTGCTTGAAAACAACTGCCCTACCGGAAGGCTACTCTCTCCGCACCACCCTCCACTAACCAGGAGCGGTCTCTGTGCTCCACCAATAATCTGTTCCTGTGAGGTCATCATTCCAGACACATAGGAATGAAGCATGGCTGCAACTGTAAACTTCAAACACATACACTGAGTCATTGATTTGGGTCCTGTTGGTGGATGGCTCCTGAAAGGGCTACAGACAGGCAATGGTGAGCTGCAGAGAAGGCCGGGTTGGTTTTCATACTGCTCCTATCAATAATACTTAGCTAGAATCCTTGGTTGGCAATTACACAGTGCTCCTGGAAATAAATGCAGGGCTCATAATTGTTTAGCTCACCAAGATGTCAGAACTTCCTGCTTTATTTGCATCTAAGTGCCCAAAGCCTGCTGTTTTCCCTCATTACTGTAATGAACTATGTTTTGCAGGTGGTGTGTGTGGGTTAAACAGGAGCGAGAGGGTCTGGGAATGTCCTGGACTGATAGAGTTTCTTTTTTTTTTTCTTTCTTTTTTTTTTTTTTTTCTAAAACTAATGGACATGGCTCTCATTTATGACCTGTCCCTTCATTTCCAGATCGCTTGATGAACCAGCTGATAGACCGTAGGTATTTTTAAAAATGTTTTTGGTGTCTTACATTTGTTGCTAGTGTGGCATGTTTTAAAGATTTGTTTATTTTCATTTTATATATAGGAATGTCTTGCCTGCATGCATGTTTGTGCACAGAGGCGAGAAGAGGGTGACAGATTCCCTGGGACTAGAGTTAGAGAGTGTGGTGAGCCACCATGCAAATGTTGGGAACAGAACTAGGGTCCCCTGAAAGAACAGTGAGTGCTCTTAACTTCTGGGTCATGGCTTCAGCCCCCCCCAAGTGTAACAGTTTTTTTCTGTGGCAGTCCAGCAAAGAAGTATTGTTATTTGCTGGATATATGCAGTCATTCCTGGGTGGAAGGGTTTGCAAGTTGAGTAGGTACCAAACGTAGATGAATGACATCCTGCTTAAGTGGCCCTTATGGCTCAGGAAGGTGAGTGCAGGCTTGAGAGCCAGCATCCCTGTCTGGGAACTGTGGCCTTGCTGCTTAGGACTGTGTGGCTTGGAACAATTTACTTCCTACTCTGTATGCCTCAGTTACCTCATTTGTAAATTGAGGTAATAATACCATTTCTTCTTATGAATAGCTCAATAGTTGAATGTCATAAAAAGGAGTCAAATTAAGACCCAACAAATGGACCTGTCTTCAGGCAGTCTGGAGAGAAAGGGGTCGAAGAATAATGAAGGCAGGAAGGAATGGAAAGTTCTGTTTTTCATGGTGCGATGTCCTGCTGTGCTCTGCAGCCTCCGACATTGACGAGTCCTCGGTCATGCAGCTGGCTGAGATGGGCTTCCCTTTGGAAGCCTGCCGGAAGGCCGTGTACTTCACTGGGAACACTGGAGCTGAGGTGGCCTTCAACTGGATTATTGTGCACATGGAGGAGCCTGGTAGGTGGCCGTAGGGAGTGCTTTGGCATTCATGTCCCCGATTCTGTGTCCTTGAAGATGACTTTTCAGGTGGTAACATTTGCAGTTTGGGCAAAGTCATAGTCTTAGTCTTGTTAAGCAACACTTTTCTTGGAATAACTTCTTCCCTCAAGATGTACACAATTTGTCGACCAAAAGACAGTTGGGAAGATGTGATGTCTGTTTCAAGCTGGAAGCAGAAAGCTTAAGAAATTGAGGTCCTTTCCTTAGCTTCTTCTTTTATCTACTTTCTGAAGATGTTATTCCCATATCCACCTATCTGAAGTGAACACACACATGCATTTTAGTCGCTTCACAATCAGGCAACTATCTAATTCTAGAATATTTTGTACACCCAAAAGAAATGCTATAGATGGAAGCGTTCCCTCCCATGCTCTCACTCTCACTCTCTCCAGTGCCTAGTGTCCACTAATCTAGAATTCTTAGGAATTTCCCAATTTTTGACAACTCATATAAATGGGATTGTACAACATGAGGCCTTTTCTGTCAGGTTTTTATCGCTTATCATAACGTTTGTAGGGATCTTCTGCTGTAGCATGAACAGTACTACTTCTTATGGCCAAGTAAAATTCCATTTATAGCCACACCACGGTTTATTTGTCCTTTCATCATAGGATTGTAGACAGTTGGGTTTCTTCTACTTTCTGGCATTCATTAATGCTGCTGTAAAGATGTCCTTTTATTTTGTGTACGTGGATTCATACTTTTGTTTCTCTTGAGCAGAACTGATGTAGTCTTATGTCTAACTTTTTAAAAACTGTTGAACAGTTTTCACAGTAGCTGAACATTTTACACTCTCCCCCTTGTCGAATGAGGGATCCAGTTTCTCTGAGTTCTCACTGTTGGCAGTTTTGTTGTAGTGGTTCCTGGGTGTACCATGGTATATCATTTTGGGTTTAGGAGACATTTTCCTAGGGAGGAATGACGCTGGGCTTATAATGACTTATTTGCCTTTTTACTTTTGAGTCCTAAGAATTCTTTTTAAATTCTAGATACAGGTTTCCTCTTCGATTCATGGTTTTCAGCGATGTTTTTCTGCTTTGCCATGTCTTCATTTCTTTAATGATGTCTTCTAAATAGATACTTCTAAAATTTTGATGAGGTCTGGTACATCTTTTTTTTTATGAATTATCCTTTTTGTATTGTATATTAGAAATTATTGCTTAGTCTAATGTCACAAATTTAATTTTGACAATTAAAACTAATGGTTAAATTAATACCTTTAGTTTCTGTGTTTACAAAAATGATCCATCTAGGTTTGATTTTTTTCTGTGGTGTAAAGTGGGGCATCTCTCTCTCTGCTTTTGTGTGCAGATAGCCAGTTGTCTTAGCACCATTTGTTGAAAAGGTTGTCTTTCCTTGGTGAAAAATCTGCTTGGAAATCACCTGATCTGACTTCCCAATCCTGTTAAACTAACATATATGTCTAGCCTTATGCCTAGATCTCTTGATTATACAATTTAGTAGGTATTTTTCTATAGTACCCCTAAAGTATGTTGTCAAGACAAAACCCAGAAAAATTTTAGTACAATTATTTCCCTCAGATTTTGCTGAACCACTGGCCATCCCTGGGTATGGAGGAGCTGGGGCCTCTGTATTTGGTGCTACTGGATTGGACAACCAGCCTCCTGAGGAGATCGTAGCTATTATCACCTCCATGGGATTCCAGCGCAGTCAGGCAGTGCAGGCTCTACGGGCGACGGTGAGCACCGCTGACTGTGAGTTTGGGAATACGGGCCTTGCTGCAGGTGGCTTTCAGCTTGGTCCTCAGCAACAGAGACCTCCCAATGTCTTTCTAGCATTCCAAGTCACCTTTGTCTGTCTGTGTCCCATCACGCCTCATGAGGATTTATTTTTATGTAGTAGACACAAAACTGAACTGAATGAGTGAGGGACTTGTGGTGAGCTTAGGAATAAGGGGATATGGAGCTGGGGCAAGATGACCAAGATCTGGAATGTTCCTTAATGGGGCTCACAGGACTGCTTGGTGTTCGCCAGCTTCAAAGCAAAGAGATGCCTAGGTTCTGGCTTGGTAAGAAAATTAAGATGAAATCAGGTCTTTTTGATATCAAGAGCTTGGAGAATTATGTCTTGAAGGTTCTCATTAGAAAGTCCTTGGAGTTCTCTGCCACTGTTCCCTTTACAGAGAGAGGTTTTTCTGGTAGTTATGGACGTCTATCAGGAGGAACTATGAAACTGTGGGGGTGGTGGAGGCATCTGTTTAATAGTCAGGGAAATACTTTTGCTAAAACCCGCCTTCCCTCGCCACAGCAGAACTCATCCTGAGTGGCTCTCTGCTCCTAGGTCCTTCTGCCTATCTTGACCAGCAGCCTGCCAGGGCCTATTGCCAAAGGCACAGTGAGTCTTGACCAGATCATGGGGAATTTTCCCTTTAAAAATCTCAAGCTATTTCAACCAGAGTTTCCCTCTCTTGGGTACTTCTGTGAGCTCATCATTGGCTACATTCTTGCTTCATTGTAGTTTCCATATCCAGACCAATTTTTTAGCTTGTTATTGCTGTCACAGACAGGGGAAGACGGAAATATCTTTATGGTGGGAGGTTTGAACAATTTGGAATTCCATTAAAACAACCATTAACTAAGACGTTCGTCTGTTCTGCCATTCTTTTAGCAGTTAAGGCAAGGGGGCGCTAACCCATTGTGCACACTGGCACCTTCAGCTTACAGACTCATGTGCGGCTGGTGGAGAAGACAGCATTTGTAATTGTTGTGGCTGGAAAGGGCTTCATGTGAATGCTGCTCTTCCCTTGAGTGTTTTTCACCCTCATCCTTGGCAGCTGCCTGCGGCAGTGCTGAGCTGAGCCAGGTGGAGACTTCGGAGCTGACGTGCTGCTCCGAGTGGTAGGGTATGGGTCCCCAAGGGGCAGAGTCCAAGCTTCTCACTCAGACGGTGCTTAGGACCCCATTCATTTAGGCCTCCTGCCTAGTAGCTTGACACCTGGTATAAATGTTTGGGACATGATGAAGCCTGGATGCTGAGTGCATTGTGGATTTCCTTTTCTTCAGAATCATAACTTGGAAAGAGCACTGGACTGGATCTTCAGCCACCCTGAGTTTGAAGAGGACAGTAACTTTGTGATTGAGATGGAGAACAATGCCAATGCAAACATCGTGTCTGAGGCCAAGCCTGAGGGGCCCAGAGTCAAGGATGGGTCTGGAAGTAAGTCCCTGCCCTAGACATCATCTCAGTAGCCATATGTGTATTTCAGGTCACACCTTCCCCTCTTTCCATACACGGAAACCTTTGACATCATTCAGCTTTCTCACAGAGCTGTTTTCTCAGAAATGAAATATCCTGCCACTTTGGCTGCCAAAGATTTGGTAAAAATCTAGATAATGTAGAGTCATGCCACAAGAGTGTTGATGCACGGGTATGTGTGTATGTGTGTTTATGTGTGTGTGTGTGTGTGTGTGTGTGTGTGTGTGTCAGGTACCAGTTTGGACTTTGTATATTCTTTTCTGTGTGTGCTGGGTAGGGCATTGCCTAACCTAGGCGAGCATTCCACTGTGGAGCTGTATGGCCAATCCAATTTTGTCTCTTCCAGCGAGGTTTACGTTTCTTCACGAAGCACAGCATCTTTGGCCGAAAGAGGCATTAATATTCATAAAGGAACGCTTTGACTCTAGAAAAGCAATCTTATTAGATCCTGGACTCTCCCATTTCCAGGCGGATTGTTGGTAGTTTTCTGAATGGCTATTTCAAGATGACGCAAAGTGATGCCATAGGCAGACGAGTTCTCTTTTTCAGTAGCCAACTGTTCCGTGGTGGCTGGTTGCCAGGCACTATCGCAAGTAGGTTGTATAGAAACACTCCTTCAATTATTACCGCAGCCAATTTCACAGATGAAAAAATGGAGTGGGAAGAGCAGGTATGATGGTCAAGATCATAGAGATCTTCAGAGGTAAGGACAAATTCAGACCCATCAGTCATGGTCTTACCATCATGGGATCCTGTTCGTGGGCTGTCATCTCCTGTAAGGTGACATTTAGCTCTTAACATGCTCCACAGTCACAGCCTAGCCCACCACACCTGTTACTTCTGTATTCTTCTTCCTGCGGCCTGGCACAGCACCTCAGCACCATATTCAACTACCACCCTCTTTTCTTGCACGAAGCAGGCCTTTGCCAGGTGATTCCCTATTTGTGAAACAGCCCCTCCCATCACTGAACACGTGATGTCATCACCTGTGCTCAGAACTTGGCCACTTGCTTTCTTCTCCTCCCTTTCCTCCTTTTCTCCCTCTTCCTCCTTCCCTGCCTTTTACCGTCTTCTTCTATAAAGTGGGAATCTATTCACTGAAATGCTTCATTTTTCTAAGTTGGAAAAGGATAAGACACAATTCTTCCAAATGCACCTACAACAGTGTTTCTCAACCTGTGGGTCGCGTGTCCTTAGGGGTCGGATGACCCTTTCACCGAGGTTGAATATCAGATATCCCGCATATCAGACATATACATTACTATTCATTACAGTTATGAGATAGCAATGAAAATAATTTTATGGTTTGGGGGGGTCACTGGTAGCAAGCTTGAGAACCACTGATCTACAAGGTCTCGTGTTTCTTTTCAGAAACTGGTAGCCCCAAACACAAGATGCCATTATAGACATGCTCTCAGTGATTTCTGAGCAGAGTTTGTTCCATTCTCTCCACTGGTTCCCCGTACCATCGACGACCATGATGCTCTTTGGAGATCTGAGCCCTTTGGTAGAAGGGTTGTAAAGCACCATGACATTGGGCTGCAGAGAGAGTGGGCTCCGAGCCTCAGGGTTTCCTGTTTTCTGAGGGGCATGGAGACTTAGAGCTGTCAGCCAGTTAGTAATGACAAAAGGCAGACACACAATCTTTCAGGACACCAATGATTATTCGAGGATACCCAGATCTTGCTGGATGTCAGATTTTGCCCTTATAGGAAGAATACTGTAAAATTGCCTTCAAGCATCTGTTAAGACACTTGGGTCAGAGCATGGAGTTGAGGGTGCTGGTGGGGAAGGGGGCCTGTCAGAAGTGCTGTGAAAAGGTACGGAGTAAATGTGTCTTTATTCTAGCCTTAGAAGCAGAGAGAAGGGAACCCCAGAACAAGCTGGCTAGCAAGGCCAGCCATCTAGGTGATTTCTGGGTTTGATTGGGAGACTGTCAATGAATAAGGTGGAAAAGCAATCCAGAGCCAGTCCTGATGTCAGTCTCAGACCCCTATAGGTACCCAGAGTCCACACACTATACACACATGAAAATAGAAAAGGAAACGAATATAATTGATGTAATGAGCTGTGCTGGGCCTTCAGTTACTTCTTTTTTAGACTAAGCTTCTTGTCCATTTTCAAGTGAGAGACGCAAACTCTGAAGGCTTCACTAGCTGTGCGCATGACCTCCAAAACCATCATGTACTCACTGGTCACCCTTCCTTGGTGGGATTTGGGGTTGATCTTTCTATTTAGTTTTCTTGGGTTAATGGCTTCCTCATTTCCTTTGGCCATTTCTTCATTTTATAAAAAAAAAAATATATGACTTAATCTTATTTAAGATGTTTTTCTGTGTATTGTTTAACTTGTCACTGGCCTAATGGTAAGTGAACAGCAAACAAATCATTGGAAGAATGAAATGAATGCAAGGATGTGGCATTCCTTAGATAGTAGAGTTTTACATAGTGAATGGCCTTGTGGTAGGCTATTCTGTAGGGTGTGGTTATAATTACATTGAACACAGCTTAACCTGGAGAGAAGTGTGTTTCATTCAAGTATATTGCCTTATATATCATTTCTACCCATTTTAGCTGGTGAGTTGGTTGAGATGCTGGAATTAGAGACAGTGAATGCCATTTGGAGGTTAGACATCCCTATTTGAGGAGCCACATACTTGGAAATCTGACTCTGACTTTTCTAAGCAAAAATGAAGTACTATTTCACAAAATCGGGCAAGCCTTGGAATTGAGGCAGGACAGAACCCAGGCAACATGATCTAGGATGTAATCGCTTTTATCTGAAAGGTCCCTGGTCCTGGCTTCCAGGAGATGGGTTCTGTTACTGGAGAAGGATAAAAAGGAGATGACGTCAAACATGTGGGACTACATGCAGGCACGGCTGCCTGTATTGAACTGAGGCTTCAGGTCACTAGCAGAAGGGAGTTGGTACTGACCGGAAAAGACCAGGCTCTTCTGTTGTGAGATTTTTACTGGGGAGAGAGGAACAATAGTCTACTCATCCCTAATAAGGTACCAATGGCAGACCAAAGAAATTGTTCCACCCAAGAGAAGCTTACTGAACTTGTGAGTTTATTGGGGTTACTTACAAGAACACGAGTGAGGCAAAGGTGGCTGCATCCCACCAGGTGTCAATAAAAAGCCCATCCCATTATGAGTGAGTACTCCCCAAAGCTGCATCATTGGAGCAAAACTTACAGGTGGCTCCACTGGAAAGTCTCCTCTTCCCAACAGTTCATAGCTCTAGAGCCTTGGGGGTGGGGGTTGTGGGTCCTGTAAGTTTCAGAGTTTTCTGAGCCTTGTGAGTTTCATTGGCTTTCTCAATTGTAAGAACCTTTGCTCTTTCTCTGGAGGGAATGTTTCAAGGAGATAGTTATACAACACCTCCCAACATAACAGAGAGATTTGAATTGATTTGCCAGGGCAGGCTCCTGGTGTTGTGTCAGAAGAACTTAAGATTCTTAAGCTGCTGCAGCTGCTGAAAGCACATTAGGGTTAGAGGAAAACACACAAGGCTCAGGACCCATAACTGGTTTCCTCTGTTCTCTTGTTGTGTCTTCTGTTTTAGGTCCATTCTCAGACAGGCTCTTCCCAAAAGCCCCGAGATGGTTTCAGCTTCCCCCTTTACAGCTGTGTCTTGTTGGTTATGACCAGCACAGACAGGTTTGTCCCAGCCTTCTCAGGTTCCAGGAGTTTATGACTCTGTCATATGCTCCATTCAGGTTGTGGGTTTCACATAGGGAAGCTCAAAGGTGAGCTAAGAAGAGTAAGTCTTCTGAAAGACAGCCTGCTCAGATGTGGGTTGGGGCAGTAGAACTTTACTTCAAAACACGTCAGGAATGCAAATAGTTGGGCCCTATTCAGACCTACCAAGATTTGGGATTGAGTCCCCCAGTAACCCATGGTTCACCAGGCCTGCTGGGAAATAAAGTGTTCTCATGAGAACCATCCCCTGAAAATCAATATTAGGATAACACAGCTGTGAGAAAGGGAGAGTGGCTACCAGAACCTTCCCCACTAGGTTGACACCGCACACAGTGAGGCCGGTGCCTGACTCAGAAGTGATTATTGCTGAGATAGAGGTTCAAGGAGGTTCACATGTTCAGAGGTTCCATTTAGAGCATTTGTGAGTTATAAAGAAATCCCAAAGACTCCCAGGTCTGAAAGTTCTGAGTATTGACATGATGGCTCAAGTGACACATTTTACACCTGAGCTCACGTGGGGGGCTACTGTCAGAGGCAGACTCCAGAGAGAATAGGTTACCTGCCAGCTAATTTTTTTTTTTAATGTGTATGAAACATAAAAGAATTTTGTGTTTTCTCTTAGGTCCCAACATATGCAAATTTTAAAAATAAAACAAACAGGGAAGAACACGTGGAATTTTAGACACTTCTGGTCCCAAGCATTTTGGGTAATGGGTAATGAACCGACAGGTGTTTCCATCTTTCTGACTAAGCAAGCGATGGCACTGCTCGGGAAGGGCCGCTGACTCCATCAGCCTTCATGAAGCAGCTGTTGTCACTCTTAGCCTTGCATGGCAGGGGCTTCCCCCTTTTCTGCCTACCAGGGGGGTCGGGTACAATGGCTGCTCAGTTGCCACCACCCCCTCTCCCCTTCTTCTTTCACACCCGCTGTCTAGTTTCATGTTTTATGCTGGGATGGAGGTGAAAGCCTGCTTTTCATTAGGCTTACTTATTATTGAGTCCTCCACATTTTAGAACTAGAACCCAATTTTCTGTTGAGTTTTGAACATTTTCTAACCGGATAAATCAGGCTTTTCCTGTGGCCTATCTGGGCTCCCCGCTACTACAAAATCATCCCCATTCTGTATTGCGCTTAATGACTGTTTAACTTTTTAAAGAACCCACTGATTGCCGGTGCAATTACCGTATGATTACGCCGTGATTACTTCAAGCCTGCACCCCTCCAGCGCTGCTGCTGTGGTTCAGACGGCTTCAGCAGCAGCTGAGAGTTTTCAACCAGAAAGCAGAGACTCATTTCGTTTGCTCAGTACTTTGGCACCTAGTCTTCAGAGCTCCCACCCTGAGGGATAGCTACTCCCCCAACAAAAGCCATTCTCTGGAGCCAAGTAAGTTTCATCCCAATATGAATGCCTGAGGACCATTACATTTGGAGAGACATGATCTTTATAATTTGAAGCATTATAAGGAGGGGGAATGGGGATACAGCTTCGTGTTAGAGAGCTTGCTTGGCACATGCGAAGCCCTGGGTTCAGTCCTCAGTTACACAGACAGACAGACATGCAGGAGTTGATGGTCTGTGCATACATGAGCAAGTGGCCTGGCTCTGTTCAGAAGACGGTGTCTCAGTGCTCCAGTTGGAGCCTGTGGCTTTGTGATGTTCACTAACACTTGTGCAGGACCAGAGAGACTGCAGACCTGAACTTTTAGACCCAAGAACAGGTGACATGAAGCCAAAATAAGGAATTCAGAACATGTAGGCTAAGCCACATGGTAAAAGGAGATGGCGCCCACTGACAGAGAACTCCAGGGACTTTTCTGTAGTCCTGCCTTGCGGAATGAGCAGCCATAGAAATGGCTGCGTTTCTTTCATCACTGTTCACCACTCTGAACAGATGATGTGGGTGTGTGGCAGACTGGCCTGCTTGGGACAGGCACGGGTCGCTGGAGCTAATGCCAAAGGTGTTGTGTTACAGGTAATAGGAGCGAACCACTGGGCTTTACAGCCTCTGAATGGTCAACCAGCTTTCCCTTCCTTTCAGTGCAGACTGGGGTCATGCCCAGGAGATACTGGTGCCTGTTGTGTATACTAATTGCTTATGGCAGTAGGTGCATGTCAGGGTTCTCTGAGGCTGGAGTTGATTGGGGTAATGTCATGTAGTTGAAAATGTGATTTTCAAGAAGGCAAGATCATGACTTTCAGGAATATGAAGTGAATGTACCTCTCAGATAAGCTGATTGATGGGAGAAGCAGTCAGACACCACTACTTCATAAACACTGTGAATAACTAGGATATTAGCTTATATTTCCTGTTGATTTACTACTTGGTAGTGTACAGGGTAAAACCCAGGGCCGTGTGCACACCAGGCAGAACTCTATTACTGAGTCACAGCTTTGGCCCAGGATGCTGATCTGTTTAAGAACACGCTAACAAAGAAAGTTAGAGTTAGCTTGCCTGGGTTGGGTCAAAGGCTGATGTGTTCAAACTTCAAACTACATCCTTGAGCTTATGTGTCCCATGGGACAGAAACTGTTTGTTTAAGTTTTAAATTTTTTTAATCTTTATTAGCCAAAAGGTGCAAGTTGGCATTAACTTCCTAAGTTTGGGACTTCAGCAGTGAGGGGTGTGATGAACCAAGTTGACCCTTCGGACTGGAGGCAGCAGACTTACTCTAATGTCACTGCCTTGGGTAATTTTGAGTTGTTTAAGTGTAACGCCAACCCTTTCATATTTTGATGGTCATATGCACAGCTGTGTCATACTCCTCTCGTTTCTTTCTTCCCCCTCTCACCAGAACAAAAGCAGACTGTGGGTGGGCTTTGACTGTGACCTTTACTCCACAAGACATGCTGTCAACCTTTTGTACCTTCAGGCTTCCGTGGGGTTTATCTGACAGCTGCTTTCTCCGAGGACAGTCATACAGGGTACAGCTGATATTATGTTGGATGGGCATGGGAATAGAGCCTGTAGCAGTTGTACAGGCACCTCAAAATGTTCCAGGTACGTTGACCGTTTCTCTGTTGAAAGTCAACGTTTCTGAACCATTTATTTTTTTGTCTCAAGCTCCATTTTCTCTCTGCCTGGGAAGTACTGTGCATGAGGGGCTATTCTCCAGAGGACTTGGAGAGGAACCGTGGGCAGCTTTCCCGTAGGCTTTAGTCATTTCAGTCTTTCTGGAAACAGATATAAATTGGCATCTCTTGCCTACTTAGCTTCTGCAAATGTGTTGAAAGAGATTCTCTCTTTTGCTGTCAGTACCTAGTAGGAGGTTTTGAATAATGCATGGGAAGTTGCTTATATTGATAAACATGGCTAATTTAAATTATGGGACTGGGATTCATGCTAAACTTCAAATTTTTATGATTCTGAGTATACACACATTAAATTTTTTTTAACGATTCTGAGTATACACACTTTAATTTTTTTTTTTTATTCTGAGTATACACACCTACTTATTTCTTAACTGAAGAGGATAAAGTACCTCTGTGGACTATGCTGGCTAATTTTATATCAACCTAACACAAGCTAGGGTCATTTGGGGAAAAGACTCTTAATTGGGAAAATGTCTCTACAGGGTTGGCCATGTAGGCAGGTCTGCGGCTCATTTTCTTGATTGATATGGGAGGGCCCAGTCCACTGTGGGCATTGCTTCTCCTGGGCAGCTCATCTTGGATGGTATAAGAGAACAGGATGTGCAAGCTATAGGGAACAAGCTAGTAAGCAGCATTCTTCCATGGAGTCTGCTTCAGTTCCCGCCTGACTTCTTTTGATGGTGAACTGTGACCTGAGAATTGTAAGCTATAACCAATCCTTTTCACCCCAAGTTACTTTGGTCATGATGTTTTATCACAGCATTAGAAATCCACTTAAGACAGTGGCTAATGGTAAAGCTGTATTGGTAACATCTGGATTTGTCTGACTCCATCTGGCTGGTCATTCTGGCTGTGTGGGTCTGTGAGCAATGTGACATTCTGGCGTGGGGTGGAAAGGGCTTCTTCAGTATTCTCTTGAACTGCTGAACTGTTTTAGGGGACAGTTGGTTGGGGGATAAACTTTGGGGGTACTGTGTCCTCTCTTCATGAACTTATAGGGGGAGCTGCACCTGAGGGGGAGCAGCAGCTTTTTGTCTCTTCAGCTGAAGATTTGGGATTTGACATGGAATTGTTTTAAAGGGGTTTGCTTACAAAAACCACTTGGTGTTAAGGAAAGCTTTTCCTTGTAGCATTTCCTGCCTCCTGTGAGGCAGAGTGGGTTCTTAGCTTAGGAGGGAGGCTCAGAGGAGGGCAGACAAATGCTAAAATCTCTGGACAATGTCTTTGAAAATTGAATCTCACGTCTGATGACTGTCATCGCAACTCTGTTGCCTGGTTTCTGATATCTAAACTGGGATTCCATTTCAGCCAGTCAGTATGATAGCACTAGAAACTTAGCATATGATTAATTTCCTGTTAATATTGACTTACCGGTATATATCCAAATTTCCATGTTGGTATGAGGTTTATAAAACTATCTGCAGTATAAGAAGCTATGGAAACAAGGGTGGACCTGAGCAGAGTTACCTTTTCCACTTATTTATTAAAACATTCAACAGTCTCATGAAAATCACTTTATTTTTCTGTGCCTAGAATATTTCAAGAAAAATTGAAAACTCTGTGTCTTTTTTCAAGCTGCAGTCCAGACTGGGCTAATGTTGGTAGATGAGAAGTAGATGCCCAAGAAGTATGTGGCGTCATGTGGCATTTGGTGTTGTTTGGAAAATAAAGCAGGATGAGGGAACAGCAGGAATGAGGTGAGGGGCAAGATAGGTGAATATTTTATAAGGTGGTTCTGGGCATCTGACCTGAGATGTGGAGTCATGTGAGAATTGAAGAAGAAAGTTGCTGCTAGAAGGAATGCTAGGTGTGGGCATTCCTTTGAGGGCAGAGGGCACTGGGTGTGCTTGCGGCACTGCGTGTGACCAGAGTAACTAGTGTGAAGTGAGGTTAAAGATGGGAGGAGTGTCTCATAGGCTGTTGTAAGAATCAGAGGTTACTGTGGTCTGTAGGAGTCACCAGAGAGTGTCGGGAAGAATAATGACCACAATTTGACTTCTATTAAAAAAGAAAAGGGAAAGTAAATGACCACTTTCCAGGGGACTTGTAACCAGATCCGAGAAGGGCCATGGTGACCTGGACCTGGGGGAAGAGTGGAGAAGGTTCCTGCATATATTTTGAAGGACATGATGATTAGATTTGCTAATTATTTGACAGGGTGTAAGGAGCAATAGAAGTACCAAAATTTTTGACAAAAGTTACTAGGAGACTGGAATTGACATGGATTGGGATGGTATGGCTGAGGGGAACTTGTCAGTAAACTGGGGATAAAAGAAAACTTCATCAACCCAATAAAAGGTATCTAGGTGACACAGTCTTATATGTAGAAAACCTTAATAACTCTATTGGCAGTCTTAGAACAAATAGGCACTACAAAGTCCCTGAAATAAGGGCAATATAAGAAATTCTGAGTTATGCTGTCCTCTCTCTCACTTTCTCTTTTGAGTTGGGGTCTCAAACTTTGTATTCTCCTGCCTCAGCTTCCCTAGTTCTGGGATTACAGGCATGCACCCCTATGCCTGGATAGTTTTATGCTATGTATTATTGTGGAGTTAATAATATTTAATATTGATTCATATAATTATTAAGGCATATAAACAATGAATTAATTATTCTATTAATATTAATTAATGCTGGTTATTAATACAGTAGCAGTTATTTCTTAACCCACTATTTTATAAATAAAAGACACAGAGACCTGTTAGATTTAGGATAGCTATTTTATAAATAAAAGGAATAGAGGCCTGATAGATTTCTTATAAGCCTTAAAACTCTGGAGCTGGGCAGATATTAGCTGTCTAATCTATCTTGTGTACTCCCCAGCCAAATTTCCCGTAAGCACTTGTGCATGTTCCATTTGGTTTGCTTCTGCTCTATCAGGCCAGTCCTCAAAACAAGTTGTTCTTGGCCATGTGCTCCTGGTTATCAAGTGGTGACCTGCTCTCTTTTCTTCCTCTTTCCTCTCTCCTTGTGGTCCTTTTTTTTTTTTTTTTTTTTTTAACTGCAAATCCCACAAATCTTAGTTCTGGCTACCTCCCTTCAGCCCAGCCCAGGCTATAGGAAATTTTATTAGCCAGTCAAGGATAATTGGGGAGGCAATGTTCACACAACTCATTTTGGGCATGTGAGCATTTGCTGGTAGGACAGTAAGGATCTTGGGGGCAGGTAATTAACATTCGGATGCATAGTAGCTCCAGATCAATCCCAACAATGTAGATCAGCATTCTAGAAATGAAACTGAGAGCATCAGCATTTGTTTGAGGAGACTGGCTGGGATTAACCAGAAAGAGGATGTCTGGAGAGAGGGGAAAACAATAAACATCTGAAATCAGAGTTACAGATACTGACTTTTGTAGGTTAGGGGTGTCAGAAGACGGGACAGATAGGAGATCATCAGTGTAGCATCTGGACAGCCAAGAGATCATGTCTAGGGACAAGTATTTGGGGAAAGGAGGATTTAGCCAGCAGGTGAAAAGCAAATGGGAGAGCAGGGAAGAGGAGGGTAAGAAGTGGCTGGGTCCAGAATTTTATTTTTGGAAAAAGATAATAAAAAAGAAAGTGAGTACTAGAAAATGGATAAGCCCCTTTGAATGTCTCTTACTCACATAGGACTGTTGCTCACCCATAACTGTGGAAGTCTATAAACGTTTGCTCTGCCTTTCTGGCCATCTCATCGGAGTCTGTAACAGTTTGCTGCGGGGTTGGGTACCTGTCCGTGGAGTTCAGTTTGTGTGAGTGAGTCAGGATTGGTAGAAGCAACACGAACTGAAGTTAATTCAACAAGAACTGAGCTTGGTGACATGAATTGCTGAGAGGAGAAAAAACACAATCCTGCTGAGGGGTCACACATCTCTTCAGAGAAACTGAGACCCGATATCCTATGACCCTCGGTAGGTTGTAGCATAAGTCTGACGCAGTGGCCCTTTCTAAAACTGACAGTGATCATCTTCCTCCCACTCCTGACAGTTCATGACACTTGACTCAATATTTCACAAAGTTCTGCAAATTACGTGTTTTCCTTCCTTCCAGTTCCTTTCCCTTACCTATTCATTCCCTGTCCTCCCTCTTCCCCTCCAGCCTTCCTTCTCTCTCCTTTTCCCAGCCCCTTCCTCTCTTCCTTCCTTCCTCCTCTCCTATCTCCTTTCCTCCCTTTTCTGTTTTTCTTCAAACTCAGTGATAGAAACAGCCTCAGAAAAGTGAAACAACCTTTCCAACCTCATGTGTCTTGGAGACCTGCAAGCTTGCTACAGACTCAGGTCTGGGGATGTTAATCCTGTTTCTTCAGCAGTGCTTGCCATACTTTGAGAGCTTCTACCAAAGACATAGCTTATAGCTAGGGGTGTGCAATTCCGGATGTGTGTGTGTTCAATACAGCAACGTACATGGAATTGAATTGTGAGTCTCCATAGCTGGTGAGACCCCTGTTGATCCCAGGTACTGTTTAGAAGCATGTTGGGTTCTTCACTGCTGCCTTGTAACTGAATTGTTTTCTTTTCCATAGGGTATGAGTTGTTTGCGTTCATAAGTCACATGGGAACATCCACAATGAGTGGCCATTATGTTTGCCATATCAAAAAGGAAGGACGGTGAGTCTTCGTAGAAGGCAGTGGATGGCTGTGGTGTTGCGTTCCTCCTGAGAGCAGCCGTTCTATTCATCCTACTAGTATTTTCTATGTTATCTCTGGTTCTCACATTGTTTTTTGTTTTGAGACATGATTTTGCTATGTAGCCTTGCTGGCCTGAAATTCACTGTGTAGAGCAGGATGGTCTTGAACTCACATCCATTTGCCTTTTCTTCCCTGGTGCTGGGTGGGATTAAAGGTGAGTGCCACCATGCTTAGCCTCTCATATTGGTCTTGAAGGGGTATACTTTGGTTTTTAAACCAGTCTCTATGCAGCTCCAGGCTAGCCTGGAGCGTGTTTTGTAGTCTTGGCTGGTCTTTAACGGGGGGGGGGGGCCTCCTGCCTCAGCCTCCTGAGTACTCGAGTTATAGGCATGCATCTATGCCTTACATGCTATATGCTCAACTGCTTTAGAAATACAAAGAGCAGGGCTCAGGGTAGCTAGTTATCAGGGTGCCAGAATTGGTATTCAGAGTCACTTGACCTATTGTACCAAGGTGATTTCCCCAAATAAAGCTTCACCTATAGCATAGAATAAGTGGGTTTAACCATGAAAATGAGAGAGCAAGGATGCCCTGGTTAATTTTAAGTTTTAAAAATGAATGCATTTTAGTCTAAGTGTGTTTCTGACATGGCCTGTTTGCAGTGTGACGTGAACATACTTATGTTAACAAATTACCTATTTACTTCATACAGTCGGGTATTATGCATGGCAACCTAGATGTCAGCTTCTTGAGTCAGACTTCAAGGTTTGTGATGAGGAGGTCTAACCTCACACCTTATTCTTGGGTGCCTTTTCTTTGGTTCCCTTTGGTAGCCTGTGGTGGGCTTTCCTGCTTGCTCAGATCACATGGAGACAGGCATAAGCTTGGCCACTCAGATAGGATGCTGGCCTTTCACCAATGTCTCCCATGACCTAGATAGTTTGTTCCCATCCAAACTCCCTTTTTTTTTTTTTTTTTTTTTTTGCATGCATTTTAGGTTTAGAGTCTCAGCTTGATTAGTATAGAACATAAGTATAGAAAATAAGATAATAACAAATTCAAGAGGCTGGTGAAAATGAAGCAGTTTTTAACATACCGTTCTGAAGAGGAGGACACAGCATAGAGAAAAGACAAAAATGGCTGGTGGGCTGATTTGGCACAAGACAGTAGCTTTTCAAATTGCCTAAATGAGAGACATTCCCACTCTCTTCTGTTGGTTGGGCTTGTTCCAAACTCCCCATCTCACTGACTTGGGACAAAGAGGCTCATCCAGTGAACAGTGTTGGGGGTGAGGCTGCCCTTTCCAATCTTGGGGTTAGTCTGTGGCAGAGAAAAACTCTTAGTTTTGAGAGAAGTAGGCACCAGCTGTGGGCTAGGGGAGAGAGGAGCCTTTTGTCTATAATGTAGGTGAACCTAAATGCACCTCATGCTGAAAACATACAATCTTATTTTTTACACAGGAACTTACACAGATGATGAGTTCAAAGAGTGGCCTAATTATAATAGAAAAACATGCAAATAATTGTAACAGATTAGCACAGGCCGAAATAATGCAAAGGATATGTATTCTGTAAGCATAGGATAGCCAGTATCTATGTGTTGATGTGTTTTTCTTTGTTTTGTTGGTGTCATTTGGGGAGGACACACACACATGTCCTTTCACCCATTTTAAAACCTTAAATTGCGGGGAAATTGCACCCTTTTTTTGTTGTTGTTTTGGTTTTTTATTTTCTCAGAATTTGCATTTATTCTTGCATTACTTTCTGAGGCTGCTAATGGGTTTCTAAAAAGAGAATTATGGGACGAAAAATTTAAACAATTTGGAGAACTCCAGTACATTGTAGTAACTAGTTTCTGATTGAACTCAAGAACCAAAGAACAGGGCTGGAGGTGTGGCTGGGCGGGTGAACAGTTGTTGAGAAGGCACAAAGTTGTCTGCCCAGTCCCCAGTGAACGTTGCCCAGTGCAAGGGCAGCCTGTGCTGCCCTCCCGGGGATTCTTTACCAAAGTCCTGTTCTCTTTATCTGCTCCCTTTATGCCGGGGTTGGGCCACGGTGACGGTGAAACACCTGAGTTGTTGAGGACGCACAGCATACATGCCTTCTTTGTGCCACGTGACCCTTACTGACACAAATCCACCTCATGCTTCCCTCTTTTCTTTCAGATGGGTGATCTACAATGACCACAAGGTTTGTGCCTCAGAAAGGCCCCCCAAAGACCTGGGGTATATGTACTTTTACCGCAGGATACTAAGCTAAACCTCACAAGAAGTGGCGAGAAAGAAGCCATACACCTTTTTAATTTGCCAAAAAAAAAAAAAAAAAAAGGAAAAAAAAAAAACAAAACAAAACAAAAAAAAAAAAACAACTTGGGACAGCTGGATGCAGAGGACTACATGGTTATTTATTGCTTCTTTCAAGAGCATGGTCACTGGACGCCTTCTGGAGAAGAACCGGGAAGGAATTTCTATGCTGGCAGTACTTTGTTGTAGGGATTTTGTAACTGTTCAGGAAGGGGGTGATGTAAGCAAGGCATTGGCCGCCAGCACATCAGAAACGGATTGCCTTTCCCTCTTTTCTGCTTTGGGGGGTCAGTGGTGAGGCTTCCCCTACAGTGAGAAAAATGCCCACTTTTTAAATTTTTTCCACATAGGAAATCAAAACCTGGACTGGTTTTTATTGGTGTCATCATATTTTCACTTCCCGCAATAAGTTCTGACCTAGCTGTGTGTACTAGGACATCTGCAGTGGAAGCTATTTTTAATTTAAATCACATCAAAATTTATAATACACTGTATGAATGTGTGTGAGAGTGTGTGTGTGACCTTTCAGGTCCACTGGAAATCTGATGGGTTGGTGTTCAAAGGCTCAATAGTTGCTATTAAGCTTACTCGGAAAAGGCAGGCAAACATTTTAACAAAACTATAACTCAGGAACAATTGTTAAAAATTAGTTCCCCACTTGGATTTTAAGAAGTACAAAGTGCTGAGCTGTGGCCTCTAAGTGCTGTCTGGCATTCATGTGGGGCTGTGCCATTTGACCCCAATGCCCGGTGCCCAAGTCTTGTCATACTGTGTTTTGCCAAAGGCAGATAGTAGGTTCTGTTCCTCGGCAGTGCATTCCCTGTTGCGTTGATTTTTAGTTAAGTAACTGGCCTCTCGAGCCTTGTGCTTACTCCCCTGGAATCGTGTTAAATGCCCGTGGTGTGTGTGATTTTTCTGGTCTCTGAACTCACGTTTTCACTCCTCTGCTTCTCTGGGGCCAGTCTCGCCTCTGCCATCGCTGCCTGTCTGCTGTGGCCCGTCGTGTGACCTTGGGCACTTTCAGGATGTGGGCTGCAGAGACGCTTCTGTGACCTCTGGAAAGCTGTCCTGTTCAGCTGGTCCTTTCAGGGTCTCAGCCGCAGCCTGGGAGCAGAGCTCTGGATGTGCGGTGGGGAGGAGTGAGGGTGCTCCATGCTCTTGTCACTGCTTGTCACCAAGTCCTAGTCTCTGGACTTTCTAGTTAAGATGTGTACTTGTTTGATCGACAAAATCTTTTTAGAAACTGCAGAACAATGAAGAAGCAGAACCAACTGGGCCAAGCAAAGTCTAGGCTGTGGAGCCAGGGTGTACTCAGGGGCTGCCTCAGTTGGCTGTGAGCGCGTCCCTCCTTTTACCTGTGCCTCACTCTCCTCATCCTCTTGGTGGTTGGGCAACGCCTCCCCTCTTTCTAGCAGGCTTTGAGGAACCTTTGCAGAGCAGAAGGTGGAACATGGCAGGCCCCGTTAGTGTGTCTCCTGACTTCTCCACGTAGCTGATGCTTTTTTCCACTTGGGAATGGCAGAAGGAGGGCATTCATGGTGCAGTCATTCTTCTGACGCTGTCCTGAGGCACCTTTTAGGCTTGACTCTGTTATGTGTGTCCCTGACCACCGCCCCTCCCCCCAAGTGGGAATTCCCACACTAAGCAGCCTTACAAAACACAGTCCCTACAGGGCCATATATTATTAGAGTAACAACTGAATGCACATCATCCGTGGCTGGTTTGCAGTGTTACAAAGCAAAGGCGGTAGGGTAATCTCTGAGGTTTAAATTCAAATGTGGTCAAAGAGAGCATGTATATTTTAAATAAAGTAAACATTTTTTTTTTTTTTTTTTTTTTTTTTTAAAATTTTTAAAAAATATTTTGTATATATTAAAAAATATAAATTTTTTTTTTTTTTTTTTTTTTTTTTATAAAACTTTGCAAACTCAGTGGTGTAAAAATCCACAGTAAAGATTTTAGGCTACAGACCATTTAATTTCATTAGGCAGAATTAGGAAATCAACCCTTCCGACACCAGGGCATACTTCGAGAAAGTGTATTATGGCAGCCTTTCTCCTGCCTCACAAACACAAGGGCTATTCAGGGCAAGGTTTTGTACAAGCGCTATCCTTCATTCAGACTGGGAGCTGGGCGCACTGGCATGAGGAGCAGCTTTCTTTCCCGTTAGAAATGTGCTTGCATGTGTTTCCTGGTGTGTGCCAATCAAGCTTTTCTGGAGTAGCAGCAGGATACACACTTAGACCCACGCGTGTAGATGGGACACGTGTGTGGCCGCAACTGGGACAGTGTGCGGGTTATGACTGCCGACCCATCTGCTAGGAGTCTTCTGTGTGAGACGCGGTCTGCTTGTGTGGCTCTCTCCACGTGTAGGCGGTTGTACGAAGGACAGAGCTTTCTTCCTGTAAATATCTTTTGATAACCATTTGTGTAGATTCCCAATGTGTTTTTGGAAAAATGGATCAAAAATTTTTTGTTTTGTCAGTTGGTCTAAAATACCCAAATTACTAGTCAGAAATCCAGTTTGGTACCGATGAGATTTTCTTTTTCTTCTAAATGAAAAGGATCTGGGAAGAATAATATCTTACTGACATTTTATGTCAATGTTGCTTCGTTGTTTTGGAATTGACCAGCCTGTTTTCCCAAACCTACAAGAGAATGTGCCTGCCATTTCCCCTACATCCCTTTGGGCTCCCATCACCTGAGCCGCAGACTTGTAAGTGGGTTTATGTCCTGGCAGCCTCTCAGTGTGCTCTGCCCTGTTCTTTGCCTCTGGGCCTTTGTCTCTACACGATTAGACCAGGTTATCTAGGAAGTCCCTTCTGTCCTGCCACCACATTTTCATTTTTCTGTAATTCTGACAAGACTCGGACTTGAGCTGTGGCAGTTATTTGAGTCTGCAAGGGCTATTCTAGTTTGTAGGTTCCTGGCATCATTGGCTCATATCCTATTTCTGTTCCTGATCTTATTTTCTCTGGTAATCCCATTTCCTTGACTCTGGGACTCACAACTTTTCAGGCCATAAGGCCCTTAGCTACTGCGCTTCTCCAAATAAAAGCAGCGACGCGTTTATGACACCCTCTTGGAAAAGTCCCAGAATGGCCTTCAGCTCAGGTGAACATGCATAATATTTTAAAATCCCGGTTTCACTGAAGATCACCTGGGTCCCCAGATGAGTGCTGCCAAAGCTGTCTGCCCTAGAAAGGGCATTTAGAAAGCCTGTCTGAGTCATCATAGACACCATGGCTGCTAGATCTCATCACAGGTCGGTATAGTCTGTGAGGAGCTGCCCGCAGAATTGGGCAGAGCAGAGGATAGCGGAAGATACAGTGAGCCTCCGCCTTTTAGGTTAAAAACTCCCAAGTGACAGGAAAAGGTCTAGGCCATGATGTTGGTGGACAGGACCACCTACCCAGTCTACCAGGATTCTCTACTGTCCTAGTTTGCTTTTCATTGGTGTAATAAAGAACACAACCAAAAAACAAGTTCAGGAGGAAAGGGCTTATTTCATCTTAAGACTTACAGTCCACCATGAAGGGAAGTCAGGGCAGGAACTCAAGGAAAGAACCTGAGGCAGAGGCCCTGGAGGAGTACTTCCTACTGGCTTGTTCCCCATGGCTCACTTTGCTTATACAACACAAGACCACCTGTCAAAGGGTGGCACTACCCACAGTGAGCTGGGCCCTCCCACATCAATCATTAATCAAGGAAATGCCCCATATGCTTACCCACAGGCTAACCTTAATGGAAGCATTTTTCTCAGTTGAGGATCCCGCTTTAAGATGACCTTAGCCTGAGTCAAATTAACAAAAACAAACAAACAAACAAAACCTAATCAGCACACCTACCTAATAAATCATTCTTATAGTTTGTGGAGGTTCTGCAACCCACCAGTGTGGTGGGATTCGGCCGGTCCATACTAAGATTATCCTGCATACATAAAATGCACATTAAAACTTGAAGGTTTCAACAAACAGGATGACTGTCTCATCGTATTGATTGCAAATGATGTGGGATACATTGATTGAATGTAATGGTAATATAATATCAAAATTAAATTTACTCCATTATCATCTGTTCTTAATGTGCCTACTGAAAAACTTAGATCTTACATGTGTACTGCTCCCACTTCAGGCAACATTCTCTTGTGGTTCCCCTCCCTTTGTCCTGTAGTCTGTTCACAGCTGGGCACGTGGAAAGGCTGTGTGGACCTCAGCTCCTCAGCTTGGACCTGCGCCTACCTGCCCAGAAGCATTATTGTTGGTTGCTGGAAGACTTGGTATTTATTTATTTTGCACTAGTCACGGTTGGTGTGGAAACTACTTCAAGTGTTTGGGAGACTACGTGCCTGTGATGGAAAGAGATGGATAATTTATTGCTTTGATAGTTTTAAATTAAAAGCTATTCTCACAAACTCAGGTCCATTTATGGCTCTCGTTTGTTTTTGTCTTTTGTTTTCATTTGAAAAAAAAAAAAGCCACAGGAGAACAGAGAACTCGAGTCATGGCTTGCTGATGTGATCTGGCAGCCTTGGTCCCCATCCCCAGATTTCAGCACCTTGAAGTAGGGTTGGAATGGTGGGGGTTCTGGGAAGCTAACATCTGGATTTTCCTTTTCGGATATACAGTTACACAGAGACCTCTGTTGCTCTGGCCCTCTGAATATATTACCTCAGGGGTTCAACATATCTGAGGCTGTATTTCTATTGTGTACAAGTTCCCTGCTGCCACAAACTTGCTTTAAAACAACACCAGCCACTCACTCCTATGAGGCTAAAACTATTGGGCAGGAAGAATTTGTTCCTGTGCTTTCCAGAACTGTCTCCATTTACTTGTTTATTTGTTGTTCATTTTAAACTGGCTGCATCCTGAGAGCTCTGATCTCGGGCAAGTTCCCATCTGCTCTGAGTGCATGACCTGCCTACCTCCTATAAGGACTGCAGGGGTTGATTCATTCTGGCAATCCAGACCATTCCCCCCTCAAAGTCCTTAACCTCAGTCTACTCCTGTGATCTCCACAGCTGGGAGCTGGAGCCAGGAGCATCAGCAGGAGTTCAGAATCCTCGGCAATACAGGCAGCGTGGATTACAAGAGACACTGTGCAAGCAAACAAAAGCCCTTAATTTGATCACATCTACGAAGTTCCTTTGGTTGTATCAGACAACACAACACATTCATAAGGTATTAGAATGTAGACGTTGGTGATGTCTTTGGGATAGGGGATATTATTTTGCTTAGCAGGGTACATTACTCATCCCTCTGCTGTTCAAAGGTTTTAAGAGAATAAGCCCATGTATTTTGAGAATCCCAGTCACTACCTGACTTCAGCACCAGGCCATACATAGTTTTGGTGAAAGGAATGAGAGGCAGGAAGTGGTTGGCATGGTGAGATATTTATGGTTCAGAGAAAAATGCTTGCAAGCTAGCTTCTGCTGCTTCATCCCATCATGCCTTAGCTGGGGAGCCTGATTTCTCAGCATTCAAGTACATGCTGTTGAGCTGTTAGCTTAGCTTTTCAAAGGTGTTCAGCCATAGTAAGAAAACATAGTCAGAAAAGGTGAAATTTGTCTTCTCGGGGGCAATCATTTTAAAATGGGAGGTAGAATGTCGGGAATGGGGCACACAGGATCAACATCAGATCCCTTTCCCTTCCTGACTTGAGTGACTTGATCTTGTCCTCTGTACAGTGGGCACAATGATTCCTCAGGTGGGGTATGAAAAGCATATGACAGTTTGGTGGACTCAGGACAGTTTTACTTCACCCCATTAGCTCAAACAGTCCTTGGAAGCTTGGGGGTGGGGGTTAAGCCCTTGTTTTGGCCTAATGTATTTTTAAAACACATATCGCACCACAATTAATGACTTCTTTCCAAACAAACTTTGCTGGAGCTTCAGCTCACCTGTTAAGTCTGAGCATCCTGGCTTGTCATACAATAAACAAACATCTACCATGGTCCATGTGTCGTTTCGTTTTCTCCATGTCTGTAAATATAGCGGATGTGCTCCTAGCCCTCGTTGAATGAGTTTCCTATCAACACCAGGTATTCAATATACAAGATCAGTAACATTGTGTTACATGTGGAAAGCACAGGGGGAGCATAGAGCAGGGTACGGGAGCTGATTCTAATGAATAAGGTACTCAGGGATGGCACGGCATCCCTGAGATGAGGTCTAAACCAAGACCTCCAAGAAGAGAAGCCATCCAGGTGGGTGTTTGGGGGGAATTGCTGTGGAGCCCTCCCCACCCACTGTGGTGTCTTGTTTGCTCTGTCATAAAATGAACAAAGGGTCAGCAGGGTTGGAGAGACCAGAGTGAGCATGGGGGCGTCCTGGGGGTGCAGTGTGAGACTGCAGAGTGTAGAGAGCACTGAGGGTCTTCAGTAGAGCAGTGACCCATCGGACTGAAGTTTAGGTCTGTCTTTTGGTTAAGCTGGATGATATAAGAGGAAGGACAGAGGAGAGATGAGAGGAACTGTACATTTTAATACAGGAAACCAGAATTTTTGCTCCCAGGAGAGGAGTGTGTGGGTGCGCAAAACACAGGGTCAGGACAAGTTGTTTGTCTTTTAAGTGTGAGGAAGGAGGTGGGCAAATAGCAACCCAACTTTTGGGGCTGATGCACAAGAGATGGGAGGTTTGCAGGTGCCATTTGCTGGAGCAGGTGAGTGGGATGGGCACTCATGCCAGACAGAGCCATAGAAATGGGGACATGGAGGAAGGCAGAGCCAGCACTGGCAGGGCCTCCCTCTGTCCACAGCTTTACCTTTCTCTGAGATAGAAGCAAAGCCCAAGCCCTGTAGCCCAGAGTGAGACACAGTGACTAGAGAAGCCTTGGAGATTTGGAGAGAGAGAAGGTGTGAAATGTTTGTGCTGTTGAACTAACTTAAAATTGCCGTATTTTATCTGTTTGAATGAAATTAGTTTAATTGGTATCAATTCTGAATATTTTATGAGGACACAGTCCTCAGTTTCAGACTTTTGCCATCATAAACTTTCTTTTGCAGCCATCATTTTTATGGGTCAGATTTTGTAAATTTATATTATGCCCAACAGACGGTTTCCCTCTTTTTTTTGAGAGCATGTTTGGAGTTGTAGCAGGGGAACACAAGGACTTTTATACCCTTGATGAAAAAGTGACGTTTTTCTGTTTGGGGACAGTTCAATGTGCAGCTTTGGTGACCAATGGGGTGACAGTTGTTGTATATTGCCTTTGCTCCTTACCCCCTCGAGACAGGGCCTGACTGTGGGGCCCAGGCTGGCCTCAAGCCCACAGTCCTCTCGAGTGTTGGGATGACAGGCATGAATCACTCTATCTGTATGATCTTGATTTTCCATTTTTTATCGAAAGCAGATTTTAGTTATTACCTTGGCTGTTTCTTTTCAGCCTCCTTTTCCCTGAGGTGGGTTGGCAGGTCTGAGAGTCAGCTTTGCCTTTTAAAGTTAGCTTTGACTCCAGGAGACCTTTTCTCAAGGAGCCACAGTTTATTCCTCTTCCATTTGCAATAATCAACTACTGAGTGGGTGAAATCAACAGTGGGAGAGAGGGGGGCACGGTGTCCCTTGGGTTAAAAGGGAAAGTAGAAGCACCCAAGCAGGTTTCAGCTGGTTGTATGGCAAGAGTCCGTCTCTACCCATCTAAGCTCAGGCCAGTAAATTCAAATTTGGCACCTGCTATGTAGTTTAGTTCTACAAAGAACACTAGAATTATCCATCATTTCCCCAAATGCAGGTGCATGGATATGATTGCCAGGGGCTACAGTATTTCAGTCATGAAGTCCTTGCCTGGCATGCGCAAAACTCTGGGTTGAATCCTCAGCATGGAAAACAAAAACAAAACAGCAAAACCAAAACCCAATGCAAACCAAACTACTCTAGAACAAAACAAAACCCTTGAAACAGATGAAACCAAACCAGCCAGGAAGCAGTGTTTTTTGTTGTTGTTGTTGTTGTTGTTTGTTTTGTTTTTTGTGGAATGTAAAATTAGAACTAGTACTAGTACTAAATGATGATGATGATGATAACATAATAACAGACAAACTTGCAGCTGCTTTCTGCATAGTTTAGGGAGACCTGTAAAGAATAAAGAGGGACATCTTTCCATCTTCTGATATCTTCTTCAGTTTGTATCTAGGCCCCCCACAAAGATGCAGCAGACGGGCAGCTTAGGCTTCCTGTGGGTTCTCTAGAAAGGGAAGTGGAGCCTGTATCAAACATGGACCCACTTGCCAGCTTTTGATCCCTCTCCCCTTACGGGACTGCCTTCCCACAGGGGAAGAGAACACTCAGTCCTGATGCCACTTGATGAGGTTGGGTGGATGGGAAAGGGAGCTCCCCCTTTCTGAGGAAGAGGCAAAGGGAGAAAGGGGAAGGAAGGTGGGTGGGCCTGGGAAGGGAAGGGGGATAGGGCTACAACCAGGATGTAAAGTGAATAAAAACAAAATTAAAAAAAAAAGATAAAGGGGGGCTGGAGTGATGGCTCAGTCAGGAAAGTGCTTTCCACACAAGCATGAGGATCTAAATTCAGATTCCCAGCGCCTGCATAAAAAGCCAAGTGTGGTGCTTACCTGTGATCCAGTGCTGGGAGGCAGAGACAAGCAGAAACCTAGACACAGTGACCAGAGAGTCTTGCTGAATTGGTGAGCTCCAGGCTCAGAGAGAGACCCTGTCTCAAAAGAAAAAAAAAAAAAAAAGGCTCCGGGATAAGAATGCTTGCTGCTGTTGTAGAGGACCAGGAAGTTCAATTCCTAGCACCTGTATCAGGAGATCTCATGAAGGCCTGTCATTCCTGCTCCAGGAGATCTGACGTCCTCTGCTGGCCTCTGCAGGTGAGCACATACACACCACAGCACACACCCCCCTCACACAGAGACACACACCACACAGGCAAACACACAGACACACAGACACACACACACACACACACACACACACACACACACACACACACAAAAGGTGGGATTTTACATGTAAAGAAAGTCACCCAAGGTTGACCCATGGCCTCCACAAGCACCACCCACCTCCATGCCTACACACAGGAACATGTACGCACACAAATAAAATCGTGAAGGATGCTTTAAACGTTTGGCTGATTTTAAATGCTCGTGGAGAGAAGCAGCTCTTTCTGGAATAACAGGAAGTATGGCTGATGTTTAAAAAGTGGAGGTAGGAAACCTTTAAAAAAGCAACAAGTTCAGTCTCTGTGAGCCCCTGTGGGCTCAGGTTAGTTGATTCTGTGGGTTTTCCTGTGGGTTTTCCTTGACCTCTCCTTCCTCTTCTATAAGATTCCCCAAGCTCCACCTAATGTTTGGCTGGGGGTCTCCACTTCTGTTTCCATCAGCTGCTGGGTGAAGCCTCTCAGATCATAGTTATGCTAGCTTCCTCTGTGCAAGTACACCAACAGAGAGCATTCATGGGATGGATCAAGGCCCCCCCCCCCCAACATATGTAACAGATGCACAGCTTGGTCCTCGTGTGGGACCTCTAACAGCAGGAGCAGGGGCTGTCTGACTCTGTTGCCTGTCTTTGGGTCCCTTTCCCCTAATTGCACAGCCTTGTCTAGCCTCAATAGAAGATGGGCTCAGTCCTACTTAATATGCCAAGGTGAGTTGATACCCATGGGAGGTCTCCTCTTCTCTGAGAAGAAAGGGGAGGAGAATAGTGGGAAGAGATGGGAGGTGAGAGGGAGGGACTGGGCACAGAGGAGAGAGGGGAAGTTTTGACCAGGATGTAAACTAAAAGAATTCATTAAATAACAAATAGAAAAGGCATCAAATTGATCTGAGGTGGGAGTAAAGCTCCATTCCCCACTGGATGACATATTCGTGTGCTGTATTACTCAATAGTGAAGTGGGGGTGGTGGGGAATGTACGACTTGACATCTTGGAGGAAGGAATGGAGGACACCAAGGCTGAGTGAGATCCAGAAAAAGCAGTGAAGAGAAGGCGTGAGTGTCCTTCCTCGCCCTCTCTGACTACCTTCGCTGTCCACCTGAGCAGGCTGGGAGGACTTCCTTTTGGAAACTGGCATCAGGGTTGGAAACAGGGCTTCAGGCTTCAGCTCTGCCCTTTGCCCTGCTCTGAGAAGGTCTCCCTGGATCCCTCACCCTCACTGGCATCTCCTGAAACCTCCCTGCTTTTAGCCCTTGCCACCTCAGTCTCCCTCCTGCGCACACACCAAGCTCATTCCCACCTTGATGCTGTTCACTAGCTGTTGATTCTTCCAGGAATATTGTCCCCAAACTCCATTTGGCTGGTTCTTGGTTAGAATCTGAGCCCACACGTCCCTATTTTCTGACTCCATGGAAATAAGGACCCAAGTCCTTTCATAATACCTCACTGCCTCATTCCCACACTTGGTGGGCACCATTTCTTGCCACCCTGTTTCTGCCCTCCCCCCCCCACCCCCGCACGGAGCTGCACTGGGGGCGAGGGGAGCTCAGCTGGGTGCAAGTGGGTGTGGCACAGGGTCCCTGCTGGCAGTGACCTTATAAGGAGAAAGGAAGCTTAACCTGGCTGCCAGGCTATGTGACCTCCCCCTTCCACCCAGGGGGTTGGTTAGGGTAGGGATGTGTGCTGGGGCATGCAGGCCTGGGATAGGGAGGGAGCAGTCTTATTCCTGCTGAGATCTCAGGATGAGATTTCTGGGGGTTTGGACACGTCTCGACCTCACTCTTGCTCCTGAGTGGCTCCCCAGCCCACAGCTTCTTATTATTATAGTCTAGGTGTGTCTTACACTAGAATGAAGCCTGCTTGTAGTCAGTGTTCAAATTATTTATTATCTGACTGATCCCCTTCCAAGAAAGACTCTGAAGTGACACCCATTTTAATGCTTTTATTCTAAAAAGATCACAAATTTCAATTTCAGGTTAATATTTTAGTCTTAAAAATTTAACAAAGGAAAATGGTTTTCAAGGTTTATTCTTTATCTACAAATGCATTCCTGCTTTCCAGATAATTCATGCAAAATTATATGTAGTGGTACTCAACAAAATGACTTTTTCTTAAATCAGTAGTAATTGGTTTCTATTTGACTTAAAGTGGTCTGATCCCCAAATCCTCAAATCTTAAGGGAGTCCTGAAAAGACCATGAAGCCACAGACAAAGTTTATTTGGAAACATAGTTTAAAACTGCACAAATGTAAATACAGGTTAATAATGTGAAAAAGGAAGGCGTGCCTTTAATAAAGTATAAACACAGTACCCTAAGCTCAGTACATTGCAAGTTATAAGTCATTTGAGTGAATTATCACTTCAGTAGGATACGTGGTTATGTTTGTAATAGTCTTATTTCAGAAGGCAATGCAGAGAACAACTATAATGAAGGCTTACTACACAGCAGAGTAGGCTCCATGTCATTCACTATGCCACAGAAATGTCTCATAAAATGCCAATATATTCAAGCCTTCCATTGCCATTAATTGACTACTGATCGCTTAATTCGAGGGTTGATATTTAGAAATTCAGTGTAAACATTTAAACTTAAGTTTTTCTGTTACCTATTTCAGCTTGACGTTGACATCCCAAGATTTTAAACATTGAGCACAATAAGGGAGCATCATGGCACTTTTCTTGAAACACAATTCTTAGGTTAGATCAGATATGCAGTATTCACAGATATACAAAATAGATAGAAATGTTTCTAAATAGTAAATGCTTCTTGTAGCTTGTAAAAAGTTTACTGAATTAATCAGTTATTTTTTTTTCAACTAATGTAAACAAATTTGGATAATGAAAATTGAGGATGGTTTGGGTCAGATGATATATGGAAAAGAAAAGAATTTGATAAATTAAGCTTGTGGTATGTCCTTTCACTGAGGCTAACATAGCAGGCCATGAACACACTCATCACATGGCACAATTCAGATGGCAGCTATCCAAGTTATCTACTGTGTGCATGCCATTTCCCTCTCCCATAAATTCAAAGAAGAGCCAAAGCCAAAGCCAAAGCCAAAGGTGCACATTGTACAGTTTAGCTAAGAACGGCTTCCCTGTTCTTTTTCATCTTATTATCATTTTCAGTGAAGTTTTGCAGGACCATTCTTATGTCTCACCAAGGGACACTCGGCTATTCCTTCTCTTGTTCAGGAGGCCTGGAGGTCGGGGCACTGTTCTCTAAACCATCTTATTTGGTATTTCTGCAGTAACTGCAGCATGTACGTGAAGTGTGAGAAACTAATATTGCTTTCCTCTCATTGTCGACTGTCTCTACAACAGGGTCTTTCTGTATGTGGGGAAAGGGTAGTTTAGACTCCTAGGGTTGTCTGGTGGGAGGGTATGGGGCACTACGAAAGCTGTTCTGCACATGACCTAACGGTCTTTTTCTTTTCTTTTCTTTTTGAGACAGTGTCTTACACAGCACAAGCTGGCCTTGAATTCTGTATGGCCAAGAAGGACCTTGGGTTCTTACTTAATCTTTCTGCCTCCACCTCCCACTTGCCGGGATTACAGATGTGTGTCATGGTGCCCACTTGAATGCTGTGTGGGATCAAACCCAGAGCTTTGTGCATGGGAGGCAAGCACTGTACCATTGGAGCGCTGCTCTCAGCATCAGGCTCTCTGAACCGAGCTTTAATCTCTCCTTTCCTGGCCCTTTTGTAAAACAGGGTTACAGAAAAAGACAGAGAAAAGGCATTTCCACTGGCTACAAAATCATCTCCTATCCCTGCATATGAGTGTCAGGTTGGTCAAATCTAGTTTCTTGAGAGAGAGGGACACTGACCTTTGCTGTTGAACAATATTCTCCACTCTACCCTGTGACATACCATCCCAGTGAGAAACGAGGGGCCCATGTCCGCTCTGCCTCAGGGTGATCTTCATGCGCATGACATCACTTTAACCTTCCTACATAATTTAGAATGCCAAATGTTTTCTATTTTCCCCTAAACTTTCAGAAAAGAAAACTTGAAGTACATTTTATTAAGAGTTCAGAGCTCAGAGCTTCTCGTTCGGGGACAATTGTGCAGCCTTGTCAGTTTCAGTTCTGTTGAGCCTCAAGTGGGTTTTAAAGGACCCACGTCTGTATCTGGGTCTCTCAAGAGGGTGGGACTGGCGGTCACAGTGTATGAACTAACCTGTGAGCACTGATCAATGCCAACGTGATAGCAGGCCAACAATCTACAGGATGGGATGGAAAAAGCAAACAGAAAAGATTGGGATGACATTAGGAAGTGCTTGCTTGTCGAGAAGAGTGACGACACAAGCTAGCCTATGACACCAGTCATGCATGGGGTGAATGGGCCAGTTTACATTCAGTGAAGTTATCTTGCATGCTTTGGTTAATAGTCATAGGCAGATCTTAAGTACTGATGCATGCAATAGTTTTGTACCTGAGGTTATATGTCTTGCTTTTTTAAAAAAATTGCCTTTCTACAAACTTTATGCCAGAGTTGATCTAGGAACACTCTTTAAAAATATATGTATCTACTTCTTAGTTCAAAACAGCTTAATTCAGCCAGTCCTATAAATAGTGAGATGAGTAGGGCAGGGACATCTGCACAGGGAACCAGTTTGAAGCTATGTTACAAGGTTGAAGTCATGGGTTGTTGCCTGTGTACTCATTTCCAAAATAAGAGGTCTCAGAAAGATGGCACACAAATATTCCAAACACCTGGTACCTACAATGCTTCTAGAAGCATGTCAGGGTAGGGAAAAATCATTACCATCACAACACTAATGTAAGTGCAATTCATCCTTGTGAAAGCAATTCCAAGACAAATGAGGAATGGTCATCCTCTTTTCTCTGGTTTCCCCAGGAGAAAAGATCAGACTTTATGTTGAGAGGTTTGGGAACTGTGAGATGAACCTACAATCCCAGTCAAATCTTGCCTGTAGGGTGGGAATATGCCAGAATGATTTATCTATAAAAGAATTTGGATATTGATCTAATATCTAAGTGTCAAGATAATCCCTCAATATAAATGAAAATGGCGTATAAAGTCGGAGAGTGAGTGTTTTCTGAACATTCCTAACCCAGTTCTGGCAGAAATCAGACTGGCTGAGAAAGTGCACTTCATTGTTAGTTATTAAATTTCCAGTGGGTCGTTGGGAGGGATGTCAGGATGAAGTGCAGAGAAACAAAGACTCACTGAGACTGACTCAGTGAGAAGGTCCATTACTCCTCATCTCTAAAGGGTCTCTTACAGCCCAGGATGACCTTGTCCTCCTGATCTTCCTGCTTCCACTTCCCAAGTGCTGGGATGATGGGTGTACGCCACCATGGTCAGTCTATGTGGTCCTGGGTGCACCGTACCCATTGAGCTATTATCCCCAGGTCCCCTTTATGATGCCTTTTCTTTGCATAGAAGAGCTGTCCTATCAGAACTTGTAACATTTTGAAACTCAGCAGTTTCAAATGTTTCTCTCTGCATTTTCATCCAAATCACTGGCAAAATCAGTCCCTGGAAGCCACTGAGTGGCCATTATATGAATGAATAGCATCCCCAGGCTCCTCCCCAGGGCCTCAAAAGAATGCCCCACTCTTCTAAATGGAAAGAGAAAAGGCAATTTCTTGCCATAAAGATGAAAAGCTCCCAATGGTTCTGGGTTTTAAAAGCAAATAGAAAGAAGATGCAGACACTGTGTGGGACGGAAGAGACCGAAGGCTCACTGTGTAGTGTCTGCTGTGGCTTTATTCTAACTTTTACTTTTTATTGGTGTTTACTTAGCATTGTTATGATAACACTGAAAATCTCAGCTCTTTTCCTCTTAGGCAATAATTTGGAACTTCCTGACAGACGGTAGCCAATAAAAATCTTGATTGTGATGAACATAACTGAAGGAGTGCATAAAGGCCCAGCTAATGTCCTACAGACTGTCACACAATGGCGAAGCGGAAAACTGTCAACTGCCCCCAAAAATAACTTCCTGGGGTTTGATGTTACTTGGCATTCCAATGACAAGATAAACTTGGGCCACGAGAGTTGACACTACTGAGCAGCAATCAAATGAATTCAAACTGCCCACCTTTGTACTAGCTAGGCTGTGACTGAGCTCTGGTGTGACGTGGTGACAAGGCCGAGGATGTGGTAGGTCACTATCCGAGGGCCGGGACAGCGTCAAGAGCAGAAGGGTCATGAAGTCTGCTTTAACTCTTTGTGCACAGGCTCGGAAGGGTCTCACATCAGGTGGTCAGGTGACAGTTAAGAGGAGGGAGGAGAAATAATCGCTACACCATCAGCAGCGTCCAAGCAGGCAGTGCTTGGCCCAAAGAGGCCTTCCCAATCTAACAGTCTAGAAAATTCTGCTCTTCAAAATACATTTGAGCTCTCCTTTGCTGCCCAGACTATTATTAGAAAGCACATGAGTTGTCTCCGTGCCCAGGAACGGATGCGCTAATGGCTCTGTGTCTGGCTATAGGGAGCAAAGTTGGTGGCACTCCCGTGCCTCCTCCCATGCCCTCACCACCTTGACCTTGTAAGCCAGGAAGCTAAGTCCCAGGGCTTGTAGTCACCTGTGCGCTTCAGACCTCTCACAATCTAGGGAACTCCACAGTGAAAGGAGAGTTCAATCAACCTCTGGGTACCTTTTTCATCAGTGGTAGATGATTCTACAGTCAGGTAATCTGCTTTGACCCAAAATATAGTTTGTGGTAACTACAATTGTTAGTGGAATGAGTTATTACTAAGCAATGCACATGAAAAAGTTGGGATCAGACTACTTTAAGGAATACCCTGGAGGCAGGAAGGGGGCAAAATGAAAAGTAGAGCATCTACTAGAATTAGAGCTGAGGAAAATGGTATTTTGGCTAGTGATTCACCAACATTTTTTCCCCAATTCTTTATAAACACATCTTTTGAAATAACCACCAAGCTCCAAATACCCTCAAAGTAATCTAAACAAATATGTGGAAGGTCAACAATTAAGTAAAATGTCTCAGCCAATGAGAAGGCCTGGTTCCTGCTGAGTGTTTAAAATAGGGAGGAAGCTGTGAGGGCCTCTTTCAGAGAAGAGCTGTGTAGCTTGGTTACAATGTGGCCTTCTGTCCCCCACACTGTGAGGAGGTGGACAGTATGGGTTACTATGGAACTCAGGAAACATATCAGCTTTAGGAAAAATGTATTTATCACACTTAAGAAATACCATTTAAAATAGTAACAGTTTAAAACATACATACTTGTGCAAGGCAGTTAGGAAGCCAGGAAAACAGGATATGAAAACAAGTTAACACAAACTCACTAGAAACTGCAGAATCACCAAGCTTCCTTCTGCAGAGTCAGAATTTTGCTTCCCACTGAGATCCATAGAGTCCCAGAAAGCAGGCAAACAAACAAACAAACAAACAAAAACCCCCAAACTGGGTTTAACATACCTACATTCTATGCCAACACACCTTCAAAAACCCTACGCTAAGAAAAACTAGTCTTAGAATTTTTTATTTGGTCCATTGAGCTAACAAGTCTGAGTTCTCAATTCTTTTACCGCCCCTCCCCCCAACCCCCAAGTTAGAAACTGGAGCAGCAAGGCAGAAGCCCAGCAAGGCATAAATAAGATATTAAAGTGCTTATATACAATCCTAGAAAGGATTTCATTGGGAACAGCAAAAACTTCTAGTGCAAAAACTGCTTTTGCCAGCAAAGCTCTCTCTCTCTGGAAACAAAGGCTTACAGTAAAAGTTGAAACGGGAGGAGGGGAGCAATGCCTGCCTTTAGTCAGGGTGTTCGTGTGCGTGTGCCAATGGCCCAAACTACTGGTCAGTCTTGCAAAAAGGGGAGACAGTTTAGAGGCAGCCTGAGTTCACTGACTGCAGACAAATTGTCTTGCTATGTCCATGAACACCTGTCAGATGTGCCATCAGCTGTGACGAGGATAGCACAACTCAAAGTCTGCTTGCAACCTGGAAGAGTGCAGTTACCTTATCTCGATTTGTCCTGAGAATCTCAGTTCTTCTCTTGAACCTGACTTTGTGCTTTTGGGTCTGAACAGAGGCTGGGTATTGTCTGTAGGAATCAATTCCCTTGGGTTATATGACCATGGCCTTTGACTCTCTGCTTTATCCTTAAAAAATTTTTTTTTTGGAAATTCATAATAAAATAGTTTTGTCCCTTTTTAGTATAATCACACAGATGAGGGCTTATTATTCTTTATTTTTTTTTTCCTCTTCTTTCAAGGATCCAAGTTGAAAGCTCTCAGGAGAACATCCAGGTCACCGAGGTTGGCTGCCTGGAAGAGTTCTGGCTGGTCCATCAACGACAGTGCGATCCTGAGGGCAGCCCAGATGTTCCCCGAGATGGCAGGGTGAGGGACTTGTTGCTGGTTCCTGCTCTTCCTTTGCAAACTGAGGGCGGTGAGAAAGTTGCTGACAGCTTCTCTAAAAGGGGAGAAAGGCACATCTTAAAATGCCATGAATTCTAGAGTCAGCATACTAAAGAAACAGATTAAGGTGTTCCTGTGTGGAGCCCTAGGTCTCCCTGGGCACGACTTTCCGGTTGGTTCTCTAGCTATTTTCTTGTGAACAGCTATTGTTAAATATGGTGGGCCAGAAAGAGAAAACAATGGCCAGTTTTACTTTGGGAGTATAGAGGAGGGGGCCAATACTGATGCATCTCCCCTGCTCCAGGAATGACATGGAAATGTGACCTGTGTGCAGAAGAGATCTGTGTAACCTGTCTTTAAGAGAAAAAAATGATCCCTCCCCAAGCAAAGCAGTCTACATTTGCCTAGTAGGGACAGAATTAAGGGGCTGGATTTCATTAATCTACCACCTGGGCTTCAGCCCAGCTGTTGAGCCTGAGGCAAATTTCTTTGCTGAGGTTCAGTCCCAAAGTGAATAATTGGGGTAGGAGAAGGCATTTTCGAATTTCGATGTGAAGTGCCCTGGAGCTAATTTATGTAGCTAATTTATGTAGAAGCTCTTCCGGTTAAGAGCAATAGTTTTCAAAGTGTGGTCTGGGGAGCCTGGGGCTGGTAAGGCAAAGGATTTTCATTACAAAACCTGGGCAGCACTTGACCTTTCCACTTTCACCTCCTCATTGCTCACCTCACCTGCTCACGCCTTGAGACTGCATGTGAGATAGCCCAACAGACAGAATTCAAAGGCAGAAGGAAAAGGCTTCTAAGTAAGGAAGATGTTACATGATTTTTTCCAAACCATAACGCGGTGCTATTATTCTTTCTTGGCACAGTTTGGTCTTGTCAAGCCATGATTTTCTTGCAAAGCACGCTATTTCTGTTGATATGCAAGGCTTTATTGCTTCCCAAGGAATGTTTTAAAATGCTCTAATCTACTTTCTGATAGATAAAACTCATGTTATCCAAAGGCTTTATCATTTGTGTAAGTATAAAGGGACCCTGAGACCGGGGGTGGGACCAGCTGAGCTACAAGGCTCCTCAACGACAGTGCAGCTTTTTGGACCCATGACTATGCCAGGACATTTTAAATAATCCATCATTAAGAATCCCCTTCCTAACTTTAGGAAGAATCCCCTTCCTAAACATCCCAACTAATTCTGTCTGTACATCAGGCTTAGAACAAGGGTAATTTTTCATTGAAGGCCGTTTTACTAGGTCCCGTTGGCTTTATCCTTCTCCAAGGTTCCTTTTTCCTTCAGTGGAAAAATTAAAGGTTGGACTATTCACAGTTGAGGCAGAATTACGCGGGTGTTGGGCCCCCGTAGCGTGTCTGAACCCAGGCATACGTCACCTGTAGGCACCCAGATTGATGCAGCTGATCCCCAGGTTGTATCTGGACCGGATGAAACCTGGCTGAATCTCCAGTGCTCTTGTGTAGGCCTCCACAGCTTCCTCGCTGCGGTCTCCATTTGCCAAGGTTGCTCCAAGACGGTTCCACAATGAGTAATCCTATGACAAAGACCAGAGCTCTTTCATACCCAGGAGCAACTTGGTAGTGCTCCCACAACCCTCTGCAGGTGAAGCAAAATGGCTGAATGCCTTTTTGGCGCTCATGAAGAGGATCTGTAGTGGGTTAAATTATTTTAAAAAATTCTCCCTGGTTACCTTGGTGAAAAGGTTTTCTATTCCTCAAAGAGCCGTGGTCATTTGCTATCTTCTCATTAGCCTTTTCATTTTAGGGATTTTGGTATGGTATCTCATCACCATTAAAATGCCGTTGAAATCACCATTGGCAGAGGGAAAATGCAGAAGGAACGTACAGAGGATTGCCCAGGAAAGCTTGTTTGTTACAACCCCACCTCCCTATTCCCAGGATGTTTTTGCTGTGCTAGGATTCCTTACCTCTGGCCGAACAGTTAAGGCAGCGTTAAATGCATCAATTGCTCTGTTGAACTCCCCACTCAGGTGGAATAGGACTCCGAGACCAGTCTGCAGGTCTGGGTCGATCAGGTCGCCGTTTTGGTGGGCAGCTTCCAGGTATAGTTCCTTCACTCCTTCCAGAACAGAGCTGTGAAAGAAGAATCTGGCTCAGTGCCCAGGAAGCCGGAGCCTCGGGAGCCGGAGTCCCAGGTGGTTGTGCAGTATTTGATAAGGCTGCTGAGAACTGAGCTTGGGGCCTTGGGAAGAGAACTCTTAACTGCTAAGCCACTCCAGACTGAAAAATTTTCCTTAAAATAGTTCAGGCCTGGAGCAACAGCTCAGTGGCTAAGAGAGTCCTTATTGCTCTTGTGGAAGACCTGGGTTTGGTTCCCAGCACCCGCATGGTGCCCAGGCAAAATGATTACGCATAAAAAAAATGCATATCTATCTTAGCTTAATGAGAGGACTATCAATACTGAACTATAAAAACAACACAGTCAATTGTCATGAACATGCAATAAAACATATATATAAGCCATGTTAAGGTTCTCATGGGGAGAGCACTGCTAACCCTGTGCTTGCCGTGGTTTGGTCCTTGAAGCCGAGCTCACCCAGCATTCAGTGAGAAGGAGTTAGCATTGGGGTTGATTGCTAAAATTTTAGAGAACAGACTTCCTCTAACAGAAGACTTATGTTTATGCAACCCTAGTTCTCTGAGTACTGGCATTAATTCCAAAGCACCTGGCTTTGAAATACAGTATTTGGTAAATATCTATGGATGGCCATAACGCCGGTCATCGCATCTAAAGAACACCTTCTGTGGTTTAGATGTGTGTCCCCCCCAACCCAAAGCACAACACTAGAAAAGGTGGTCAAAGATTTGGAGAGTGGGGCTGATGGAAGGAAGTCAGGCCACGGAAGCAGGGCTTGAAGGAGGTAGGGGAACCGTGACAGTCCCCTTGCTTCCCAGTCACATGAGGCAAGCCAGTTTCTCAGCCGTGTGCTTTTACATCGATGTATTGTTCCTCCCACAGTTCTAAAAACAATAGGGCCAACTGGCCATTGTCTAACACTTTAAAAATGTGAGCTAAAATAAACCTTTCCCCTTAATAGGCGTTATTTCCCTTTATTTCAGGCATTTTTGTCACAGTGGTAGAAGAATCCTACATAGAATGAGGGCCACCTGTCAACTGGGGACTTAGACATCCTCCGAGTGAGGCCTGGAGAGCTTTTCTTGTTCTTCACAAGGTACTTGTACTTTGGGTTCTGCTTGATCCAGTTCTTCAGAGACTCGCAGGCATCTTGCTGATGGCCGGTGTTGGTGTAGCTCACAGCCAAGGCCATCAGAGCTTTCAGGTTGTTGGGTTGCAACTCCAGGCACCTTGAGGGAAGGAGGAGCAGTTTATGCAGCCTTCAAACATTTATTAAGAATTGCGGAAGCTAAATTTATTCACTGAAAAGTTCTTTATCTCTCCAAATGAAAACCCAGATCAAAGATGTTTTCTAAAGAGGTTAAAAAAATCCCAGGGACATCTGTATTTGTGATTTTGTTTTTTTAAAAATACTTATTTTATGTATATGAGTGTTTTGCTTGCATCCATATCTGTGTACCATGTTTGAGCCTGGTGCCCATCGAATACGGAAGAGGGCACTGTATCCCCTGGAAATGGGGTTATAAATGGTTGTGAACTATCATGTGGGTGCTGGGAACTGAATCAGGGTCCTCTGCAATAGTAGTCAGTACTGTTAAATGCTGGGCCCATTTTCCAGTTCTGGTTTTGCTAATAAACTTTTCTAAAGCCACAGGAAGTCTGGATGCTATATAGTGTAAAGAGAACATCACTTAAATTTAGCTGTTATCTTAACTCCCTTAAATTGGACTTGAGCAAAATTTTGATGCTCATAGATGAAAGGCTGAACAATGTTTTGCAAAAGAGAAGGTAATGTTTTTGATCCTAGACTAAGAATGCAGGCTATCATTGCCCCCTGAATTCCCTTCTACTGGCCTCTAACAGAACTTTCCAAACTTAAAAGTGAAAAACCGGAACTTTGCACTACATACATTCAAGCACTGGGGGCTGCAGCAGGACCTCGGGTGGGATGCTTTGACAGCCTGCAGATGATGGGAATGCCAGGAGGAGCTGGCTAAGGCGTGGAGAAGCAAGTGCCTCAGAAACTCAGCCGCAAACTCTGAGTGCGCATCACGATCCCCTCGGATCTGTTAATGCTAATGACGCTTGGTTCCTCAGTCCTGACAAAGCCTATCATGATTTCTGGGAGTGTCTAAGGCATCTTAAGAAATAATCCCAGCGTGCCTTGGCATGCAGGAGTAGGAACAACTGACTCAGAGTGCTCCAGGTCTTGCAGCATGGGATGGAGGTTTAGGTCCTGTCTCTGTTGCACATGATGAATGAGGCCTTGGCCTTTTCTCATCCCTAGTATCTCTCAGCTACAGGAAATGGCTCTCAAGGAAGACACAACACCCCAGTTAACTTATACTGCAAGATAGCAACCAAATCTTGAGATGTAGGGTTCTGGGAACATAAAATCCTCAAACTCCAAGTACTTAGGATTCTAACATTCTAAGATCCTGGTGTTCTAGAACTTACATACATACATGTAGGTTTCATACATCCATAACATGCATAGTTATATGGAATATGTTAAGCATATGTGTATGTTTATATTCACTTCCTATGGCATTGCGTTGTCAGTACTTACAAGAAAGGCATGAAGAGTGAAAGTATGTTTGATGGAAACTGTTTTATTACAGGGTTTAAAGGAGAGATCTCAGGTAAGTGGGGGAATCTACACTCATGCTCTGCCCCTCCTTCCCTCCCTCCAACATCATCTCCTCATCTCCACAGTCAGTAATTTGAGCACCTTTTTTTTTTTTTTAGAAAACTTTTGAGAATTGCAAAAGGTTAGAGCATTGAAAGGTTTATTGATTCAGTGAGTCTGACTTCTGATTGCTCTTAACACAGACTTTTTTTGGTTCTAGTGAACAAGAGCTGATATGTATTTGGGAAAATTCTTCTTAATCGTTTGGGGGAAATTTCCCCATCAGAGCTATGTATGAATGGGAGGTATTTGACACCCCAGCATATGCCTTGGACAAATTCTTCACAACACACTTCAGGAAGAGCGCAAAGGCTGTCCCCCAAGCCCGAAAATTTGCACTTAACTTCATCTACCTCTGGAGGGCAACAATGGCTGCTTGTTCGTTTTCATTCTCTGCCTGGGTTATTCCAAGAAACTGCCATGCCTGGAAAACAGAACAAAACAAAAAACCAACCAAGCAAACAAAAAAACCCCAACCAAATCAACACAAGAAGACAAACAAACAAATAAGCAAACATGAAGCAGACTGTTAACATTGCAAAATGAAGCAGGCTGCTTGCTATTTTAGTTAGTTTAGCTGCAATCCCCTGTGGGGAGTAAACCTGATCACGGGGAAGCTCCCTGGAGGAGGACCAGCCACTCACTGCCGGCTGTACTCCACTGTGATTCCCTGCTTTATGTACTCATCTCTCTAGAGGCACCACAATGGTGTCTTCTTAACTACTGGACATTTCCCCAAACACTTCAACATTTTGCACCAGGACTTCCTGCAGTCCTGAGGCTACAGTAGATGTGCCGTAAATGTTGGATGAGTAAATCAAGGATGATATATGGTGTGACCTGAGACCCAGACAAAAGCCATTTTCCTTCCCCCCAAAACATGGGCTGAGCCTCATGTATGTCATTTTTTTTTTTTAAAGGCCATATTTGGTTTCAATCGGAAGCCCTGGCTGGCCTAGACCTCTCTATGTAGACCAGCTGGCCTTGAACTCACAGAGCTCTGCCTGCCTCTCTTCCATCCCCAGTGTTGGGATCAAAGGCGTACACTACCATGCCAGGCTCTTTGTTTGTGTTTCCTGTCCTCAGTTTTTTACCTCTAGGGGCTCTGGATATTGAAGATTAGAAGCTCAGTTAGAAAACAGGTGATATACAGCTTTTGAACAAGATCATCCCAAGCCAGGTGAATCTCTTAGTAAACCTTGATGAAGCTGTGCCCTGCAGCCATCTGTCTCCTCTGACCCCTTGGTCTACAAGGCACTACCCCAGTCTGACAGAGTGGGAATACTACCTCAGCGTCTCCAGGGTCCTGAAGAATTGCTGCTTCCATGAACAGGATGGTGACAGGCAGGTCTCCTTCCTTCAGCCTTTTTAAGCCTTCTTCAAACGCTCCAGGCCAGTCTTTGAAGGGGTTTTCAGTGTGGAAGTAATATCCCTGGGACACAGAAGAGGCCATGATGCAACCTGTCAATGCCTTCCTCCAGTTTTACATCTAGCACATCTCTGAACAGTGCCCCTACTGATAATACATCTTTTAGAAATACAGATTTTTTTTTTCAGTTGTAAAAATTTAACACAAAATTTGCCAACACTCATCTAGTATTTTTCTACGCATATGCAACTTAGACAGAAGGCTGACGCACAGTGTTGGAACATAGGCCCTCCGCAGAGTTTTGGACTATGTGGATGTGTTAAATTCATTTACTCAATCCTGTTGATGGGCATTTTGCTCACTTAAAGTATTGAGAGTGATACGATGGCTCACACCTGGAATTCTGAACAATGGAGACAGGCAGGAGGGTCACCCCGTGTTTTGAGGTCAGCCTGGCCTACATAGGAAGCTCTAGCCTAGCCTGAGCTACAAAAGAAACCACAGTCTTAAAAGTTACTGTTTTAAAATGAAACTGCAGTGAAAACTTCCTGCTTCCTGTTTTGTTTTGCATTTGTTCCCGACTCCCTGCTTGACTCTAGAGAGGATGCTTTAGAGAAAGGCCATGTGCTGCTTTTAGACCTTCTGTATGTATGTAGCTGTTTTGCTTTGGAGTTCAAATATCTCTTGTAATATTTGAGAATATTATTTGTTGCTCATTTACTGGCACAATTTATCATAAAATCCTTTTGAGTGATACAAACACACCTGTTGATGATTTTACTAAACCTTGATGTAAACTTTTATTGATAAACATGCGTGTGTATACATGTACATGTATGTGTTTGTTTGTGTACATCTGTGTCTATGTGTTCTCAAATGTGTCTATGTTCGCATGTATATTTTTATGTTTGATTTTTTTTCTGTGTAAGAAACATCTATTTCTGTTGTTGAGAGTACTTGTAGTGATTCCAAGTTAATTATAATTAAATTAAATTTTAAATTAAAAACACCGGTTTTAAAGGAAGAGCTCTCAAAGCAGTTGGACCTTAATGGGCAATCTGGCTAGTTCACTGTACCTTCCTATTTTCCAGGGCTGTTATCAGGGGAATATCTTTGGATAACCCTTTGGGCTTGGTCCGGTTGTATGGAGCACATTCTTTGCATGGACAGCCTTTGCTGGTGGTATGATACCACCATGAGATACAAACCGAGCCTCTGAATCACCCGCTGTGTTTTATACGAGCAGGACAGGTGATGAGCCACTGTGCGGTTAGCCCCGTTCTTGTACAACACACTCTCAAAGTTCTGTACCTGACCACAGGGCAGGTTTTGCGCAGGTGGCAAACTGTGGGAACAGTCATGAACAGGGACACTTCATTCCAGGGCAGCTGCCCCCAAATACCAGAGTTACTGGTTTCCATCTATCATAGTTTCTTCTAGGTCATAGTGACACGAAGCTGCCTTCAATTCTTAGGCTTTTCACAAAGTGGTTAGTGGCTGGTGCATAACATATGATCTGAGGAGTCTGAGGACACTCGTCAGCGTTAGAGGACAGACTGTTACCTTCTCACTGGCCGAGACGGTGACTTGGTTCTGAGTCTCCTGGTTCTCAGATATCCAGTTTCTCCGAGCCATTTCTTCCCATTCGGCCTGCATCTTGTCCCAGAACTCCGTATCTGACTAAGAAACAGGAAAAATACAGGGAGGTGGACTGAAAATCACGCTGTGTTTACCTGGTTTATTCTCAGAGATATAGCTTGCCTCACTGCTCAAATGGGAGGAGGAAGAGGATGATTCAGGCAGATGACACTCAGCAGGGAGGAAAGGGGATCTTCTGCAGGGTACCCATGTGCAGGACACAAGGTTTATGTAATGCCAGGGGTCAAACCCAGGGCTTTGTACGGTCTAGGCAAGCACTTTACCAACTGAGCGGCATTCCCAGGCCCAGCTGTGATTTTTCTCCAGCAGAAAAATAGCCACTAACATCATCTATACCAACAAATCAGCTAGCCACCCACTGAAGCTGCTCCTCAGTTTCTGATGGAGTTATCACCAAATAAACCCACAGCGAGTTGAAGACATTCTAAACAGACACTAATGAATTAACGAACCTAACCTGTGAGCACCGTGCCTTAACGGCACAGCCCACTGTGGAGTACTGAGCGTTTACTCTTGTGGTTGCGTGCTGGACTGGCGAGTGCTGCCCAGCATGATGAGGGGCCCCTACTGCATATTGGCAGTTCGTATTGAATGGATGCCACTTACACACCATTGTGACGCTAAATGAAGTTAAATATTAAATTGACTTATCCCAAATTGGGGTTCCTCTTCACTTAAGGATGGGTTCAGATGCATTTTAAGAAGGGAGGCCTGGCCCTGAGTTGCATATATAGAGAATTGGAAGAGCTCTTTTGGGCTGGCTGGAGCCTGGGTACAAACCAGAAGAATTGACCTTATCCTGTGCCAAGCACCATACCAGGAGGAAAGTGAGCCTGAGTCTGTGTTTATTGCCCCAGGGAGGGACTCACACTTGGCCTCAAAGGCCAGGATCACCTACTTATATCAAGCTTTGCCTCTTGGTGCAGGAGGGGAGGACCTGTGCTTGGCTATGCACCTTCATCTTTTCTGTGGCAGGGCGACTGTATGTCAGTATATATTGTTTTCCTGTCAGGGAAGCCGGGTCATCCATCCTCTTACTTTGTGTGGCTACTCAACGGAGGTAGACCTCTCCGTGGGAGCTGCCCCTGGTTGGCTTCAATGTTATTAAGCCTGAAGAGAGCACTTTAGGGGGGCAGAGTAAGTAGGAAGGAGTGAGTCTCTCAAAGGATTTAGGAGCCATTGAAGTGAGAGTGGTATGTCTCAGGGGTAGAGAAAAATGGAGGGACTGTGGGTTTGGCTGATGCACACATCCTGGTAACTCCCTAGCATACTGATTTCACCTCAGAATCATGAGGAAGGGAAGAGGGGTGCACTGGCTGGAATCCTGATTACCACTGGCAGGGAAACAGATGCTGAACTTCTGGGAACCACTCTGTGCCCCACTCTGGGCCCCATGGCTGTTAGCAACAGAAATATTCTCTTTCCCTAGCACCCGGATTTTGTGTCCCAGCGATGTCACGTTCTTTGGAGATAATTTTGTTTTCTTTAAACAGTGTGAAGCAGGTGGAGGTATTCTGGCCACCTCCGTCTGGAGCTGAGATCTGGGCTTTTCCCCTGCACATCTCAAATGGATCCAGAATCATAAGTCCAGTGAATTGTTAAACCATCATCACCCTTGCTGAGGGCAACCTCTTTTTCACCCGGCTGGTACGCCTGAGCAGTACCAACCCGACTCCAGGATTCTTCTTCAGAGTTGCCTGAACGATTAACACAACCCTATTTATTTTGGACCGAAGCATTTAGGGTATAAGGGTCAGCCAATGTGATTACTTCATGTCCTCTGTGTCAGTTCTGGAACATTCATTGCTACCACAGAAATGGGTTATGGCTTTCGGAGGCCTTCCCTCATGGAAGCAGCAGGCAGACTGACAATATGTCTGAGATGCTAGAAGCAAAGTGAATGATCACCAGCATACAGGCTATGGTGGGGGAAGAAAAGAAAATTTTCTTTTAAATGTGTCTTCCTAGTAGACACTGAGTGTACAAACAGGAGAATCTCAAACAGCAGCAGCCCTGGGTAATAAGAGAAAGCACACTAGCGTGTTAGCCAAGGGAAGGAGAGGCCGATGGAGGGGAGAGGTTCTTGCTCCAAACTTTGTATTTCCTGAATTTTATGTGCTAAGAATGTTTGGCTTTTTTTTTTTTAATGGTCCTTTAATGGTTTTCCTTTGTATCTCCTTGATCTCCTTCAATTGTCTTATTGCTCTAGCAAGGACTTCAAGGCTGAGGGCACCTCGGAGGCTGTGTGCTCTGATTTGGGCTGGTGGCTGTGTGCCTGTTGGTCCCCAGGACCTTTTGACTGGGTGACCTGAGGTCAGTCCGAATTGATTTCCACACCGTAGATTTCCTCTCACCTGGCAATCACAAATGCTGGTGTTTTAGGTCCCAGAGTTCGGTCTCCTGGTTGCTGTGCCCACACTGCTGTCCTGCTCCTCAGACACAGTGTGTCCTCCCGGCGCCGCCATCTTGTTTCCCAGCAAATGTTTGGCTTTTATAATTAATTGGTAAAGTATAACAACAAAACCCCCAAATAAATTGCTTTCTCTTCTTTTTAAGTCCTGTTAAGCCTGATTATGATGAAATACTGAGAAGTCTGAAGAAAATATGAGGGGAATGTTTTCTTTAACAGCTTCTCAAAGATGCAGGTTCAGTCTGTGGGAAAAAAGAGCCCTCCAAGGGAATCTTACAACGGTTTGCTGACTCCCATCTCTCCACCTGGCCAATTGAGAGGTCAGTGTCTTTACATCATTAGAAAGTCATCTACACCCTCCTCTCCAGAGTCCTTGGGATTTGAAGCATTCTATAATCTGAATGGAAGATAAAGGGCTTCCATACCTGGAACACTCGGGTCACCTTTCCTGCTTTCCACACCAGAGAAGTTCCTGTATAAATCCTACCTCTGTAGGAAACAGAACTTCCGGTGAGGTGGGGCTGCTGGGCTCCCATTTAATGAGATTCAGCAAGATTTACTGTTTCCACTTAAACTAAGTCACAGCAGACTAATTAAGCTCCAGAGCACAGTTTTCATTTAATTACAGAATACTTTTAGCGCCATCAATTTCCACTCAGTCTCAGAACTCAGACTTTCACTGCTGTAGCTGCAATTAACACAGCTCCCTGCCCCATTCTTAATGAATTCAGAAAAAAAAAAAACCCAAAACAAAACCCTTCAACATATTTGAATTTTAAACATTTTAGACATGACCAAAGGTTTTGTTTACTGATGATTTCCTTAGGTGTTCTGGGCTTTTAGTAGACTTTTTCAGAACTGACTTGTAACAAGTTAATCTGATCATGCCAGGTAGTGGTTTGAAGAAGAATGGCTTTCATTGGCTCATGTTAATGGCCTCCAGTTGGTGGAAGGATTAGGAGGTGGGTGTTTTTGGAGGAGGTGAGGGCTTTGAGGTTTCCAAAAGCCCATTTCATTCTCAGTTAGCTCTCTCTGCCTCATGCTTGTGGATCAAGATGTGAGCTCTCAGCTACTGCTTTCGTGCCATGCCTACTTGCCTGCTGCCATGCTGCTTGGCATGATGGTTGTGGAATCCAACCCTATGAAACTGTAGGCCCCAAACTGTAACCCTTCATTAAGTTGTCTTAGTCATGGTATTTTATCACAACAATTGAGAAACTATTAAGACAGCATTAAGGGAGTTATTGTTTGGAATTTGTTTCCATTTTAATGACAGCCTTCTAATGATTTCAACAGAACATATTAAGAAGCGAACTTGGGATGTACAGCATAGTAATTAGGAAAACAGCATTCCCTTCAGACAGACCTGGGGTCAACCCCTTACTCTATGTCTGACTATCTTACACGTCCTCTCTGGGTATCATCTTCCTTTTTCTTGAAATGAAGATACAATAGAAATTTGGGTGAACTGCTCTGATGATAAAATGAGAATGATGTCAGTGAAGCCAATGAATGTTTGTGGAAATAAACCATAAATGGGAAATCTACATCACAGACCCATCCCCCAAGGCTCAGGGACTATCTAGAAGGAAGGAACAGAAAGATTGTAAGTGACAGAAGTTGGAGAGGACCGGAGTGAGACAGTGTCTTTTGGGCATGACAGGGCTACTGTACTCATGAACTCATGGCAACTTTGGTTGATTGCACAAGACCAAGCCATCAACACTGCAGCATGAAGCTTCCCATCTCAGCTCCTAACCAATGAGCTGTAAAGAGCTGATGGCTCCTAGGGGTTTGAGAGTCAGTATTCTTTAAGAGTGTATCTCCTAGTAGACAGACTACGCTCCTGTGGATGGCCTCATACTCATCATGACATGGGCAGCGTGAACCAGAACCAGTGAGCTATTAAAAAAAAGAATGAATGGAGTTGGGAGAGACTGTTGGGTTACAAGGAAGAAAGCAGGTGAATATGATCCAAATACATGGTATGCCCATAGGAAATTCTCAAAATAATTTAAGCCTTATATTAAAAAGTAGGTATTCTCATTGTGTTTTTATATCACTGACAAAAACAGAGAGTGCAATACAGTATATATATTTTTTACAACCTAAGAGTTCAAATATCTATGCTCTATGTTGTTTGGTGTTTTAATTTCCTGTAAAGAACCATTCCTCTTCTGGACACTTCCCATTTAAATCTTGCTTTTTCTACCTAATTATTCAAAGACTATGAGCAAGGTTAAGAAAATTACAGCAGAATGGATTGTTAAGTAGCAATTAAAAGCATACTTATGAATAGCATCATAAACACTGAATGTTGTATAACGGTCCCAGGCCTGGAGGGCACAGGCTTCGGGAAAAACGCCTGCAGAGCAGTGTGCCAGCAATACTATTTTTATGGAATGAGATTAGGAGGAATTTACTCCATCATCTTTTCTTGTACTTTTCAGAATTCCACCCCCCCCTTTTTATTGCTAGTAAGCCTTTTATTTTGTGTTTTTTTTAAGAAGAAAGCGTAATTGTTTCAATTCTGTTCCACAATAATATCTTCTTCAATGAACTCATAGTACGTCAGTTCCGCTCCCCACTCTTTCTTTCTTAGATAGTGTGTGTGTATGCAAGTCTTGTGTATACACATTTGCATGGTGTGTGTGTGTTATGTATACATATGTATGGTATATGTGATGTGTATATGCATGGTGTGTGTGCATATGTGTGCACCTGGCAGTCAGAGGCTGACTGAGGTCCAGTGTCTCCCTCAGCTGTTTTCAATCCTATTTTTCAGAATAGTGTTTCTTACTTGCTCATCTAGGCTGGTTGCCCAGAGAGCCCCAAGGATTCCCCCTGCCTCTGCCTTCCAAGCACTAGGATTACAGGCATGTGCTGTGGTTTCCAGATTTTCCATTGTTCTGAGGACCTTAACTTAGGTTCTCTTGCTTGCTTGGCAGGCACTTCACTGCCTGAGCCATTTCCGTAGGCTCTGGAGCAGTTTCATGCCTCTGAATTCTTTCTGCTCAGATATTCTATGTCGATGGCTTGAGATATGTCCTGTGCATATGTATGTGCTATATGTATGTGTACATGTGTGTGTGCTCTTGCTTATATGTATTTATACATATATATGGCAAGTGAGCTTATGTGTGTGTTCATAGATTTTGGAATAAAGCTTAATATACTTAAATTGGGACCTAGAATGTGGAGGTGGAAATGAAAATAAATCTTGCCTATTTTTGAGAAGACAAATCATTTGATAATACTTGGCTTTTCAATAGTAAGTAGTTATTAAAAATAGCCTTTGCAAATACATATAATTATGTATGCAGAATGGACAAAGAACACAAAAAGTTTCTATCTAGTGTGCTGGCATTTCTCAGAAGCTTCTGTTCTTCCCCCAAAAGTTTTTTTTTTTTTTTTTAGTTTTCTTTATTGTTGTTTTTAATATAACATTTAAAATGACTTCAGCAGGGGAAGAACTTTATGGTAACCGACAAATGGTAACTTCTGCAGTTGGTCAAGGCCTACAAAGCTAATACCACGGAGATATTGCTTTATTTCGGGAATGGTGGCTGAGAGGAGGTTGGAATCCTAGGCGAGAACCTTTACAGTAAGTGGTGTGACCCTGAATAAGTAAAGGACTCTCTGTGTTCCGGCTCTGTGGAGTGGGAGCAGCAGTTACCTAATGGTGCGTTTGCGAGCACCAAGTGAAATGATAAACTTGGATTGGAGCATGAAGCTGTGCTCAGAGGAGGCTCTGAGTCCAGCTGCCTTCCAGTGTCCACTCCTGTTCTTTTCATGAGAGAATGTACCACCGGAAGGACCACTTGGTTAGAATACTCAGAAAGAACACAGGCTTTCTCTATTTAATACTAAGTTAGGTAGGGAAATGTAGGCTATTTCTTCTATCCTTTTCCAACTTTTAAGAACTAACCAAATTATAGTAATAAAAAGTGCATGTCACAGGCATAAAAAATAAGCCCATAGGCCAATGAACTGGAAGAGACTGTTAAAATGTAAGTCTATGCAGCTATAGCTGCCTGAGTCTTGACAAAAAATACATTGAAGGAGATAAGGGTCAATATCTTTAACAAATAATGTCAGGGAACCTAGATATTTTACATTCTGAAAAATAAAGCTGGATCCCATCTCCCACCCTGAACAACCTGAACTCCAAATGAATCAAAGAACTCAACATGAGATGCTCCAAAGCTGCCAGAGGAGTAAGTGGGGAATGGGGCTCAGCTTATAAGCAAAAGTATATTCTTTATTTTTTTTTAAGATTTTTTTTTCTTATGTGCATTGGTGTTTTGCCTGCATCTATGTCTTTGCACTATGTGTGTACAGTGCCCACAGACGCCAGAAGAGGGCATCAGATCCCCTGGAGCTGCCATTATGGATGGTGTGAGGCACGTGGTTGAACAGAACCTGGGTCTTCTGCAAGGGCAGTAAGAGTTCGTAACTGCTGAGCCATCTCTCCAGCCCTCAAGGTACCTGCTTTCTGAGTAGGACTTCCATGGTTCAAGAAACTAGACCAACAACTGACAAAAATGCATCCTATGAAATAAAAAAACTTCAGTGCAGCAAAGGAAACTGCCATCTGGGTGGAGAGGCAACCCACACAAGGGGAGAGGATCCTTACTGTGTATCCACCAGGCAGAGATTTGTGTCTAGAATATGCAAAATAATTTGAAAAATAAACATAAAGAAGACAAACAACCCAAAATTAACATGAGGTATGGAGCTGAACACAAAGTTCTCAAGAGAAGAGAGGTAACAGCTTAAAAATAGATCAACATCCTTAGCTATCAGAGAGAGGCAGATTGAAATCCCTCTAACATTTCATCTCACTACAGTCAGAATGGCTTTCATCAAGAAATCTTACAACAAGTGTTAGAGAGCTTATGGGGGAAGGTAAGTCCTTCACTGTTGGTGGGAGGACAGATTAATAACACATTTATAGAGAAAATCAATTTGGGGGTCCTTAAAAACTGAAGAACAGAACTATCATATGACCCAATTACATTAATCCTGAGCACAGACCTAAAAGACTTTGCATCCTACCGCAGAGACCCTTGCACATACATGCATGTTCTTTGCAGCTCACTTCACAATAGCTAGGGGATGGAATCAACCAAGATCTCCATCAGATTATGGGTGGATAGAGAAAACGTGGGGCAAGCACATCATGGAATATTGCTCAGCAGTAAAGAAAAATGAAAAATTAAATTTGCAGATAAGTGGATGGAACTGGAAAAAATTGTATTGACTGAGGTCAACCAGGTTCATAAAGAAAAATATGCAATGTTCTTTCTCATACATGGATCCCAGTCTTAACTTTTTTGTCTTGTGTATTTAAGCTGGAGTAAATGTGGAAGCTGGGAACAGAGCACTGAGGTAGGGAGGCTAACACAATACAGGTAAAATGAGAGTGGAGAGGGAGAATCTGGAGCAGAAAGTATGGAGAGGGCGGGCAGTGGGAAGTGAGGTGTTGCAGACTGGTGCCTGAAAAAAACTACATGAAAACCCATGATCTTCCAACCCAAGGAAACTTCTCATTAGAGAAGACCATAAAACACAGGTGACATGGAAGGAAATGGGATACTATTTGGGTTAATGGCGGGAAAGCTAGGGAGTAAGTTAGCTAAAGGTAAGTGTACATGAAGAAGCCTTATGGGAATTCACTAGTTTGTGAACTTTTGTGTGTGTGTGTATGCACATATATGCATGTGTATATATATACATATATATGTATATATATGTATACATACATACATACATATCTGGAGTTTAACACAACTCCCCTGTGTACGTAGACAGTGATGCTCCCAGAAGACATGAACTATTAAACTAAAATTTCCGTGCTAAGCACAGGATACCTTCCTATGAGTTACTGGTCAAGGAGGCCCCAGAAGCACCCAACACAATACAGACTGTTGTTGTTGCTCTTGGCTGCCCAGCATAGCTATATGGTAGAACTCTGTTGCTGAAGATACCACTTGGAGGCAGAAAAGATATAAATCAATCTTGAACCAACCAGGAAATTCTCTTCCTGCTGGCTAGCTGAATTACTGCCAGAAGATGCTATTCAGTCTGATAGAGGAAAAAAAGACATGAGTGGTCTTACCCAGTGCTTTTCCGGGCATGCTACAAAATTGACTCACTGGCAAGATGTGCCCACTAGTACATTAGTGGCATAATGGATATATGGGAAAAACCACTTGTTTTCTGATTAGACATGAGACCTGTTCCACAGGAGGGATTTCATTCCTGGTGCTCTATGTAAACCTTCTCAAAAGCCCATGCGCTAACTTCCTCCTACTGCAAAAGGAAGCTTCTTCAATCAAAGTTAAGAGTAGCACAAATCTATAGGTATAAGTATTTCTAAACATAAGTATTTAAATGATAGTTTTACAGTATACTGGTTCAGCACCTACCTCCACCACCCAAGCCTCTTGGAACTTTGGAGAATTCATCTAAGAGCCACCAGAGGGAGAAGACTATGAAATGACTACTTCTGGACATGGGATGGATGGTGCATGCAGCAACTCACAGAGGGTGTGGTTACCTGCATAAGAACTTCACAAGATTGAGACAGTCAAAATTCAAGCATGGATTGGGTAAGGGTCCCTAAAGCCCCACCCACACTGGAGGAGCTGCTTGCGGTTGATGGCTGCTGAAGGACAGAGTCATTCTCCTCTGGGTATGTGGCTGCAGGCAGGTACTCATGCTATGGTGGATGACTATACACCGTGCACACATGGGCAGCCAGTTGGACTTGAGTTATTGATAATAAAAAAAAAAACACATGAAATTAGGATGGAGATGGGGTGGGGCTCTAGGGGAGAGTGGAGGGAGGCATTTAGTGGTAGATAGAGATAACCAGTATACACTGTAGAAATGTATGAAACTTTCAAAGAATAAAAATATTATTTGAAAAAGAAAAATAATAAAGGAAACCTAAATTGAAATAAAAATTTCCTCTCCCCCAAATCTGGCTCTGTCATTTTGTCAGAAAAAGTCCAAAAACAAACAAACAAACAAACAAATAACCAATACTGGTTGTGTGATTGGACCATTTTCCTGACAGCTCCTTTCCTTATTTCTCTTTTCTGTGTGTGCTCATATGTGTATATACACATGGAGACAAGAGGTCAGCCTTGGACTTGTCTTGTTTTGTGGCACAGGGTTCTCACTGGACCTGGGCTCCCCTACTAGGCTAGATTGTCTGGCCAGTGACTCTCAGAAATCTATCTGCCTTGATCTCTATGGCACTGGGATTACAAGTGTGTGTCACTGTGCCCAGATTCCTGTGCTCCTCGTGCTGGGTGGCTTTTCCCTACAGGTGTTCTGATTGAGATGTCTCCCAGCCGCTCTTCTGTCTTTTTCCTTTGACTACTTGGCTGCCCAGAGATGAAAACAGAGCCTGGATTCAGCCTATGATTTCTGAAGCTTAGGTTCAAGATGCCTTTCTGCAAGCTGGGACCTGTGTAGGGCTGTGTAGGGTGCTTGGCCCCAGGTTTGGCGGTGGTAATGTGAACTTGCTCTGTTACCTTGAGCTGGCATCTGCTGTGCCTAGAGACTGTGGATCGAGGGTCTTAGCTCTACCTTTATGGCCACCGAGGTTTCAGAAAATTTCCAGATAGCCCAAATCATCACACATTCTCCCTGTGTACTGATTTATTGGCCTGTGAGGATTAATTTGGACAGAAATGGAAAAACATTTTCTCTGCCAAGGATACTAGACATTGGATCTAGTTTCTTGGCTGGTCCCTGTCTTAAAACAGCAGACAATCAGCCCAGTAAAATGCCAGGTGGAAGACTCCATTGGCTTGGAAGGAAATGTATCCTGTAAGCATCTATTCCACAGAGCCTGACAGACACAGGTGCACAGGGGACTGATGGACCCACATCCCTCCATTTCAGCTCCATAACTGTAGGCAGGAGCAGAATCTGCCAGGCTGAAGCAGGATCTATTACATAATTAGAGACACAGTTTGAAAGGCCAGACACACATGTTCAAAAAGAGATTCAAGACTGTAATCTAATGCCTTCCTAATGTCTTTGTAAATTGCTTCTTTTAAAAGATTTTCTTTGATTGAGGCAATCTTAAAAATATGACAGGTAGTATTTCTTCCAAGTAATTTGTTATGTGTCTATCTACATTTAATTTGCACAGTCAGCAAACTCAACTGGCAGCCTTCCCACTGTGGCAGAGAGTGTTCTACGCCACAGGGCAGTGATGAAGAAGGAAGACGCTGAGCCTGTTTTGGGAGGGTGGGGTTTGGGGACAGAGACAAGGGTATAGGAAGAGTGCAGGAAATGAAGGAAGGGTGCAGTTTGGGGACATAAAGGAGGCGATGCAGGGAAGGTGCTATGCTGCAGAGAGCAGCAGAGAGCTGGAAGGGCAGTGAGAAGGGTAGAGAAGAGAGGATCTGAACTTGGGGCTTCAGCAGTGAGAAGCACTGGCAGTCAGCTGGGACTCTGGAGTTGTGCAGAAGTTTGATGGGTCATAGGGTGAGGTGGACATTTCTAAAATGCAGCAGGTGGTGTACAAAAGTGGAGAAGGCAACCTGGCCCATTCTGGCAACTGATAGTTTATTATGGAACAAGTGTAGACATCACCCTGGGAGGAGTCAGGGTTAAAGATGAAGAGGAAAGAAAGGTGAAGATTATAAAGGACTTTATAAAGCTAGGTCCATGGGTTTGGACTGCTCTAAGGAACAATCATTATTTAAATGTTTTAAGAAGATTACTTTGAATGAAGTAAAAAGTGGAATAAATAGGAAATAAATAGGAACCTGCATTCCCTGCACTGGAGTGAGCCTAGTTTGAACTGTTCCCACTGTCTACATAAGAGACAGTGGAAACTAGAGTAGGCTATAGGCAGCAGAGATGGGGAGAACTTGGGGATCTTAGAGACAGCCCGTGTCATCAATAGGACTTAATATTTGATTAGATAGTAGTGCAGGAAGAAAGATGAGAGGGACAACAGAAAGGAGAAAACAAAAAAAAAAAAAAACTGAGGATGAGAGAATAAGAGAGTGAGGCAGGAGGAGGGAGAGTGTGTGAGGGACAGGAGGGAGAGCAATGAGGCTTCTTTGGGGGGTCATTGGTCTGGGATAGAGAAAAGCAAAGGCTGACAGGGCTGTGATATAGAGTTTGGATCTGGCATACATGGGTGGGATTGCTTTGGGATGCTTAGGTTTGGTGTTGAGTGCACCGTGGTTTGTGTGGTTTGTGTGGTTTCAAGGGTAAGTGTGGCTACTGGATTCATGAACTCACACAATCTGTGGTTAGCTGCACGAGGTCTCAGCAATGTCAAGTCAGTCAAAATTCCAGACTAGATGGGAGAGGTGACCTTCATGTCTCACCCCTTACTGAGGAGCTAGTAGTAGGGATCGGGAGGGACAATCACTCTGCTCTGAGGATGTCCCTACCGGTAATTTCCCATGTTCCAGGAGGTAATCCCACACCCATTACCTATGGCAGCACCAATGGGGTTTATTGGTGGTTTCCATGTGATTAAAAAAAAAAAAAGAGAAAGAAAAAGTTAGGACTACATTACGGAGGATGTTGGAGGGAGAAACGGGAATTTATATGGTTGTATTTCATTTCATGAATGTATGAACTCCCCAAAGAATAAAGACAATTCTAATAAGAAGTCCTGTGTTTATGTTTTAAAGAATAAAATCAGATCTAGTGATACGCATTTTGAAGACTGGTGACTGGAATCATGAAGAGGGTGTGTTGAGCTCATGAGAAAGAAGAGTGTGTGTTCCCCAGCATTAAACTCCCAGTGACATCAGGAACAGGGGATAGGAAGGGCAAGGAGAACTCACTAGAGAAAGGTGAAGATGAAGAGAATCATAGTGTCTTACTAGTGTGTAATGATGTGCCCAGGCATTGTGTTCATAACAGACGCAATCACTTCATCCAGCTCAGTGCATATAGACTAGGCTGTGAGCCGGACTTCCTTAGAGTACAGGCAAATAAGTCTATATATGTAACAATAATAACCAGGAAGAGAGGGATATCAATTTGAAAAGGGGGCATGGAAGGAACTGGAGGGAAGGAATTTGCAAGGAATTAGAGAGAAGAAAGGGGGAAAGTAATTTTTAAAAAGCCTGTACTGTATCAATGAATATGAAATTGTAGGGGTTATGGCATTACTACAATGATGGAGTAGCTAAAAAAAATCCCATCTTCACTTAATGGCCTTTCTTCTTTCTTTCCTGTCTTCTTTCTTCCTTCTTTCTTTTTTCTTTCTTCCTCTCTTTCTTTTTTCTTTCTTCCTCTCTTTCTTTCTTTTCTTTCTTCCTCTTTCTTTCTTCTTTCTTTCTTTCTTTCTTTCTTTCTTTCTTTCTTTCTTTCTTTCTTTCTTTCTTTCTTTCTCTCTCTCTCTCTTTCTTTCTTTCTTTCTTTCTTTCTTTCTTTCTTTCTTTCTTTCTTTCTTTCTTTCTTTTTTCCTTCCCTTCCTTTTTTTGTTTTTTGATTTTTTTCAGGACAGGGTTTCCCTGTATAGCCTTGGCTGTCCTGGACTTACTTCGTAGATCAGGCTGGCTTCAAACTCATAGTGATTCACCTGACTCTGCCTTCCTGAGTGCTGGGATTAAGGGCATTCATCACCATGCCCGGTTACTGGCGTATTTTTCACATGTAATTTTATATGCCTACACACCTCTCTATCAACTTACTCATCTAATTTTTCTTCTGTTTGTGTTGAGACAGGATCTGCTTGGGTGGCCTCAGACAGCAAATCTGCCTCAGCTTCCTAGGTGCTGGGGTTGCAGGTATGAGCTACCATGCACAACTTTTTATTTATACGTTTCCCCTCCCCCAACTGCTCCCAGTTTCTCCCTACCTCTCTGTTCACCCAACTTTATGATCTCTCTCTCCCACTCAAAGAACAACTGTTATAAGATCCAACAAAAGCAGAAAAACAAAAACTGAAACAAGCAAAAGACCAACAAGGCAAAAAAAAAAAAATCCAAAATAAACGGAAACATGGAGTTTGTTTTGGGTTAGCCCGCTATTCCCAGGCAGAGGGTGGGAACGCAGTGACACTGTGTTGGAGGAAACTGATTTTCCCTTTGACAGTGGATTTCAATTGCAAATAGCTTCTTGTTTATGGGTGGGACCCAATTTTCACTCCCCCCTCTCAGTGTTGGAACTCCATCTGCCTTGAATGTGTGCAGGTCCTGAGGGAGCTGCACGGCCTCTGTGCATCAGTCCTGTTGTGTCTGGAAGATGCCATTTCTGTGGAGTCAACCACCACATCTGGCCCTTGAAAGATTTTTGTCCTTCTTTCCCCATAGATTTCTGAGCCTTGAGGGGAAGAGTTAGGTGAAGACATGCCATATAATGCCGAGTGCTCTAAAGTCTCTCACTCTTTGCCCAGTGTTTGGTTGTGGGTTTCTGTGTTAATTGCCATGTACTGCAGGAAGCTTCTCTGATGTGTTGAGTGGGTATAGAAGGTAAAGAAAGCAATATGGGAAAGGGCAACTGCTACTAAAGGCCTTCCTTTTGAAAAAAAAAAAAAAGACCTGGGCCTGGAGGGGCTTATGGAGACTGAGTCATCAAGCAAGGACCATGCATGGGCTGGACCTAGGACCCCTACACAGGTGTAGCTGATGGGCAGCTTACTCTTCATGTGGTTTCCTAGTAAGGGGAACAGGGACTGTCTTGACATAAACTCTGTTGCCTGCTTTTTGATCACTTCCATCTGGTGGGGCTGACCTCAGCAGAAGAGGATGTTCTCAGTCCTGATGTGACTTGATGAGCTTGATGAGGTGTGTTGTTGGGGGGAGAGGCTCCCCTTTTCTGAGGAGTAGGGGAGAGTAGATAGTGGGAAGGTGAAGAAAGGGTGGGACTGGGGGGAAAGGAGGGAAGTGGCTACAATTGGGATGTAAAGGGAATTAAACAAACAAGCAAACAAACAAAAAACACTGTGGATGTTTTCAAAAATATGTTCAAATATTAAAGGAATTTAAATGGTGTCACCAGATAAAAGGGGAGACAATGCCCAACTAGATATTTTATGCCACCAAGGAAAATCTCCAGTGCCAAGAATTAATTGCATCTTGTTGAGTCATTTGGGTAAAGGGGTGCCATGGAACCCTCCAAACATCATAGGCTATTGCCAAGGCTATTGGTTGCTCACTACAACCTGATGGCAAAGCACTATTGCTGAAGACAATACTTACTTATGTCACAGAACATGGAGAAGTAGAACTGGCACCTAATTATAAGCTACTGACTAGTAGTCACGGTGCTGGAAGGTACTCTGCATGCTACCAGAAGAGAAAGGTAATCATCAATATCACCCAGCTACAAACTCTGGGGCCTACAACAGTTAACCTGTCTGTAAGATATATTAGGGCAATGGCGGTGTGAATGTTATGGGAGTAATGTGCGTAGTTTGCATGAGAATGGCCTCCATAGACTAGTATTTTAATGTGTGGTTCCCAGTTGGTGGAACTGTTTGGGCTGGATTAGGAGGTGTGGTTCTATTGGAGGAGGTGTGCCACTGGCAGTGGGCTTTGATGTTTCAAATAGCCCTTACCATTTCCACTTAGATCTCTTTGCCTCTTGGTTGTGGATTAGGATGTAAGCACTCAGATACTGCTCTAGTGTCATGCCTGCCTGATGCTTTGCTCCTTGCAGTGATGGTCATAGACTCTAACCCTTTTGGAACCATAAGCCCCTGAATTGAACACTTTTTAAAATAAGTTGCCTTTGGTCATGGTGTTTTATCACAACATTAGAAAACAATCAAGATAAGTAAGTAGTCAACCACTATTTGATTGGAGTTAAGGCCCACTTCGTAAGATGGAACTCATACCTGATACTGCTAAAGTGGCCAAGAGCTTGAGACTAGACAGGACATGGGCTTAGGTCAAAATCCCCTCATACTGTCATTCTGGTAAAGGAACATAGCAATGTCTGTCTAATCTCTAACTGCTTTATTTGAGTTGCATTTGAGGCTAGAGGCAGGAGTGGGAGGCACAGTAACTGTCATGTCCACATTTTCTGCTTATTATCTACAACGTCTGTCTATGGTGACATGAAGGAAAATGCCTTCAGAGAATCTAGTCCAAGCATTTCTTATGGGAACGAACTGTGGGAAGCAGGCAGAAGACAACTCAGGAGTCTTTTTAGTAAACAGTTAAACCTGTAGTGTAATTGAAATGGAGAAGAGAGGGTGAATCTGAGATTCTCTTAGATGAAAAAAAAAACCAATTGGCAACAAACTTCTTTGCCTCTTACAAAGAAGAAATACTGTCAATCTTGCACACACACACACACACACACACACACACACACACACACCACACACACACATTTAAAGGGCTTACATGTGTATTGACTTATTTGACCTTCTTAAGTAACTTGTGTAAGTCATTAGAAGCTAATACAGGACCCATGTCAAATCCCCACATTTGCATTCCTTTCTCCAGTGCAGCCTTCTTTCCCTGTACCAGATCCTAAATCTCCAAATTGTCCTTGGCTGTAAGATCAATCAAGTCCATTGCTGGGCAAACATCTTGGTTGGAGGAAAAGCAGAACACAACCCTTCAGTTGGTCTCCTGTCACTTAATTTGTTGAGACAAACCAAGTTCATTCTGTTTAGAAATACAAGGCTATGACCTTGCATCTTGCTCTCAATCTCTTTTCTATCAAGAAGAAAACTACAACAGAATACTAAAAAGGAACTTTTATTTTTGACTGAGGTTCTAAAGGAGTGAGAGAAAAAACAATGAAACAATGGGTGTCTCACTTTGAAATCAAGATAGGTAAATTAAGTGCTTAAAATTATCTCTCATCTACTTACTCATTCATATATGAATACATATGTATACACACACAAACACACACACACACGCACACACACACACAGAAATGTGTATGGCTTTCCAGTATTTTATTTCTAATCCCTATAAAGAGCTAAATTCAAAGAGGCCAGCAGGCCTCTTGTGAACATGTTTCTCAAAGACCAGATTTGGGCTACACAGGAGTAGGGTGACCTGTAACTATCTTGAGTTCCAGCGACCCCTTCCCCCCAGAATAACTTCCTGGAAGGACCAGCACTGTAACTGCACCTGGACAGTCCCAGAAAGAACGTACAAGAAACCCATGAAAGCAGAACTTGAGAGCATGAGATTATGTTGAACATTAAAGAAGCACAGTCAGTGATATGAGGCTGAGGTCCTTATCCTACCCTCATAGTTGTGGGTCTTGCTCTGTAGGGCTCAGAGCTGCAGGAAGACGGTGCCCTGTGGCAGACGATTGGGTCTGACCAAAAGCTGCGCCTAGCCTGGGAATTGAAGATGTGGAAAAGAGAGTGGTTTCTCCTGGCTACTGAAACAATACTCTTAGCCAGGCCAAAAACACCTAGGAGAGGGCTGTGCCTGCACAGGCACTTCTAGAAAGGTTTGCCTTTGCACTGAGAACCACCCTGAATGTGGCTGGTGCCATCCCATGCGCTGGGATCCTTGCCTGAATGAAGAGGAGAAATCGGCTGAACATCCGGATTCATCCCTCTGCTTCTTCGGTATGACTGTGGCTGCTGTCGCTGTGACTTCCTGCCATGATGGAGCATCTCAAAATGTGAACCAAAGGAAACCTTCCCACCCTTAAGTTGCTCTTATCAGATAGTTTTGCGCAGCAAGGAGAAAAGCAGCTAACATAATGATCTTACAGGATGGAAAGGCTTGGGAGGAATAATCAAGTTCAGATGAGATTCTCTGGGTTCAATCTATTTGGTGTCCTGATAGATAAAAGGAAATGTAGGCAGAGAAAGGATCTCTGTGAAGACAGATGGAGTTAAAGAAGGAAGAAGGGCTCTGTGGAAAGGGAAGCAGAAACAAGTGATGCTGTCACAGGCTAAGGAATGCCTGAGGCTACAGGGCTGGGAGAGGCCAACAAAGATCTAGAGCTTTGGAGGCTGTAAACAGTGATTTCTGACTGTGAGACAATAGATTGCTTCACCCCCACCCTCCGTGGTTCTGCTGAGCCAGCCCAACCTCACACAGAACTAAGCTGTGATCTCAGTGAGAGTGCTTTTTAAAACTGAGGTCATGGTAGAGCTGAACGGCTGGTAAACAAACTGCAGCTTGCTTTTGTTCTCATTAGATCATACTCTGCAGAAGACCCAGGTCTGAGAGATGCCCATAATCCCTGTGGAAAAATGCCTTCCTGAACTGACAGAGAACACTTTTTAAGCTCTCATTTAAGTCCTCAAATGGACTTTGATGCATTGCTTCCATTTTGACAAATCAGGAATCACAGAGATAAGATGTCTCACATACAGACACTAGCTCATCAGCCCAGAACTGAGACTTTGAGACTGCTTGCCTCTACTTTTTCTCTCCATCATCCTCAAACTAATCCAGAAAAAAAAGGTGGGTGGACATCTAGAGCCTGGGACCTCACCTAACTGTTCTTGTAAGGAATTCTGCTTCACTTTAATGAATTACTTCTAAGAATCAGGAGGTAGGAATGTATTTACAGCTCAGTTGCACAGTGCTTAGCTAGCATACACAAAGTCTCCAGTTCGGTTCCTAGCAATACATACACACACACACACACACACACACACACACACACACACACACACTAAAAAGAAAAAGAAAAAGAATGTATTTTAGGTTCTTAAAATACTACTTCAAATCTATAGACACCAAGCAGAAAAATCGATTACATATCTCAAATTTAATGTGCATCGAACCCTAGACTCCAGATCTGTGCTGTGCTGTGTTCTTGAAATATTAAGCTGAAGAAGACAGTTCCTGACCTGAAATGTCTTAAGCAACTTGGGAGGACCTGCTTAGGGAACTGAAAGCATTCTGGGCTAAAGTCAGAAGATGGAGTCTCTTCTTGGGCTGACTGAGATCTCTCTCTCTCTCTTTTTTATTTTCAGAAATTATTCTTTTTATTTTCTATCATGCTAAAATACTAATAACCAAAGGTAAGACATATGATAGTATTGTTATTAACATGTAACAGCAAATGGTTGTGTCCATCTGAATGGGTTTTGACATGTTCTTTTATTTATTTTATTTTTTTTTAACTTTTATTAGTTACACTTTATTCACTTTGTATCCCCCCATAAACCCTCCCTCCTCCCCTCCTAATCCCAATTTTCCTCCCCCATCTTCATGCATGCCTCTCCCCAAGTCCACTGATAGGGGAGGTCCCCCTCTCCTTCCTTCTGATCCTAGTCTATCAGATCTCACAGGGCCTCTGAAAGGCTCTGCCCTGTAGACTATCAAAGCAGATGCTGAGACTTATGGCCAACTGTTGGGCAGAGTGCATGGAATCTTATGAAAGGAGTGGGAAATAGTAAGATCTGGAGAGGATAGGAACTCCACAAGGAGAGCAACAGAAACAGAAAATTTGAACACAGGGGTCTTTCCAGAGACTCATACTCCAACCAAGTACCATGCATGGAGATAACCTAGAACCTCTGCACAGATGTAGCCCATGGCAGTTCAGTCTCTGAGTGGGTTCCATAGCAATGGGAAGAGGGACTGCCTCTGACATGAACTGATTGGCTTGCTCTTTGATCACTTCCCCCTGAGGGGGGGAGCAGCCTTACCAGGCCATAGAGGAAGACAATACAGCCACTCCTGACTGAGATCTCTCTCTCTTTTTTTTTTTTTTTCATGTACAAAGTCTCACATTTTAATGTTCCTGGAGTCTATGGAGTGGCTGAATTTCAACTTTTCTTTCTTTTTTTTTTTAATTTTATTTTTTTCTTATCAGTTACATTTTATTAACTCTGTATCCCAGCCGTGTCTCGCTCCCTCATTCCCTCCCAATCCCACCCTCCCTCCCTCATCTCCACCGTGCCCCTTTCCAAGTCCACTGATGGGGGGGGACCTCCTCCCCATTCATCCGATCCTGTTTTATCAGGTATCTTCAGGACTGGTTGCAAAGCCCTCCTCTGTGGCCTGACAGGACTGCTCCTCCCTTGGGGGGTGGGGAGGTCTAAGAGCCATTGAGTTCCTGTTAGAAATAGTCCTTGTTCCCCTCACTATGGGAAACCATTTGTTTACTGAGCTACCACAGGCTACATCTGAGCAGAGGTTCTAAGTTATATCCATACATTGTCCTTGGTTGAATGTCAGTCTCAGAAAAGACCCTGTGTCCAGATATAATTGGTCCTTGTGGAGCTCCTATCCTTTCCCCATCATACTAACTCCCCTTCTTTCATATGATTCCCTGCACTCTGCCAAAGGTTTGGTCACGAGTCTTTATATCTGCTTTGAAAACACTGCTAGTTAGAGACTTTCAGATGCGCTCAGTAGACTCCTGTCATACGTTCAATACACATCCCATCTGTCTTTCTAAACGAGGATTGATCATCTTACCCCATGTCCGCTCTCTTGATTATCTTTTTTAGGTGTATAGATTTCATTATGTTTATCATATCTTATAGGTCTATATAAGTGAGTATATACCGTGTTTGTCTTTCTCCTTCTGGGATATTTCACTCAGGATGATCTTTTCTAGATCCCACCATTTGCCTGCAAATTTCATGATTTCCTCCTTTTTGATTGCTGAGTAGTATTCCATTGTGTAAAAATACCACAATTTCTGTACCCATTCCTCCGTTGATGGACATCTGGGTTGTTTCCAGGTTCTGGCTATTACAAATAAAGCTGCTATAAACATGGTTGAGCAAGTATCCTTTTTGTGTACTTGAGCAAAGTTTGGGTATATACCTAGCAGTGGTATAGCTGGGTCTTGAGGAAGCACTATTCCTAATTGTCTTAGAAAGCGCCAGATAGATTTCCAGAGTGGTTGTACCAGTTTACATTCCCACCAGCAGTGAAGGAGGGTTCCTCTTTCTCCACAACCTCTCTAGCATGTGTTGTCCCTTGAGTTTTTTTATCTTGGCCATTCTGATGGGTGTAAGGTGAAATCTCAGGGTCGTTTTGATTTGCATTTCCCTGATGGCTAATGAGGATGAGCATTTCTTTAAGTGTTTCTCTGCCATTTGATATTCCTCTGTCAAGAATTCTCTGTTTAGCTCTGTTCCCCATTTTTTAATTGGATTACTTGCTTTGCTGTTTTTCAGCTCTGACTGAGATCTCTTAAGGGGAGATCTCAGCCAAATCAGGTCAGGCCTTTCCCATTTCCAAATGTCAGTTCTTCCCCCCACTGTAACCTATGAAGAATTACACCAGAGTTGGGTGCTTTAGTCAGTGTTTTCTGATGACTGTCTTTCTGTGCTCTGAGTGTCCACAGGGACACTAAACCAGCTGGTAACACAAACAGTTAGTGCTAACTGATGTGCACAAAGCAGTTCTGCTTAAGTTCTGTGGGGGCAAATAGTTTTATCAGTTTTTTCTTTTTCTCTCTTGGAGACAACAGAGCTTGTGATTCATTTTTTAGAAGGATGCTTAGAAGCTGAAGAACATTGCTGACTCAAGAGAAATGTAAAGGTCAATTGTATCCATGCTGGGCTGCTGTGACATCTGAATAATTAAAAGACTGTTTGCAGGGATAATTGTAGCTCCACATTTTAACTAAGTGAAAATAAACTATAAACACACTCCATTCCCATATCGGGAATTTGGCAGAATCTATTAACTCTCCAGATGTTAGGAGGATTAAGGCACATTTAAATTAGAGATTAATCTTCAAAAAGAAATGTGAGTGTTAAGTGTGTGTTTCAGAAGACAGGAAAGTTTCTCCTCAGGAACTGGTAAAAAAGGGGTCAGGATGAGACAGTCATTTTCTAGTCTTGTCTATTTGGGGTTCACCTCATGAGAGAAAGAGAGCAAGGGCTTAGGAAGTTCACAGAAGCAGTGACTGAAGAGCTAAAATGTGTGCAGAGACAGAAGGGCAATGCTGTGGAAAGAGGAAGCCATTTCCATGTGGCTCCCTGGGAGGACGGAGGAGGGAGGGAGGAGGGAGGAGGGAAATCGGAAGTAAGGCAGCATGGCTCCTCTAGAAGACCCCAACTCAATGGCTGCATTCAAAGATACTGAAATGGGTAAATGCCCCACTAAGATTTCAGAATTTTAATAATAAGAGTGATCAGGGGCATCAAGGAAAGACCTGTTGAAGGAAGCTAGACTTCAGAAAAACAAAAAAGAAATCTAAATATTAATGTTGCAGGTGAATAATTCCAAGAGTCAATTAAAAAACAGTGCAAAGTACCACCAAATGACTAGCTTAAGCAGAAGAAAGACTACAAGATGGAAGATAAGGTTGAGGAAATACTATGTTCAAACATCAATAAAGAAGAATAAACAAATATGACAGCAACTTTTAAAATCCCTGGATTTTGCCCAAGAGACCAAACCAAAGGTTCTTGGGGTAGAAGAAGAAGAAGCTTACAACAAAGATAAAAGTGTAAAGAATCCATTCAATAATATCATAGGAGGAAATTAATTCCAAATCTGGAGAAAGGCACTCAACTACTAGAGGCATTTAGAATCCTAAATAGACATGACTGGAGAAGGAGCTCTCCTGACACAGTACAGTCAAAACATAAAAATACATGATATTAAAACCTGTAAGGGAAAGTACCAACTCACTTAGAAGACAAAACCACATTAGAATCACACCTGATCTCTTACCAACAACTCTAGAAGCCTGGAAAGCACAGGCTGATATCTTCTAAGCTGTGAAAATAAGCACTACTCACTAAGAGTTCTGCGTCCAGCAAAGCTAATTTTAAAACTTGTGAAGAAAAAGGTCATTTCAAGACAAACTAAAGCAACTCATTACCACTAAGCCAGCACTGCAGAAGAGATTTAAAGGTCTGCCATGCCCTTTAATGGGTGAAATGCCACACTAGATGCTTCCCAGAGGAGGAAGAAAGACACCCTCAGTCATGTGGTTATAAGAGAGAATAAATTTCATGAGATCAGTAGGTGAGCAAAAGAAAGCTAGAAATGAACCTATCGTATTCAACAGAGCAATGCTGTGTACAGATGATGCTAAGGGGAAGAATGAATATTCTACGGATTATTTCGGTAAAATGATATGGATCACACATTTCTCTCAGCAGCCCAGGAAGCTTTTTAGAACTCGATCAAAATCTAGGTCACAAAGCAGATCTCATAAATAAATGAAAATAATTTCTTTATATCTCATTAGACCAAAGTGGACTAAAACCAGAATTTAGTAGTGAGAGAAATTATACACGTACAAGGTGTTGTATCTAGATTTTTAATAAATAAAGACACCTTTTCTTTCAATAATCGTATAATGCTATTTATAAAACCTTTAAAGCTTTTTGTCTTCTACTGACATCGATTTTCGTTATTTAGAAATAAAGAAAGCCTTTTCTTTCCACCTGCATTTTTTCCCATTATTTTACTAACATAGGGGAATTAAACATGATTTTTAACCAGAGAAATCAAGAAATTCAGAAAATTGAGTTTCTGTTCAGGTATATTTAACTTGAATATTCCAGGGCTGACTCTCCTCTCACATGCTCAAAACACCTGTCCCAAAGCACACTGAAGAGCAAACAATGAGCTGTCCCGCAAGTTTCCTCAAAGGGACATTAATGGGTTCTTTGCTTGATGCCAGAAATTCATTCATTCCCAATAAGCTGTGCGAGTTTCAGGAGAACGTAAAAGTTTAGATTCTAACTCCAGCTTTTGACCTCTCTTCAGAGATCGGAAACTGAATATTCAATGGACCATGAACTACTGCCACAGTTTAATTAACTCATCTAAAGCCTTGCTTTTCCTTTCCCACTCTAAGCCTGGTCTACCCCCAGCTCAGCAACTGCCCCTAGTCTGGTCACAGAAACTCTAGGTGATGCCTGTTCTTTCCCTCCTCACTCATAACTGCTCCCACAGGAGGTCACCATACAACAGTTGACCTACGGGTCACAACACTTTTGGGGTTGAATTACCCTTTCACAGGGGTTGCCTAGGACCATTGAAAAACACAGATACTTATGTTAGAATTCATAGTGGTAGCAAAATTACAGGTATGAAGTAACAATGAAAATAGCTTTATGGGTAGTGGGGGGGTCACCACAACATGAAGAACTGTATTAAAGAGTCACAGCATTAGAAAGGTTGAGCTGGAAACAATCCAGATGCCCCTCTGTTGAAGAATGGATACAGAAATTGTGGTACATCTACACAATGGGTAGCAAATAAAAAACAAGGAAATCATGAAATTTGCAGGCAAATGGTGGGAACCAGAAAGGATCATCCTGAGTGAGGTAACCCAGAAGCAAAAAGACGCACACAGTATATATTCACTTATAAGTGAATATTAGTCATTTAATATAGGATAAACATACTAAAATCTGTACACCTAAAGAATCTAATCAAGAAGGAGGACTCTGACTAAGATGTTCAATCCTCATTCATAAAGGCAAAAAGGATGGACATCAGAGAGGGAGAAAACAGGGAACAGGACAGGAGCCTACCACAGGGTCTCTGAAAGACTCTGCCCTGCAGGGTATCAAAGCAGATACTGAGACTTATAGCCAAACTTTGGGCAGAGTGCAGGGAATCTTATAAAAGAAGGGGGAGATAGTAAGACCTGGAGAGGACAGGAACTCCACAAGGAGAGCAACTGAACCAAAAACTCTGGGCATAGGGGTCTTTTCTGAGACTGTTATTCCAACCAAGGACCATTCCTGGAGATAACCTAGAACTCTTGCACAGATGTAGCTCATGGCAGTTCAGTGTCCAAGTGGGTTCCATAGTAATGGGAACAGGGACTCTCTCTGACATGAACTGATTGGCCTGCTCTTTGATCACCTCCCTCTGAGGGGGGAGCAGCTTTACCAGACCACAGAGGAAGACAGTGCAGCCACTCCTGATGAGACCTGATAGACTAGGATCAGAAGGAAGACCTCCCCTACCAGTGGACTTGGGGAGGGGCATGCATGAAGAAGGGGGAGGGTAGGTGGGGTTGGGAGGGGAACAGGAAGGGAGCTACAGGGGATATACAAAGTAAATAAACTGTAATTAATAATAAAAAAAGAAAGGTAGAAAACCACTGCTACAGAATGACCTCCCCAACTGAAGGAAGCCAACATGGAGTATCAGCCCTCCTCATACCAGTTCCTATCCATCAGCCTCTCAGGCCTGATCCACGTGCAGCTTCTTCCTCAGTCTTCCAGCTTCCTCTGGCTCCCTCAGATTCTGCACCCTTACATTCCAAGTTCCTTTCTTAAAGACACCTCAGATTCCACACCTTCCCTGCTTATGGTGTGGCTGTAGTTTCTCACCCAAACAAAATGAGAGCTGCAGTCTTCAGGCTCAAGGGACAGAGTCTGGCTTCTGCTCCTCCTCTGCTCTCCCTGGACAACTTTCCTGCTCTGCCTATTCCACCCTTAGCCCCTTGCAGGCTAGTTCCCGCCTCTGTTCCCTACTCACAGTGCTCTGGGGTATTAAATTTGTACTTGGGGAACAATATTTTAATAGTAATATATGTGTATTGTTTCTTCCTTTGATGAAAATAGTCGATAGATTAGCTAGATCATTTCCTTTTCAAAAATGTCTTTTTGTGTGATATCGCCATTTGCTCTTTATCACGACATCTCCAGAAGCATGCAGCATCTATTACTTGTCAGGCCTGTACTAACTCTTGCTATACATATACCCAATGTTACCTCTTTTCATTTTTTATTACTTTGTGTGTGTGTGTGTGTGTGTGTATTTATCTGCCACAGCTCCCATAAGGAGATCAGAGGACTACTTGTAATGGACAGTTACTCTTCCTATCACGTGGGTCCTGAGACCTGAACACAGATTCTCAGGCTTAGCAACAAGTTGGCTGAGACATCTTACCAGCACTTATAATTATTTTACATTACTAAAAAGCCACTAACTCTCTGAAAATATTGCTCATCTGTTTATGGATTTTATTGTATCTTGATTTTCAATAAACTTTATTATTTAAACAACTCAAAATAAATAAAAACACTGCATACCATAATTAGCCAGGACTAAATTCTATACAACTCAATGAATAGTTAGAATAGGCTACTGGAATGGAAGCTGCAGAGCTTCACATTAAATTTTATATTTTCAGTATCTAACATATTTCTTGCACTTATCCACCCCCCCAGATCCATGACAGAATTATTCTACTTAGCCTTTCTTGTTTTCTTTTCTTTGTGCTGCACTGCACCCACTTGACAGTTGTTTACATATATGAATGCATTGCTTGCTAGATTCTGCCTATGACACAAAACATACAGGGTTTTTTTCTTTCTTTCTGAGATTGTGGGACCTCACTTAGTATTATATAATTAGATGTCAATAGTCCCTTTGAGATGAGTGGCATGCGGCATGATTCATGTCACATCACAGATGTCCCTTGGAATTCACTGCGGTTTAATGAAAAGCTCTTGATTTGTGGAGGACCTCCCAGGGCAAACCCTGAAGGGGTCCCTGGAACTCCCAGGGCAAACCCTGGAGGGGTCCCCATAGCAGTGCTGCACAGCTGACCCCACTTTAACTGTAGGCAACACTACAGGTGTAATGGCAGCTCTCAGAGCTGTTGCTTCCCACTGCTGTTGTCACACATCAGTTGGGGCTGGGTCAGCACAGTCCTCTACAGGACAAAGAAGTGTCTCTGTTCTCATCTGCACTCCTCTAGCAATCGTGGGACCAGAATGGTGCACACAGGCTATCAATATACAAAGAGCCAATGTGTCGTGGGAGCTGATGGTAAGAGATAGAGATCCCTCTCTAGTAAAAATTGAAAGTGTTCTGGCTCGTGTCATTCACTCTGTCTAGAATTCTCTCTGTAGAATTACAAAGAGCAGCAAACCAACATGTTCAGAATGAGAATTAATTTGTGAATGACATACTATTTTGTCATTTTTTTAGTTGAACCTTGAGCACCTATACAGAATCTGTCTTGTGACATGTTCCTTGAGATGAATTTTGCTGAAATCTGTTAACCTGGATGCATACATCATTGAAAGAGAGAACTCACTGTAGTGACAGGAAATGCTCTGGGAGGGGCACCTGGAGAGCGGTGGAAACCCTGAAGCAGAGCAGACACAACCTGTGAGAACCTCCCGGGATACATACACCTAGAAGAACTTTGGCGAAAGCAGGAGACACCCTTTTGGGCAGTGCGCCTGTTGGACACCTTCATGTCCCCCTTATACTCGAGCCTTGACAAGACACTTATTGGTAGAGATTTGCCGGGGAGGTCATAGGTGTGAAAAATGACAGAAGCTGTTGATGTAAGGTCATGCTCTGAACTCAACAAACCTGATCACAGTTAGAAACTCTTTTTCCTTCGTGGCTTAAATTGCTTTGGCAGGGATTTAGAACAGACAAGAAGAAATCTATTTCGATTGAAATGATTGCAAGACAGAAAGGTGGGGCACCAGGCTAGCTTTGGTGTGTTCTTTCTTTGAGCGCTAAAAATAGAATTGATACTCTAGGATGGCCCGAATCACAGACTCATCGACCTGAGAAGTGATTGAATACAGAGATTTCCAGATTTCCCTCTCTACGTAGTCATCCAGAGATGGTTTCAAAATTCCAAATCCTAGCTGAATTGTACCAATTAAACCACAAACTTGGGAGCAGATCTAGGCATCAGGTACATGGTGCTAGTCTTGTCCACTTGATTGGATCGGGGTTCATGAGAATATTTCCAAGAAGACTAACTCAGAAGCTGAAAAACCCTTCCTCAGGGCAGGTTAGACCTCCTGGTGGTAGCCCATACATGAAGCCAGGAGCAGTGAAAGAACAGAGCCTACACCTTCTGAACCTTATCTAACACACAGGGCTGTTATATAGGTAAGTAGTCCTACAAACCTGGAGTAATCAAAATATCACCCATTTAGATGCAAATACAGACACACAGACTAATGAAGCAAGACAGAGATCCTGGAAGTGAATCCATGGGCCCACAGACAGCTGGTTGTCGATAAAGGCACTGAGAAGATGTACTGGGAAGAGGAATCTTTCAATTAACAGCATTTGTAAGACTGGATATCCCACAAAGAAGAGTGAAGATCAGCCCTGCTGTTTTAATAGCTGCATAAAGCAACTTCACTATTAAAAAGTTAAATCAAACAACTGAAAGTGTGAAAATGCTCAAAGAAACAGGGGGCCATTTCAGAGACTGGAATAAGTAAAATTCTATGTTATTTGAGCAATGCAGTCAACAATAAACAGAGTGGAAAGGCAGGCTGCAGGATGGAAGCAAATATTTGCAGAATGTATAATAAAGAATGACATCTAGAACATTCAAAGAACTCTTAAATACTCAACAGCAAACAAACAAACCCCTCTAAATAACTCAATTAAAATGGGCAATATATACCATAACTAAGTGACTAGACCTCATTGCTGAAGATGCCATACATTTTAGTTGTAGGACACTAAAAAACCAAACAGAAATTAGGCTGGAAGCTTCCTCCCTGCTTGCTAGCTTTCATGGTGCTAGAGGGTCATATGTTGGCAGCTGGAAGAGAATTGTTATAAACAGTCTTCGTCATCTGTGGTCCCCCGTGTACTTTTGACCTCCCAAGCAAGATGTGCCCATCGGTGCAATGCTGGTGTTACTGTTATGGAGGTCACCAAACAGTCTGACTGGATTTGATGGCCACTCCACTGGAGGTAATACATAGCTGGACAAAAGACAGTGGTTAGAGAGATCATGAGCCCTACAGGGGAAGCTATTGCTGTTGCATTGCTAAAAGTATGCAGGGTGCCTATCACCTGCCTTCTAAATGTTTGTGTTTCTGCTCACAGGTTAGTGCTGCTGTCAGCTTTGCTCAAAGAAGCTTCTTTTTTTGTGGAAATGTATGGTAGTAGTTATTACAGAAGCTCACAACTGGTCAAAGTGACTGTTGAGTGCTTATCTCAATAGTACATCTCTATCACCCCCTCTAAGGCACAAAGGACATGGCAGAAGAGGGGCATAAAAGAAAGCAAGCTCTTTAGGAAGGAGAAGAATGTTGAGGAATGCTGTCTTCTAGGCATGTCATAGCCGTTACACTTCTGAACTCTTAGCCTGTCAATACTCTGTCATAAAAGGGTGGGACTCATGAGGCCCCACCTTGCCCTGACGATGTATAGGCAAAGTTAATGGGTGTTGGTGAAGGACATTTTCTTCAGTAGTGGAGCCCTGGGTAACTTGTTCATGCTTCTGTAAATAACCCCTCACTCATGGTCCTGCAAGAACCTCAGTTAAACTTAACTGATCACAAAAATACATGAAGAGGGTCTTGCTGAAGGAAAGGCATCAGCAGATGTAGAAGATCAGAGAGGCTAATGGGCTAAGTAAACAGAAATCCACTACATACATGTATGAAAATATCACAGGGAAACATCATTATGTGCTAATAAAATACAATATTGGGCAATCTATCTGAACAGGCACTCTTAAAAGAAGAGACAAAGGTCTTGGCCATCAAGTACATAAAAGCATGCTTAGTGTGACTAATCAAAATTGCAATGATACCTCACTGCCTCACACCAATAAGAATGGTTGCTATCAAAAAGACCACAGACAACAAGCACCGGAGAGAAGGAAGCAAAAAGAGAACCCAAAAGCACCGTCAAAGTGCTTAATGGAAGCAGACAAGGGCAGCCATTGTGAGGCAGTGTGCAGGCTCCTCTAAACACAGGTTAGTGGATGGAGGTGGCTCAACCCCCTTTACTTCTTCCAGCTGTTTGTGGTCGATGGGTCTTGGGGGGATATACGAGTCTCCACCAACATCAAACGCAGCCAGCGGTCTCCTCTAAGCCACTGCACCCCAAAGCAGCTCTCTTTGTCTGTTTGCTCCAAACCACCACACTGTCTGTCTTTCTGGTCTCTCCAAACTGCAATTCACCTCAGGACAACACACCATGCCACCCTTCTCTTTTTGTGCTCTCAAATTTATATTCTTAGAGCCCTAGATCACAGCCCCTCTCCATGCCTCACGAAGCACGAGGCAGGCCATAACCAGCTGGCAAAAGCCACACCCTGCACAAGACAATTCACAGCCGTGGACAAACTAAAGCCCACCTAAAATCCCACACTTGGGATTAAAACAAAAACAGATTTACATAACATAAAGGAGTTTTCAAAGAACCCAAAACTTCCATTACACCAAAGCACATACCCAAAGGGATGAAGTCAGCACAATGAGAAGGCATGTAGACCCCACGTCTCTTGCAACAGCCGAGAGAAAGAAATGACCTAACTGTTCATTAACTGATGAACTGCTAAAACAAAACAAAACGTGTACATGATGGGCTAGTATTCAGCCACGAAAGAATAAAAATCTCATCATTTGTGACAACATGGGTGGAACTAAAGGACATTCTGTTAAGTAAAAGAAGTCAGAGACAGAAGACAAGTAACACATAATGTTACTCACAAACAGAACCTAAAAGAGCTGATCGCAGATAATCTGAAAGTGAATGGTGGTTACCAGAGGCGGTCAACAGGACGAGGAGAGAAGCTGGCCTGTGAGGGTATCATTACTGTTAAATGGGAGCAAAGAGCTCAGACGCCTTGTCACACAGCAGGGCAATGATATGCCTGGATGCAATGCACTATTCAAAAAGCCAGAAGAGAAGCTTAACACATCAGCACGGAAATACAGTTAAACTGTAAATAGCACACAATTGTAATGCATTGAAATATCCCACCTCAAACATTTATTAATTCATTTTTATTTCATGTGTATGGTTGTTTTGCGTGTATGTGTACATGTGTACCTCATGTGTGTCTGATGTCCACAGAAGCTGGGAGTTGGCATCAGATTCCCTGGAACTGGGGTTAAAAATGGCCTTAAGCTGCCATGTGGATCCTGAGAACTGAACTCTGATCCTTAGGAAGAGCAGCAAGTGCTCTTAACCACTGAGCCATCTCTATAGTCCTAGTTAAAATGAATTTAATGTAAAAGAGAATCGAACAATGAGTTCGTTAGTTGTCTTTAACGCATTGTCCTTCTTTCTCTTTTGATAGAGCTTCATGTAGCACAGGCTGGTCTCAAACTCATTATGAAGCTAAGTCTGACCTTGACCTGATCCTTTCACCTCTACTTCCCAAGTACTGGCAGTATACCATCTAATGTATTCTTAATAAATAATCACAGAACTATTACAACAGCCACTGAAAAATACTACTCATTTTCAGTGTTCAGAAATCAAGTTCTGGGTTAATTTTGCGTTTTTGTCAAAGTTAGGCTTGGTCCTGGTGAGGTCCAGCAGGCTTTCCGGAAGTGGGGGTCTAGATATGTGGAAGGTGTTCAGATCCTGGGCCACAGCTTTGCTTTTGCTTTGCTCTTGCTGGACGGCACGGTATTAGCCCCACCTCCCCTGTTCACATTTATCCTGAGAACCCTGTGCATTTTAGGATGGGCCACGTAGCCACGTACCCTCTTGCTGAGCAAAGAGGTGAAGTCCAATGGGAAAGCCTGCCTGTGGAGTATGACCAAGAGCAAACACATTCCCATGAAGGATGGCCTCTTTGGCTAGAGGAGGCTAGGTGGAGGAGCAGCCTCTTTCAAAATGCTCTGGGGTCCTGTCCTGAGTAACCTAGAGACTCTAACTTGACAGATGCAAGGAGCCTGGGGACTTTACTATTACTCAAAAGAAGCAAGCTGGTTTTTCTGAGTAATTGCATTTTGGGTGAATCCTTTCTTTTTTCTTTTTCTTTTTTCCTTCTTTCCCCTGAGACAGGGTTTCTCTGTGTAACCTTGGCTGTCCTTTAAACTCACTCTGTGGACCAGACCAGCCTTGAACTCAGAGATCTGCCAGCCTCTGTCTGCCTCCTTAGTGCTGGGAATAAAGGCATGAGCCAACGCTGCCTGGCTTTGGGTGAATCTATATTAACTACATGTGTTATCGAATAACTGTAATAATCATCAGTTTCACCTTCCCAAATTCAAGTCATTTGATCCCAACTACAAATTTGTCACATTTATACTTGACTATGTACATTTAATATGCTTTCTGCCTGTTATAGTTCTTTTACTTAGATAGGCAGGATTTACTCTAGCTTTGCCTAAAAATACCTGTATAATTTGCAGTTGAAAGTTTTGGGTGTATTTTTCTAGGATATATTTAAATAGATGCACAATTATTAAAATAAAATGTTAATTAACTTTCCTCTTAATTGGATAAACCGAGTTGACTCAAAACTTAATTCAATTTACTGGTGAGAAAGCCGAGGCCCCCTGTGGCACAGCTGGTATTACAGCCAAGACCACGAACGGCTGGAGACTTTCCATGTACACTATTGTGTTCTTTGGATTTCTTCAGGTAAATTTAACCTATGATTCCCAGGCACAGAGTTGGCAACAAATGGTTTAAACTATTTCTCTCTTTCCATGTGTGTGTGTGTGTGTGTGTGTGTGTGTGTGTGTGTGTGTGCACGTGGAAGTTTGAGGTTATGTTGAGAATTATCTTATTACTTTTTTGCCTTTTTCTAGGAAGCAGGTCTGTTAATCGAATGCAGAGCTTTTGAGCCAACTTGCTTTAAAGGATCCCCTGCCTGCCTTCTGAGGCTAGAATTACAGGCAAGATACCATGCCCACCAGCATTATGGGGGGGAGGGTTCCTGGAGATCAGAACTCCAATCCCGATGCTTGCTTTACTGGGGCTTAGCTGCCAAGTCATCACCCCAGCTTGGTTTAAAGTTTTCTAACCTCTAGTCTCACTGGTGTTTGGGGATGGTTCGGAAGGAAGGAGAAAAAGTTATGTTGCTAGTTCGTTCAAGGTGAGAACCATCTCAATGCTTGGGCCTCAGACAAGTCTGTCTTTCTACATTCATCTTGCTGTATGTTCACTTGTTTAGGAAATGTTTACAGATGAGCCCACATCTGGAATGGGGAGCCTGATTCACAGATTTGAAGTTGAGGAAATTTTCCAAGCCATTTTTTTGGTCTATGGTTAGTCTAGGAGATCAATCTGTGGAACACTGAGGTTTGGTTTCGATGGTGCAAGTGAAAGATTTCCTTATAATGGAGTTTTACAGAGGATATCAGGGCAGTGGGAAAATGTGGGACCATGGGACATATCTACCCATCCATCCTTGAAGGGTTAGAACAAGGCCAGACTATCTCTCCCATCCTTTTAGGGAAACACTTACTCATGAATTCAGCAATGCCTTTATGAGTCCATCCAGGTCACAAGTCCCTCCTTCTCACACTTCAGTTTGTTTTAGGAGTGAGATTTGTGTGAAACAGAAGGAAATCCTATCAGCATGGGAACCAAGGAACTTTAGCCACCTCTCTATGACCTCACAGTCCATCTTTATGTACTCTGTCTAGACAAGGGCAGCATGTCACACTAACATGATGAGCTAGAGTTAGGAAATTTGTCTCCTAACCAGTTAGCGTAAATGTTGTTAAATGGTTAAAACATCCAGAGGATGTCTTCATATGTCTTTAGAAGGTCTTTCCTGGATATTGACTCTAAGTCTGAAGGATTTGAGGACTGTTTAATCCTCTAATCCCTTCCAGCTTCTTTAAAGAGGTAATGCCCTCAGAGGAAGAAACCTGAGGGGGAAGAAGGGGGAGGCTGGAGGCAGTCTCCTTGGGAGGAAGGCACCTGAGTCAGCAGCTTCTTACACAATCCTATACTAATAAAGCCTTGTGGGAACGTCCTCCGTTTCTGTTCAACCGACTATTGTTTCAGAGGCTCCTTAGTACATATAGAGCAAGTAGCTTCCAGCCAAAAATAAAATTTCAGCATTTTTATGCTTATGTCATTGAAGCTGGGTTCAGCTGCTGTGTTGTTTTGAATATGGCCTCTCTGAATCAAACCTAAAGAGAGGAATGAGTCATATTCTTGGTGCTCATTCTCCTGCCTCCGTCCTGTTTGTGTGTATGTGTGCAAACACGTGTACATGTGTGTAAGTCAGAACAGCCTTAGATGTCATTCCTCAGGCACCATTTGACTATTTTTTTTTCTTTTTAAGATAGGGTATCTTAATGGTCTGCAGCTCTCTAGAAAGGTTAGCTAGCTGGCCAGTGAGTCTGGACTCAGGATCCTCTTTCTACTCCCCAGCACTGGGATTAAAAGTCTGTGCCACTACATCTGGATTAGAGCTCAGGTTTTAGTGTTTGCAGGAAAAGTGTACCACTGATTGCACCATCCCAGGATTCAGCCTTCTTTAGGAAAGAAGAGGCCAGGAAGTCCAAGACCAACACGACAGCTTCTCTGGGCTCTTGTATCAGAGCACTGATGTCATTAACGAGTGCATGTCTTTCTGCCCTACCTCCCAAAGGAGGCGTCTGATACCTCCTTCCCGATGGTGTCCTTCCTGACACTGTCCCACAGAGGAAATAGTTTAGAACACACACTTTCAGGTATTGAAGGCACAAACATTCATCCTAGGGCAGCCACAGGAGATTGTCAGTATTAATTCTTTCACAACCTGTGTGCTTATGCCAGCACTGCTTGCAATTCTATATAAGCTACTGACTGGAGCATTAACCTGAACCTTGAAGTGAAGTTATCCTGAGGACATGTTCTTCGCGACAGACAATGTCCCAATCCAGAATGGACAAACACATCAGCTCTATGCCACACATGGCCTTCCAATCTTGCAGTACTGAAATGTGTTGGTGATGGACAATAGGAAGAAAGTAATAGGCTTTCCCAGGGTAGGCTGGGAACTGCAGGAAGCAGAGTGATGCCATTGATAGTTGCTGCTGTTTCCAGTATCATCCTGGTGCTTGGCAATTTCAAACAACAAGCCTTTTACCATATCTCGCCATTTCTGAGGGTCAGGAATTTGGGAGTAGCTCCTGGGAAGGTTCTGTCTTAGGATGTCTCATGAATTTGGGATTAAGCTATTGGCTGGAGCCACAATCATTCAAAGCACCAAGGGTTTGGGACGCCTACTTATACGGTCGATGTCCAAGGCATGGGCAGGAGCCTCAGCCCCCAGTGGCTGTTAAAAGAGAGTCTTAGCCTCTCACTACTTGGCTAACATAGTGAAATGGCAGTGGGGGCTTCCCACAGGGCGAGTTGTTTGAGAGCAAGTAGGGAGAAGGCCATAATGCATTCTACGCTATGAGCTTCAAGGTCATGCCCACAGTTTCTGCCTCTGTAGACGTGAGTCACCAAGACCAGCCTACACTAAAGAGGAAAGAAACTAAGTGTCACGTTTAAAGAATCCATGAACATTCTATATAGCCGCAAGTGACATCTAAGTGATGCTCAAAAAGAAGATTGTGGGGCCAGAGGAGCCCAGGAATCTAGAATGTCAGTGTGGTACAATGTATTGAACTCATTAGCCAAATGGGTTTTGAACTTTACTTGCTGTCCCTGCCTCTGATGGCATCCTTTCCCTTGCCTGTAAACTGTTTTCCCTCATTCACATATTTTACTTCTTTTCAAAACCCGTTCACAAAAATATTTCCTGAGGGTAAAAAGGGATCTGCAATAACATGCTTACAATGTGTAAAACACTCACAGCATTAACATTTGAGCTCAATGGAACATGGTCTAATTCCAGGGGCAGAACTTTCATCTTGCTGTCACTCAGAGTTTGGAACCTGTCATAAGCTCTCTAAGCATGAGGTGTTTGGAGACACCAGAACCAATTTGTTCATTTATCAGGAAAACATTGTCTGTGGACCCTGCTTCTTCCTAGATTCAGACCAGCACCAAGAGCAGAGGCTGAGGCACGGTCTGGTTGAGGGTAGTGCAGGGATGGCTGTGAATAACCAGGGCACAAGATAAGCCACCCTTAACTATCTCTGATCCATGTGGATCTGTGACTGTTCACTGTTCCTCCCCAAGGGCAGGGGTGCTACCACCTACTTTTCTGGTGCTTTTGCTCATATTTAAACACGTTTGGTGGAATAGTTTCTACTCCAATTCATTCTCATAGTGGAAGAGGCACGTAACCAGCTAAGCACAACCCTAGATGTAGCCCCGTTCTCTTTCCTGGCCTGCCCATGGTGACAAAGGAGGTATTTTTGGTTCATGGCTAAAGAATGCTGATTTCCCAGGTGACCTTCCCTCTCCTCCTCAGACGCAGAGTGGCTCTCTCCAGGGACCTCTGCTCCTGGGAGGCTGCTTCAGTCCTCCTGGAGCCCTTGGGACACCTTGTCTGCACCTCTTTCCTGTGCCTCTCTGTGCATCTATCCTAGGTACCAACCACAGCTAACAGCAGTTATAAGAATGACTGTGAAGAAATCCAGAAGGAAGCATGAAGTGCCTCTGCCTTTTAACACAGGGAAGATTCATAGTTTTTCAAACCCCAGAAGAAAATACCAGCTGTTTGTTTGAAAATTATGATTCTTTGGATAGAAGCGAATTTGTATTTTTATTTTTCTTCAGTAGAAAGTAAGAGATGGAGGAAAAATGTCTCCCCCATTAAGAAGCACTGCCAGAAGGAGTAGCTCAAGGTGATCTCAAACAGTGCCAGCCTCTGAATGTTAACAGGCTCCTAGGTCATCTACATATGCGATAAATGTGTGTCTATTTTCATGTGTGTGTTCTTTTTATCTTAAAAAATGAACTAAAGGGTTTTAGATCTCAGTGCAAGTAAAAGTGAGTTTACACAATGTGAATATAGAATATGTCAGTGCTACTTCATGGCAGGATTGGTTGGCAATGTCCTGTGTTACTGTAAATATGTTACTGACACTGAGGTAGAGACAACCACAGGGGACAGACGATTCACCACAGTCCTTACATGGCTGTGTATCATGTTAAGAATGCTGTCCAAATGAAGCTCCTCCTACAACAGAAGGTTATATGACACTTTATATTCAACAGGAAAGAGACAGAAGGAAGTATTACCATGTGGTGGTCAATACCCAACTGGCCACTCAGCATATGCTAAGGACCGTAAGATATTGGGGTGCTGTGCTTTGGTTTACTTTCTGTTGCTATGGTAAACAAAATGACCGAACAACATGGGAAGGAAAAGGTCTATTTCATATTATGTTTCTGACTTATCAGTCCACTATTGAGGGAAGTTAAGGCAGGGACAAAGGGAGGAGCTTGAAGTAGATAGAAGGAGGAGTGCTGAGTGCTGGTCTGCTGACTGGCTCATGCTCAGCTAGCTTTCTTATACTTCACAGATCAGCTGCCAACGGATGGTGCTGCCCACAGTGGGCCTGGCCCTCTCATGATAGACATGACCATAGGCCAATCTCATGTGACAATTACTAATTGAGGTTCCCTCTTCCCTAGGGACTCTAGGTTGTACTAAGTTGACAACGTAAACTAACCACCATTTAGTGTGCATGCAAAGTCAATGAAGTAGCATATTTTTTATTTCACACAGACAAATACAGTATAAAGCTTCATCTCTCATGGAAGTCACACTTTGAGGAAAAAGACATATAACAGACAAAATTTATAAGGACAGAGCTAATGATGAATGCAAAGCAAGACAATCCCTGGTGATGTAACAGTTAATGGGGACTGCATGGGCTTTTCTGTAGGACAGGCACTTTAGCTACAGTGTGAGTGAAATGAAGGACCCTACCACATGAGGACCTGGGAGAAGGATGCTCCCACAGAAAATAGAAACTGGAAGCATGGCTAATGAACTTGGAGTGTTACAGTTCAGGGATGGGACTGAAGGGCAGAAGATAGACAGGAACTAGGAGGTGAAGAGTCAGGTGGAGAGTAAACCAGGTGGAGAAGGACCAGGTGGAGAGTGGAGTAGAACCATGTGGAAAGGGACCAGGTGGAGAGTGGACCAGGTGGAGAGTGAACCAGGTGAAGAGTAGACCAAGTGGAGAGTAGACCACCCGGTGGGGAGTAGACCAGGTGGAGAGGGACCAGGTGGAGAGTAGAGTGGGACCAAGAAGAGAGGGAACGGGTGGAAAGGCCCCAGGTTTATTTTCTTTTTTAATTATGTGTGTGCATGTGTCTGCAGGAGAGTTTTGTTTAGGCAAGGGCAGGTGCTTGTGGAGGCCAGAGCAGGGCATCAGATTCCCTGGAGCCGGAGTTATATATAGTTGTAAGCTATCTGATGTGGGTGATGGGAACTGAACTTCGGTCCTCTGCAAGTGAAGTACATGGCCTTGGCCGCTGAGCTACATCTTCTAGCTGCCTTCATCTGCATCTTGCTGGTATTTAGAACTGCCTTTCAAGAAACAATTGGCAGTGCCAGTTTTCCTTTTTATGTATTTTTACTTTGCATCTTACTTTTGACAATTTCATGCCAATGTATGTGATCACATTCTCACTATCCTCTCTAACCTCTTCCACTCCTGCAGACCTCATTCACAATTAGTCCTTTTCTCTTGAGACTGGATCTTATGCATTCTCCAGTGTTCTATGCAGCTGAGGATGACCTTGAGTTCCTGAATCTCCTGCCTCCATTTCCTGAGTGCTGCAATTATGGGTGTGTGCCACCACATTTGGTTCACGCAGTGCTGGAAACAGAACTCATAGCCTCCTGAATCTAAGGCAGGCATTCTACCAACTGATATTCTCAGTGACTTTTAAGAATCTTACATTCGGGGGCCAGTGAATTTGGCTCAGTGGGCAAAGGCACTTGCTCCCAAACCTGAGGACCTGAGTTCAAGCCCAGGTACCCACACGGAGGAAGGAGAGAAACAACACCTGCAAGCTGTCCTCAGACCCTCACATATGCACACGTGTGGTGAAAAAATAAACAAAAACATAATTAAGAATCTCACACCTCACTGTAAGACTCCTTCTGATTAGCAATATGACAGGCTAAGGAAAAATGAAGACAAGACAAAAGAATCAAATAATCTACCCCCAAGTGTAGCCATTAAAGAATAACTGCCATGAACATTTGGTCATACGTATGCTCTGTAGCTTGGGAAGGCATTCTTCCAAGAGCCATATGCTGAACTCACCCCCAGGGTGACAATTTTAGGAGCTAGAGAGTCTGAAAAGGCATGTGGTTATATCTTCTGCCCTGAATGCAGATAACACTCCAAGTAAGAGTAATATGGAGGCAAAAAGCCCACAGATGCATTAAGTTTTATAGGCATGATTTATCATCAGCTTACCTCTCGGTTTTTCCTCTATAACTGTTTATACCTTCAATACCCATTATCTCTCCTGGATCCTTGAGGTTTTTCAACACCAGGATGAAGAAAGGTGTTCAACTTTTTGATTAGCTGGGAATCCCATCCCTACTTTCTTTTTCTTTCTTTCTTTTTTTTTTTTTTTCATTTTAAGGCATGAACTTCTTGGGTTTTGGGATAGGAGAAATCTAAGCACTCATCTCACAAATGTATGGAACTCCAGTGGCAGGAGCAAGAGGCTGATCCAGGCTGGTGGTCTGCTCTGCTGTCATTTAAGGCTTGGTCTTTTGTCTTTAGCCCTTAGTTCAGCAGCTGGTACTTGCAGGCAGCCAGGACTGTGTGCTAAATAAACAGCTACTAATGTAACTTCCAGACTCCTGGGATCTGAGGCTGAGAAAAACCGCAGCGGTGTGGACACCGAGGGCTAGACTGGCTACTGACATGGTGCTGTCCTGTAGCTGGTATGGAAGCATTAGAATAAGGCTCCAGGAGAGACAGGGAAGGTAGAACACTCAGCTTGGTGGGGTGAAGCGAGTATTGTTTGGAGATGGACGCAAGTGAGGAGAGTCAGCCCCGGGCAAAATGGAAAATTTCTCGTTATGCCATTTTCAGCATAAGAAAGAGCCCATTGATAATTAGTAGCTTTCAAGATGGAAATGGGTTTCCTCGAAGAGAAGGAGGTTGCCCCTAATTGTATATGTCCAGGTAGAAACAGAAGTAATTTGTCAAGAGTTTAAAAAAAAGTTTGCTTAGTAGGAGAGAGAGGTTTTAAGATTATGGTCCAAACTCAGAGATTCAGCTCAATCAATATACACTGTAGTACATTTTCCTTGTCAATCAGTTCCACCATGAAGTCTTTTGGGTTTAAATTCATTAACTTTCTCATTATAAATGAGACCAAATGCTAATGTCTTTCTTGACCCAAGTTTCTATGCATCTTGATAGCAGTCTGAGAGCTACCGCTGTGTGCTAGGCACAGTAGGGGCTCAATAGATATATTTAAATTAGCTCTTAAAACTGAAAAACTTACATTTAAGATAATTTAAGCTACAGGCTCCATGCATTTGTGCGATCTGATTGAACTCAGCTGGTCTCAACTAACTACATCAGTGACTCCTGCTCAGAACACTAAAATATTCATTATCTTCTTCTTTAAATTAGAGAAGTTGAAAACTTGAGAGGGAATTTGAACGATTTTGGCATGAGGAGATGAAGGAGTGCTCTGACTGGGTTTCTGAATGCCATGAATCATGGTTGAGATGATTTCCCAGAACAGACCCTTGTAACATTAAATTGCAAATAGGATTTCCCCGCACCCTGAGTACAGAGTTACTGGAAGACCACCCCTAATATAATCATTTCATCTGAATTCTAGGGGTGAGACGGCCACCTAAGTGAGGCATGCTCCCAGAGCGCCTGCAGTGTTCAAGATTGAAATCACTGATAGCAACAAAGGAATTAACAGGATCACGCTTGGGCCTGTGGGAAAGCTCCACTCTCAAGCAGCTGCCTGAGGAAGCTTTGAGGAGCACCCAACATCCGTGAGCCTCCCTGCCAGCCCTGCCAGGAGGCAAACGGATGAAAGAACCAGCAAGAACTGCTTTTCATCTGATTCCTCTGGCCTTCCTCCTCTCTCCCCTCTTTTTCACTGGAAGATTAAATAATTAGACATTAGTGTTCAAATACAGGTTTTTTTGTTTTTTGTTTTTTGTTTTTAAAAACAAAACAAAACCTCATTAACAATATTTGGACACTTTGCCCTAAAAATTAACGGTGCCCGATAAGATGGGTTATCCACTGGACAGATGCATGGAACGAAGGCTGGGTGCTTTCTGATCCAGGCCTCAGACTGGCATCACCAGCTGGCCAAAGAACAAGCAGAAGAGCAGACACTTTCTGACACACTGGTGGGGAATCAAAGGTTCTTCGGTCACACTCTCATCTCAACAACTATCCTCATGTTTTCCGCATACCTATGGTTCTGTTTTATCTGCATCTCTCTGTAGATGGAGTTTCTTGAATGGCACTCTCAGAAACTTGAAATAGAGAATTTTGTTTTATGAGTTACCTCTACTGCTGCTTTTGCTCTTTCAAACTCCTCTTCTAAGGAATGGTTTCTGGAGAGCAGGGCGCTCCCCCATCGATGCTCTTTGGTCAGCCGCGCCTGAAATAAACCAAACAGGTGATGTATTATTGGCATCACATGCCACAAAAATAGAAGTAGTTTTCATTTTTCATCTTGATTCCCTAGAGCTCCAAAGGGCTGAAGATGTATGTGCTCTCCCGAGTGTGTGTGTGTGTGTGTATGTGTGTGTGTGTGTGTGTGTGTGTCTGCATGTGCTCACATGCAGAGCATGTGGAGGACATAAAATCAACCTGCAGTATTGTTCTTTAGGCATCATCCATTTATTGTTTGAGAGAGCCTCTCTTGCTGGGATCTGAGGCTCTCTTATTAGCCTACCTTTTTCTGGCCATCGATCTCCAAGGATGTCCTGTCTTCTTATCCCCAGTGCTGGGGATAGAGGTGTGTACAGCCATGCCTGACTTTTCACATGTGTGCTGGGGGCCGACCTCAGCAAGCACTTAAGTGACTGAGCTATCTCTCTTGTGTTTTTCAAAGTGTTTTCAAAGTAATTTTTAGGCATAATGTCACCCAGCTTAGGATGGTGTCGTGTGTGTGTGTGTGTGTGTGTGTGTGTGTGTGTGTGTGTATGCACATGTGGATTCTTGTGCAACAGTCTCAAGCCTGTCATGAACTTTGAACCATTGTGGTGGAGGACAGCTTCCTATTTTCTTTCCAGGAAACACTGAGAAGAAATCCAGTATCTCTGATGAAAGGCAGGCTGGAATTGCTTGATTTCTTTTTACTATACTAAAGAATTTTCCAGCAAGTCTGCTTGGTCCTGTATTACTGTTCTAGGGTATCCAAAAGCATATTTTCACAAACTGAGTGCTTTACCATAGAAGGAAACGAGATTCCCAATGTCCTGGAGGCTAGAAGTTGATGGCCACAGTGGTGGCAGGCTTGCTCTCTCCACAGCCTTGGGTGGGGGGGAGGGAGTATTCTGTTCCCCTTCCTCTGAGCAAGGGCCTCAGGTGAGTTATGGTCACTCTGCACCATCATCTCTTGTCTCTCAGTCTGTCCCTTTCCACTTTACTCTTACACGGTGCCTGGGACTGCAATCAGGGGTTTTGCAGACAGCACAGGAACCTTCCTTTTTCTTCACATCACCTGCATAGCCAGCCCTGTCCCTGTGCATGTGAGAGTCACAGGTTCTAGGGCTGTGACAATCCACCTTTTTTGAAAACCCCATTCACTACTACTTTCATATAACACTCTCGTGGCACAATATATTTTATTAATAAGAATATACAAGTACGGAGGCTGGAAAGATGGCTCAGACGTTAAGAGAGCACACTGCCTGTACAGAAATCTTGAGTTCTATTCCTAGAATCCCCCTCCAGCAGTTCAGAACAGCCTGTAACTCCCACCAGGAGGTTCAACACCTAGGCATCCTCAGGCATCATGTGTGCTCATAGGGCATGCACACAAACATAATATATATCATTAAAAATAAATGGATAGATATAATTTTAAAAATATAAAGACACAAGTGATAGACACTAGGTGCTTGGACCCTGATGCCTGGGAAAGCTGTGGTGGCTACTTGCTCCCAGGAGACTAAGTCATCTATGTGTAACTTGGTGAATTATCTTTGGGAGCTCTGTTCAGGACTACCTTGCTCTTGGAGCCAACTCCTTCATCTCTCTGCTGGCCCCTCCATCAACAAGTTAACAAAACAAATCTTTCAAATGTAGATGCACGGCAAGAAATGAAAGATGGAGCTTATTTTCTGAAGTTAGTTATTATATACAAGCAAGAAGGTTGATGGCTCGGGGTAGGAAGAATAACAATTGTTAAAATGTTCACACCACACAAAGAAGTCTACAGATTCAAGGCAGCTCCTTAAAGTCCACTGGTATCCATATGTAAATATTTTTAAAACACTAAATTGTACTGTCTGAGAAAAAACCATGTCCTAGTTTGCCTTTGGTTACTGTGATAAAACACTGTCCAAAACCAATTTTTTTCTTTGGGGGGGGGGCGAAGGGTTTATTATATTTTACAGGTTAGAGTCCATCATCAAGCCAAGCCAGCGCAGGAACTCGAAGCAGGAACTTGGAGGTGGGAACTGAAGAAGAGGTCATGGAGGACACTCCTTTCTGGCTTGTTTAGTTTGTTTTCTTATGTAACCCTGAACCACCTGCCAAGGAGTGGCAACGCTCACAATGGGCTGGATCCTCCCACATCAATCACTAATCTAGAAAATGCTCCACCGGTTTGCCTACAAGCCGATCCGATGGAGGCAATTCCTCAGCTGAGGTTTCTCTTCTCAGATGGTCAGATTTGGAAACATAACAAATGTCAACAAGTGACCAGTAAGGAAACAAAAAGCCCTGTTGAAATGGGCCAAAGACCATGGGGAGCTATCTCCTGGAAGAAGAAACAAAATTTACCAACAGGCTTAGGAAAAGCATTCTCCTCAACTAAGCAGAGAGGAAATGAAAATGAAAACCACACTTGGCATCACCTCACGTGGAAGTGAAATAAGCCCAGCACAGAATGTTGGATATCATAACAAACGAAGATGTGCTGTCTAAACCCGCTGACCTCTTAGAAAGTTGGAGGATGGCGGTGGCCAGAGCTGGGGCTGAGGGAAGGATGGTACACTGTTGGTCAAAGGATATAAAACTTCATCCTGAAATCTAGGTTGGAACTTGATGACTATAGTTAAGAGTGTATTGTGTCCTTGAGAAGTACTGCAGTAATTTTAGGTGTTCTTTCTAAACAGATCCATGGATGGGAATTCATATGCAGATAGCATATGAGCCAACTTGCTGTGCCCGCACATTTCAAAACATTATACGTGATAAACATACACTTTTATTTGCCAAATAAGACATAATGATAAAGGGATGTCTTTGGTGCCTTCGAGTGGCTTTGGAAACAAAGGAAGAACTAAGGTTGTCTGAGGCAGGGTTTTATCAGCAGGCACTTTGCACTGCTGAAACAGGACCCATGTTGCTGGGAAGCTTGACCTAACAGGATTCTATTAGCATCCCCGGCCTCTCCCTTCATTAAAGTTTCAGGACCCAGCTGCGATATAAATCACAGGCTGCAAAGGGCACTGCATATCAGGATCCCAGGCTTGCAGGTCAGCTCCTCTTCCCCACTTAACACAGCCAGCACAGAGAGAGGCTCACTGTGCAAATGACATTTTATTCTGAAGGTACAATTACTATTTAGGGATACTCTATTTCTCACATCATTTGAAAGGCTTCAGGTTATTACTAAGATAAGTGTTATCTAACTTACCATTTTTAAAAGTTTTTGGCCCAAGGAAGCATAAGTTAAATGTTATGGAATATAAATAGCAGCTGATATGCAATTGAAAAATTTGATACTTTTCCACGATTTGGTGCCATGCTTAAAAATGCTGGTTAAAACCTAGGAACCTGCCACAGAGGGCCTCTGAAAGCCTCTGCCCTGCAGACTATCAAAGCAGATGCTGAGCCTGATGGCCAACTGTCAGGCAGAGTGAATGGAATTTTATGTAAGAAGTGGGAAATAGCAAGAGCTGGAGAGGACAGGAACTCCACAAGGAGAGCAACAGAACAAGAAAATTTGAACACAGGCAACTTGCCAGAGACTCATACTCCAACCAAAGACTATTCATGGAGATAACCTAGAGCCCCTGCACTGGCATGGCAGTTCAGTGTCCATTGGGTTCCATAGTAATGGGAAGAGGGACTGCCTCTGACATAATCTGATTGGCCTGCTCTTTGATCACCTCCCCCTGAGGGGGGAGCAGCCTTACCAGAAGATGACAATGCAGCCACTTCTGATCAGAACTGATAGACTAAGATCAGAAAGAAGGAGAGGAGGACCTCCCCTATCAGTGGACTTGGGGAGGGGCATGCATGCACAAAGAGGAGGGAGGGTGGGATCGGGAGGGGAGGAGGGAGGGGCTTAAGGGGGGATACAAAATGAACAAAGTGTAATTAATAAAAGTTAAATAAAAAAACGTTTCACCTTACAAAAAAAATGCTGGTTAAGAAGTGAGCATAGGGGCCTGAGAGTAGTTGAGGCCACTTGTTCTTTCAGAGGACTCGGGTTCAATTCCCAGCACCCACCTGATGGCTCACAAGGACCTGCAACTACAGTTCCAGGGTATTTGATGCTCTCTTTCTTTGGTACCAGGCACACATGTGACACACATGTATACATGTAGACAAAACACTGATACACATAAAATTAAAAGAAATAAATAGAAGGGACTGAGCACAAACAAGTGATAACACACAGGGCTAAAATCAGCCTTCCTTGAACCCAAGACATTAAACATGTCTAATTTTATCAGAGGAAAAAACCCGAGACTTGGGAAAATATAGCAATGCCGCTGGTTTGTTGATACTGTTTGGCACTTTGATAAGAGGCATGATAAACAAAACAATTACACCTGTCAGTTTGAGTGGCAGCCATCTTCTTAACATCATAGCTTGTATAACAACCGTCCTCAAACATGACTGGGGACCGAAATACCCGCAAGGTCTTTTAAAATTCACAAGGCTAGCTCCTACCCCAGGGTCTCTGATTCAGTAAGTCTGGTGAGGAGCCTAGGATCTGCATTGCCACAGATCCTCAGGTGCTGCTGAGAGTGCTGGCTCAGGACCTCAAAGAAGATCCCAGGTATATATGTGGGTACAGATATACATACAACTCACCCTACAGATTTGCCTATAGGCAATATGATGGAAGCATTTTCTCAATTGAAGTTTCTCAGATAACTCTATATTATGTCAAGTCGACAGAAAACCCCAACCAGGGCACTTGGGAAAGAGGGTCTTACTGAGGAGTTGCCTGTATCAGGTTGGCCTGTGGTGGTCTTGTCTCTGGGGGATTATTTTGATTATGTTAAATGATGTAGAAAGATGAGCCCATTATGGGCAACATCATCATTGCATAGGTAGGGGTCCCAGAACAGTATGAGAGGAGAAAGCTAGCTCAGCAAGCTTCAGAGACTGCCTTTAACAACCAGGAAGGATGCCTTCTTTCCATTTTTTTCTGATCTTGACTGTGGATATGATATGACTAGCGCACCACGTTCCCCTTATGACTCCCCTCAAGGATGGACCAAACCTGGGAACTGTAAGCCAAATGAATCTATTTCTCCACAGAGTTGCATGATGTGAGGTATTTTACCACAGCAGCAGAAATAAAATTAGAACACTGTTAAAATAAAGATGGAAAACGGGTGTGCTCTCTTTAGAAAATAGCAGTTCAATGACTGGTCGACCTTGTGTGCAGTGTGACATGACTGTTAAAGGCAGTCTATGAAGTCAGGCTGTTTAAGGCTAATTCCTAGTTTATTGTCATCCAGACACCTTGAGCACAGTACTGAATTCCCAAATTCTCATCTGTAGTGTCTATATTTACTCACAGAGTCCCTGTAAGAATCAATTGAGTAATAGTATTTATACAAATAGAAATACATAATACATAGCAAACATTCCGCCAAGCCTGTTACCACTAGGTTACTGCTTTCATTAAAAGTTTTATGTTTCTAGCAATTTTTTGATAGTTGATGGAGACAACTTGGCTTTTCAGACCATTTAAATACTAGTCTCACTGAAATCCAGGGTTTTTGATTATTAGTCAACAGACATTTGTCATGCAGGGCACACAAACAAAAGGGAAAATTCCTTTCCTCAAGAGTGTGGTAGCACATGGTCACTCTATCCATTCTGCTATGAAATCTTATGCCAAAAAAAAAAAAAATCAAGAAAATGCTGATTTTGAAAAGAGATGGTCAGCATGTTCTCAGACATGCTGAAAAACTACTAATGAAACCACTTAAAAATGATCCAGAAGTATTCGTGTTTCTGTTTTAATTGTTCGAAAGATCCTACTTCTGTTGTTAAATGTTTCCCCCTCTTGTTAGGGTCTTTTATTTACTCATGTGACAAATATTTGTTGAGAATTTCCTACTGTGTTTCTTTCTTTCTTTCTTTCTTTCTTTCTTTCTTTCTTTCTTTCTTTCTTTCTTTCTTTCTTTCTTTCT
>NW_026596073.1:26474578-26583123 GCF_907164565.1 Psammomys obesus
TCTTTCTTTCTTTCTTTCTTTCTTTCTTTCTTTCTTTCTTTCTTTCTATTTCTCTTTCTTTCTTTCATTCTTTTTTGTAGTGCATTGTATGAGTTTTAACCCAGATACTTTTTATTTTCTTTTTTGTTATTAATTACAGTTTATTCACTTTGTATCCTACCTGTAGCTTCCTCCCTCCTCCTCTCCCAAACCTATTCACCTTCCCTCTGCCCCACCCGTGCCCCTCCCCCAGACCATTGATAGGGGAGGTCTTGCTTCTGATCCCAGTCTATCAGGTCCCATCAAGACTGACTGTGTTGTCTTCCTCTGTGGCCTGCTAAGGCTGCACCCCCCCTGAGGGGGAGGTGATCAAAGAGCAGGCCAATCAGTTCATGTCAGAGATAGTCCCTGTTCCCATTACTAGGGAACCCACTTGGACACTGAACTGCCATGGGCTACATCTGTGCAGGGGTTCTAGGTTCTCTCTATGCATGGTCCTTGTTTGGAGTATCAGTCTCAGAAAAGACCCCTATGCCCAGATTTTTTGGTTCTGTTGCTCTCCTTGTAGAGCTCCTGTTCCCTCCAGGTCTTTCTGTCTCCCCCTTCTTTCATAAGATTCCCTGCACTCTGCTCAGAGGTTGGCTATAGCTCTCTATATACAATGTTTCAGGGTTTTTTTTTTCTTTATTTTTCCTTCACTTCTGTATCTTTTTCTCCCATCTTTGTTTCCATCTTACTCCAGTGACTGTTCATCATATGTGGCATGCAGAGGAAAGAGATTAGGTATAATTTCTGATAGACAGAATAATGAGTATTTATATAGCATTAGATTAGATTATTTTCCTGAGACATAGAGGCTTAATACTTCTCTGAGTACACTCCTGTTTTATCAGTGTATATTCATTGTATGAAAGAATGGGTTTCATGACCATGTTCTCATTTATACATGTGTATTCTGTATATTTAAAATTATTTAAATGAGGTGTGTGTATGTGTGTGTGTTCATTAGTGCCTATGGAGCCCATTGGCCTATAGCTGGAGTTACAGGTGGTTGTGAGCCTCTCAGCATGGTTACTCGGAACAAAACTTAGGTCCAGCCATTTCTTCATGAAGTGTGTAGAGCATTAGAGTCTATAAACTTCACTGCTACTTGACCTTGTCTTTAATCTCCCACATATCACTAGCCTTCTTTCTCTTCCCAAAGATTTTGCCTCTTTTTTCAAACCTTTTTTAAGTCTAGATTCTACATATGAGAGAAGAAAATTTGAGATGTGTCTTTCTGACTCTGGCTTATTTCACTTTACATGGTGATCTCCAGTTCCTTTGATTTTCCTGTAGATGACAGATTTTCACGTTTCTTAGTGGCTTAATAATACTCAATGGCGTAAGTACCACATTTTTTCCTTATTTGTCTGCAGATGGATATCCAGATAATTCTGTAACTTGGCTATAATGAGCAGTTCTTCAGTAATGTGTGTGCAGAATCTCTGTGGTATGCCGACTTGAATTCCTCTAAAATTATTTTATAACCTAACCTGTGTGTCCTACTTACTGCCTTGCTTATGTCTGTAAGGACAGCAGATGTCCAAGCACATTTGTTAAACTGATACGGAAGCCAACAGCTTTTCTAAAAGTAAGGATATGAGATGAATTTGGGAAGAGAATGAATTGTATACAGAACAATTCATTTTGTTTTATGAAGTTTCTGTAAGAAAGTAACAGACATTCTTGAACATTGCTCAACTCACATTCCTCCAACAGAATTAAATGATAATTGGGCTTTGCAATAATAAAAGTAACAATGGCTTATGAGTTCTCTCAGGTGAGCAGCCTGGGTGGATGATGCCAGGACACCCTCAGTGGTTAAGAACAAGGGCTTCACAGATTTTAACGGGCGCCACTTGAATCCCGGCTCTTTTCCTCCTTAGATGGAGAACTCTGGGGGAATAGTTTTTACTTTTCAATGAAAGGTGGAGATAATATAAAACCTCAGGTTACAGTGGGCATTTCACTGTGCATGAAAAACATGGTGACGGCACGTGGGAAAGCTCTGCTCTGTTGGAGTGGGCCATCTGCGATTCATGTGACCATGGCCTGCAGCGACGGCTCGTGGGAAAGCTCTGCTGTGCTGGAGTGGGTCATCTGCGAGTTACGTGACTATGGTCTGCCTCTGGAGCACCTGCAAACGCTGTTCAGTCGGAGGTTTGAGCCGGACTTGGCGCTTCCAGTGTGCAGAAGGGGAAGGAAGTGCTTGGATCATGTTTGCAGAACAAGCTGTAGTCTCACCCTTTGCCTCCGCAGCGATATTTACCCAGACTGGAAAAGCGAATTTTGCAGCCTTTCCCTTTGTTTTCTCTTCAGCCCTTCAAAATTTTTAAACACATATATATATATTTTTAATTTTTTAAATATATATATATATACATATATATATATTGTATATTATATATTATTTTCAGATGGTATGATCTCGTTAAACAGTTATGTGTGTGGAATGACAACTATATAGTTTGGGTTAGGTGTCAAGAACTGTGCCCTTTAGTCCACAGTGATTATGTAACTCATTGTAATCACTCGCTTCTTTGTTGTATTCAAGGCACCCTTTGAGATCATACCATGCTTTCTTTCCCCCATCTTGAAAGGAAAATGAGAAAACACAAGTTTTCATATTACGTGTTCCCACTTTCTTGTGATTCTGAAATATGATTTTTAAATGAGGTTTGTAAATAGCTCCCCACCTGTTGAGTCACTGCCTGGGATAATTTAGGTTGGCTTGAGGGAGAAGAAGCCATTTCCCTGGTTTTGCTGTGAACCATCTGGCTGAGCGCGGAGCAGGCCCTGGTGAGTCAAAATGGCTTGTCTGAATGATTTCTGAGTCAGTCTTTAGATGAAATTCTGTCCTATATTAATTCTCCTGAATCTACATGAAGAGGCCATGCAGTGGTGAGCAGCGAGTTTCTAACAGTACACACATCTTTCTTCTGTGTGCATGCAAGTGTGCATGTGCGGGCTAGAGGCCAGCCTCAAGTGTCAGTCTTCATGTTCCATTCACTTTGCTCTTGGAGGCAAGCTCCCTCATTTGGCCTGCTACTTAGGCCAGGCTGACTGACAAGTGAGCCTCAGGGCTCCTCCTGTTTCCACCTCCCTTGTGCTAGAATGGTTAAGTGTGTACCATCAAGACCATTTTTTTTAAACATGGAACTGAAGTCCTTGTGTTTACAAAACAAGTGCTTTGATGGGCATTTTCCCAGCAGTCTTTCCTTGTTTTTATTATGCATACTCAATGGTGTATGTACCACATTTTCCTTATTTGTCTGCTGATGGATATCCAGGTAATTCTGTAACTTGGCTATCATGAATAGCCTTTCAGTAACATGGGTGTGCAGAATCTCTGTGGTATGCCAATTTGGAGTCCTCTAAATGTATCTTATAACCTAGCCTGTGAGTCCTGCTTCCTGCCTTGCTTATGTCTGTAAGGACAGTAGATGTCCATGCACATTTGTTGAACTGACATGGAAGCCGACAGCTTTTCTAAGAGTAAGGATCTGAGATGAATATTGGAAGAGCCTGAATGGTTCTCTTCCTGCTTTGTTTCTAAGACTCCATGTTTCAGGTATAGCATCAAGCCTGCATTTCATGAACATTTTCTTCTTTTGTTATGGATTGGAATTAACACTAGAAGAGTATGATTGTTTCAGGCATGCCTTGATAAGTAAACATACAACGTCTAGAAAAGTAACAGAGGAGGTCATTCCCTTCCTCAGTATCTCAGAGGACTCACTCTCACGGGGAATTGGAAGGCGTATTTTGGAAGGCAACATAAGGAAGCTCATAAACAGTCTTCCAGAGTGCACTGTGTTTGCAGGACAGTGGGGTGGGATGGAATTAACGGACCAGCAGGAGATTAGTAGTCATTGGGATACTAAGATAAATGCATTGTGGGTTTCTATGGCAACTGGGGGCCCCAGCTGTTCTTCTGGCCCAGCTGGTTGTAGAATGGCCCACCTGTGCCAAGTCTCTCCCTGCTTCAAAACAAATGCTTTGTCCCTGCATTGCACTGTTCCAGGGAAGGCAGTGGATGAAATGTGAAGCAGCACCAATTACTTGAGCTGAGGGGAGCTCGCTCATGCTCCTATGAATACTGCTTTTCTAATGGATGCTGTCATTTTCCTCTTAAGGTACATTTAAAGTGAGCACCAAAAAATTCATTTTCCATGCTACATTTGCAATTCATTAAAGTCTGTGAGATGATGTGTTCAGGTTGAAGTGAGTTGAGTGGATGTCCAGCTGTGGTCTGGGAACAGCCATGTCCCTTCTCCTGAGGGTGATGAATCTGTAGGGAGACAGCTGGTGGCTTGGAAAATTCCTAGAGATCCACCATCATTGGCTGTCTGGGTCCTTCTCCCTGACACTTTCTAGTTGTGGGTCCACAAACAACTTTCTTCACTTCACTGTTTCCCTGTCTGTCGAGTGGGGCAATGGTGGAGTTTAGCTTGTTTTGCCTTTTGTCAGGACTAGATCAGTTCTGATTTATATTAGAAACTCTCATAGTCAACAATAACACCCATTTTTGTGGGTGCCTGTGGGGCCAGAAGAAAGAGTTGAATCTTTCTTACAATCTTTCTTTCTGTGAGCCGTTCAACATTGGGTGCTGGAACTAAACTTAGGTCCTCTGCAAGAACTGCGTGTTCTTACTGCTGGGTCAGTGCTACAGCCCAGATTATACCCCTCTTTCACTTCAGATCTACATTCCCTGTGTGGGTCACAATATGTGATGTGGCAAATTCAAGAACATTTCTTTTGCTCATTTCCTCTGTATCTAGTCTCACTGCAGTTGGTCTGTAGAATGCAGGAATGTGCACACATAGTTCTTAGGAGATCTTTGTGATGGAAGGGCAAGGCCTTAAAACACGCCCCAGGGACATAAAGAGAGCATCATTACTTCTTTCAGAACTGTGGGAGAGGGAGGTAGCCAGGGAGGTAGCTGTGGTGAAGCCGTTGAAGAGCCCAGGGCCAAGCAGTGGATCAAAAGACAGAATTCACATCCTACTTCTTCCTGCTATTGTATCCCAGCAAGTCAGGGTTGACTTTACGGAGTCTGCCAGATCCCTGTGAGAAGGGTCTTTATGATGAGGCTTAGAGCGATGGACAGGACTACTGAGTATTAGCTCTAACACAAGAGAAGTTCCCAGTCAGTCTTGATGGCTCGCCCTCCTGGACGCTCACAGTGGTAGCTCTCACTGTGCCCACCATGACCGCTGGTGCTAGAATAACATAATCCGTGACATAACACTTATTCTAATGTGACAGAACACTGGGCTCAGTAGCTTACTCCACAAGGCAAAGATGTGAATGAATACTTGGAATGTCGTTTCCTTTTCTTTGCGTTCTATTACATAAGTAGTGCTAATACTGGACTAGAGCAGATTTTTGTATTGCCAAATAATGGGACAGTCAATGGCAGCACAAGGAAAATGTGCTAAGTACACAGTGAATTCATTAACACGTTTTCCAGCCAAATACATGGAAGTGTATACAATCAGTTATTCTAAGCACCGAGACAGCTATGGAGTGTGAACACACTTTGCAATGCAAAGTTCGGAAAAACACTTCAAACTTTCTGTGCAAAATTTAAATAAAATATTTACGATGCAGTCTCTGTTAGAGCAGACGGGTTTCCTAAAAGTTGTTTTTGTTACCTGTGCCGGAGTCACAAGTTCCAACTCGGAAGCTGACTCGGAGTTGAGGGCACTTTTCCCAGCACTCAGCTCCGGCTGAGATCTGTGTTCTGAGGACCTGCAGTGAGACATTGAGGGCATTTATGCACAGCAAGAACAAGCTCAGCCAGAAACCCGGCCAGGAGCCAGGCTCTGGCCACAATTCAGACAGAAACAAACTTCTCTAAGTTTCCTCCATAATTGCCTCTTCCAGAATTTAAACAGCTATGAATTACCTGCTAGCTATAACTGTTTTTTAGTAACTTAGGATCCAGTTGAATTATGGGCAAAGAGGATGTGAATAAGTTGCCATTTTTCTTATAGGAAATCCCATATTTTGAAAAAAATAGTGTTCTCTTCTTCTTGGAGACAGTGTCATAAGGTAGATCTCTATGGATCTGGATTGTCACAATATGGGAATTTGTATGAGGGCAAAGGAGGCAGAAATAGAAGGCTGCCTTTTCAAATCTTTAAAAACATGGTGTTCTGGTTAGTTTTACTCAACTTGACAAGAACTAGAGTCATTTGGGAAAAGGGAATCTCAGTTGAGGAATTGCCTCTATCAGATTAGCCTGTGGGCTGGTGTGTAGGAAATTTTCTCCGTTTTTGATTAATATGGGAGGGTCCAGCCCACTGTAGGCAGTGTAACCCACAGGAAGGTTGTCCTGGGTTGTACAGGAAAGCAGGCTGAGGCAAGGCAGGAGAGCAAGTGAGGAAGCAGTGCTCCTGGCCCAGTGCTGGACTGTGACCTGAGAATTCTAAGGTGAACTAAACCCTTGCCTTCCCAAATTGCTTTTTTTTTCATGGTGTTTCATCACAGCAATAGGAATGTAACTAAGACACCTGGTAAAAGCCAAGTGGCCTCATCCTTTCCTGAGTGTCCATGACTCATCTGTAATTACTACAGTGAATGGCAGTGGATGATTGAGAGCAGGAAAGCTGTTCAACCAGAAACAACGTGACCACCATTGATACAATGATACATTAGACACACCCCCACACAAATACTCATGTGCATTTCTGTTAGCTGACAGCTTAGCTACACATTAGAAAAATTATTAAAATTATCAAACCAGAATCTCTTCAAATTCTTTCTGATTAAATTTGCTTTATAAAAGAAAAAAGCTCAGTCAAAGTGGTTGGTGGAAGTGATAGCATATAAAAGATTATGATTCTATTTGAATCTTGGCTTCTATCTTAAGCCAGACTCCTCAGGTGTCTGGATTAACTGAGCTCATCAGCCGTTTCCAGATGTGAAGTCAGTATAAGCTGCTGTTGTGTGGAATGAGGGCATCTTACCACAGGAGCTCTTTGGATCCTGCTCTAGATGAGCATGACTTTCTCTCTGCCATGAGATGCCCCTTGCTTGTCCGGTCACCGTGAAACTTGACGTCATCCCATTTTTCCAGTTGTGTTTGAATGTCTATTAAGGATGAAGAAAGTGGAGAAGAAAGCCCAGGACCAACATGAGGGTGCACAGAAAAAAGAAATTGACAAGGATTGAGATTCCAGGCAAACTATACTCAGTCCATGCATACAAGATGGAAGGCCAGCATTTATTTTCGTAAGAGCAAATGAAAATGAATTAAAACGCATGTAGCTAAGTAAAAACAAAACTTATTAAGATAAGTTGGATTGCTTTTAGAGTTGAAGCAACCAAGTATAATTAATTTCAAGGACTACTTTTATGAATCTGCATGATACACAGAAGTGTGTGTGTGCGCACAGAGTCATTTTTGTTTGTTTTGTCTGGTTGTATGAACTGAGAAATAAACTGTCTTTTCTTAGGGGTGTAGATAAAAGTATGAGCTTGGATGCTAACTATGGCCAGGTGCACATTTCCAGATCTTTTTCTTACTAGCTGTGAGATCTTGGACAAGTTAATTATTATTATTATTATTGAGACAGAGTTTCTCTGTGTCCTTGGCTCTCCTAGACTCACTTTGTAGACCAGGCTGGTCTCAAATTCACAGAGTACTGCATGCCTTTGCCTCCCTGAGTGGCAGGATTACAGGCATGCTTCACCATGCCCAGCTGTGGATAAGTTAAATTTTAAAGTCAGGTTTTCACATATTTCAGGGCTGTAATAATGAGGTAAAACATGTAATGATTTAGAGAAGTTCCTGAATATTGCAAGCCAACAGTGAAAGGTATTAATAACTATCACCATCATCCTGGACATTATCTTAGGACTGCTTTGTCTGGATGTCCCCAAGTCATGTGATGCTCTGATTTGTCTCCCTTGTTTCTCTCATTCTAAACTGAGAATTCATAGAGAACAAGATGCACATTTTTCTTTAATTAGCTCGTGAGCCTACAGGATTGCCTGGCACCCACCACAAGCTCAGTCCCTTTGGAGGGGCATGTAAGTGAATGAATCAACATCCGTTTTATGAAGCTGAGCTTCCATGGCTACTCAGTTCAAGCACAAAAGATGCTACAGTTTTCCCAGCTCCATGAAAGAACTTTATCTTTCCGACACATCTGTTCCCTGTTTTAAAGTCATATGTGGACTTGATTGTCATGTTAGCACCAATAAGACAAGGTTAAACCATAGCTGCTGCAAACCTCTGCCTTACCCAAATCTAAGGATGACGTCTCCGGTCCTCGGAGAGCCTGTGCTCTCTGCTCAGTGTCTGCACTGATGAGGTCAGAGCCATCAGCTTTCTTCTTGAGGGATGAGCTCTTTGATGAGGACTCAGATTTCTTGGCTTTGGTTTGAGTCTGAGAGATGGGTTCACTCAGGTCAAGGAGATCCAAGCCAGTGGTCAACACTATGGGAGACAGAACAAGTAAAGAGAAGCCCATTTACTTCCTGTAGTTATTACTATTTATTCATTTATTTTTGTATGTCTGTGTGTTTGTATATATGTGTGTATGCACAGTCAAGGGTGTGGGTGGGACACACACATGTGTGGAAGTCGGAGGACAATCTTAGGTGTTGTACTCAGGTGCTGTCCATTTTGTTTTTGAGAAGAGGTCTCTCGCTGTCCTGGATAAGTAGGCTAGTTTGGCTGGCCTTTGAGTCCCAAAGATCTGCCTCTCTTACTAGCCCAGGGCTAGGATCACACTACCATGACCATTCTTCTTCCCCTTTCCTTTCTTTAAACATGGTTTCTGGGATGGAACCCAGAACCTTGTCTTACAAGCCAACCACTTTACCGACTGAGGTAACTCTCCAGTTCCAAGTAATCTGTTTCTAAAATAACTGTGTTAGTTGGGTGCATGGTGCCTCTATGTTGGTAGGACGGATTAGGGTCAGCACTGACGGTTGGCTGTCTGTGTGAGTGGGAAGCCAGCTTACTCAAGGCAAAAATTACCTAGACCCACCTCTGCAGTGAGAATGTTTAGGATGAAAATAAAACAAATATCAGTTCAGGTATGGATTCTCGATTGTTCTGATTAATTTTAGGGAAACTTTGTTTTAGAATTTTTTTTCCCCAGAAAATGGGGTATTCAGGAAGGCTAGCATCATTTTTTTTTTTTATACTGAATTGGGCAGAGTTTGGTCATAAAAATCACATGCATTTGGGTCTCACAGGAGAGGGGTTTTATAATGTGGTCAATGAAGAGGTACACAGGCTGATCCCTTAACATTTAATATACCCATTGCAATTCTAAGCAGCTATAGAATGATTGGACTTAGCAGCCCTTTCCTAGCAGGTTGGTTTCATTGTATTGAGTACTCCAATGGAGGTAGAAGTAATACGCCGACCCAGGCAAAGCAGAATCAATAAGGCCAGCCTTGCAACCAGTTCTTTTTCCAGGACAGACAACTCATATGCGACTAGCTCTACCTGAGAAACAGAAAGCGGAGGGGAGACACAGTCCCTCCAGCTCCTTCAAGTTGGGCTGGAGAAGCTGAGTGTGCTACCAGCCTGCTGGCTTCCTAGGAGTCTTCCCTCAGCTTGGGATATGCAAGAGTGGGTGGTGGAGACCCAAGCTGACCCTCCCTGCAGTCCACAGCAACCACCATCCCAATTTCCCCATTCACAAGTCGATCACTTTTCAGCCTGTCCGCTGGGTGGAGATTGGGAGTGATTGACAGCTCAGTGCCGTTCCATCTGCTTCCCCCTTGGCAGAACTCTACTGAGTGCACAAGGGGGTGTTTCCTTAGTCATGATGCTCTCTTGCATATGTACATGAGCTAGCCATCTCTAGGGGATTTCCTGGTGTGTGGGTGAAACGTGAGTCCCTAACCATCATACTTTTGAGGTGTCTTGAGGTAAGTTTCTTGAGCAGCCTGAGCTCCAGTCGCCACATCTGAAAATGGAGAATCAGTAGTCATCTAAGTGTGGGATGAAGATTAAATGATCCACTGGATACAAAGCACAAGGACTTAGTACTCACAAAGTGCTAAGTACTCACTCAGTAAATGTTATCTCAGGCAGTAGTGTATTGATGGACAGTTTGCCTAAATTTACCTAGCATTCACAGGCCTCTGGGTTTATCCCCAGCACTGCCCCTCCCTCATGAACACACACACACACACGTGTACACACATACACACACACACACACACACACACACACATACACACACACTCACACGTGCGCGCACATACACTTACACATTTACACACACAAACACACACATTCACATACACACACTCTATTTTTGAGGAGACAAATTGCAACAACTCCCTCTTTTATTTAGTCTTCACCGGGTTTCTTGTCTGTTCTGTTTCAAGCCACAATCACACCTACACAGAAAGAGAAAGAAGAAATGTTCCTGAGGATAAAACAAGAAGCGACAAGGATTTTACCTCCTCAGAGGATGCTCTGAAGTAAACTTAGGAAATGGCCGGAAGGTGTCAGCTTGCTGTAGCTGAGTTTTCTTCAGAAGATGGGAGGAACAAGAAGTTGCTTGGTGAGTCAGAAGAAAGTGGGTGGCAAGAGGCTTCCAGAGCGGATTCAATTGGCTTTCTAAGCCAACACAGGGCTGTATATGCTGCCTATATGAAAACTCTGGACACCATTGGAATGGCAAGGACTCTAGGCCCAATGAGACTTCCTTATTTATAATGGAAGGAAAACTTGATATCCCTTTTTACCAATTATATGGACAATTCAGAATTAGCGTCTTGCCCCTAGACTTCTTTCAGAAGCAAATTTTCTAGGATTCACAAACTTGTGTTTTGGAAGGACATTTGCTACAAAACAGTAGCTGGTAGGGGTTTAAGTTGATCTCTATCTTCTTCTGAGTGTGAACTGAAAGTCTGAGCCAGCCAGCCACGCTCTCCACTCTGAAGCATACTGGGCCTCTTCTGTGTTTGTTCTCCATGCTTTCATTGTTTTCTCTGTAAATGTGCAGCTGGGGCCAGACATGCATGAAGGCCCTACTCACTGCCCATTGAATGGAAGCAGTGTCTGAGAGGCTGAACGGCTTTGGAGCTGACAGGATGGCAGCTTTAGGCGCCTGGAGGAGACAGCTCACTCTTGTGTGGAGTGTGCAGTGGTCAAGGCTTAATGACCAGGCCTTTCAGCTGCTCAAGTGCTTCAAAGCAGACATGCCTGAGCCCAGAAGGGTTGACTGTCTTGGTCCAATTGAAAACATTCTCCTAGACACAGGAAGATTTGGGTCCCAGTACAATAGTGGGACCTTCAATAGTGTGTGTTGGAGTATGTATGCCTGTCGGAGTATGCATGTCTGTATACACATTCGTGAGTGTAGGACCAAGGAAATATACTGTAGCTTTACCTTTGTAGCCTTTTCCACCCGGACCCCTATCAGTCACCACGTACAGGTCATAGGTTGTGGGTCCCATTGCTTAAAAGTTCTCATAGGGACAATCCGGGAGGGCCAGAGGCTGAGGGGGACTATGAAGATGACTCTGAGATGCAAGCTGCTTCTGACAATGGAAGAAGCATGCATGAGTCCACAGTGGCAGGTGCCCTCTAAAGCGGGAGGAAGCAAGGAGACGAACGTCTGTGACCCGCAGAGGAGTCCATCACCAATGGTGTCCTGATCAGAGAACTTTTGACTTGCAGACATTTAAATTACAGAGTCATGCTGGGTGCACTGTATTTGTGGTGCACTGTTAGGGCAGTAACAGGAAGCTAATCCAGTGGGTGTCCCCACTGAGGCTCAAACATGAGCATGCCATTTAAGCCTATCTAGACTTCACCTAGACCTGGAGGTAGTCTGCAGACTCTTAAGATGGTGGCTCCCCTCGCTCCTTAAACCCTTGGTTATTTGGCAATTGGCAGTGTTTGAGGCTGTTTGTTTTGGAGAGCCAAATCCCATGGTATAACATTTCCTGACAACAGAAGGCAAAAGACGAACGAACAGTCATTTCTAATCAGTTCAGAACACCTGAGGCTGATAGCCTATGAAACCAGAAGGCTCTCCCAGGCTACTGCAAAAGTATAGAAAAATGTATGGTCTCCTCAAAACAGAATAGAACAGCATCTAGCAGGAAGTCTTGGTTGAGGTCAGTGTGGTGGCACCTGCCTTTAATCCTAGCACGAAGAAGGCAGAAACAGGCAGATCTCTGAGTACCAGGCCAGCCAGGGCCACACAGTGAGACCTTGTCAAAAAAACAAAAACAAAAAAAGAAAAGTCTTTTTTTTTTTTGATAAGCTGGTGGAAGGCATAGTGTTATTAACACTATATAATAAAGCATGACTTAGACATGCAACCATAAAACCTCTCAAGTACAGCTACCAAATATGTAAACTCTATTTAATGAGTTAAGTCAACTTTTTCTCATTTATTGTAATACAACATTGAATTTACCCCCTCTTGTTTTTCTTTTTTCCACTTGTGTATATGTACTTGTGTGTGCTGGTACTCATATTCTGTGTGCGTGTGTGTGTGCGTGTGTGCGTGCATGCTCTGTATGTGTGGGTGCATGTGTATTCCTAGGCTAATACCAGAAATAGTCTTCAATTGCCTTTCCACCTTATTCATTGAGGATAATTTATTCTGAATTATCTGTTTATTCTGAAACACAGAGATGCCAGTATGGTCAATCTTCATATCCTGCTCTGGAGGCCCTGTTTCTACTTGCAGAGGCTGGACTGCAGGCAAATAGGCCTGGGAGATCAGGACTCCGGCCTTCACATTAGCTTGCCTGGCAAGTGCTTTAACAATTGAGCTATTTCTCCAGTCCCTGCTTCCCAAGCTTTTCTGAGACACACCACTTGCTTCATGGCCAGGTAAATATCATACAAATGTATCCTGTAAATCTCCTTCTGTAAGAAGTTCCACACAGGTATATTAACTCCAAATAAAAGAATGAGATGAAAAACTTCTAAAGTATGAAAAATGTCCCTTCCAAAGTAACTGCTTGTCTAACACTCAGACTCAGACATCTCCCTGTTGTGTGGTTTCACGAGTCACAGCAAGGACCCCCACTTCTCTTCTTGATTTCTGACAAAGAATCTGTCCTGTGCTTTAACATCTGTTAGCTATTCAATTAACATATGTTAATTACACAAGATATTGCAAATTTTGTCACACTACATGTATGACAATCTAATCATTTAAATTATCTGTTGTTCAGTGACTTCAGGACATTTATGGTTATCAGTCTGTACTTGGTATCTCAGCACTTCTTTTAAATCAAAATTTTTCCTGAGTCTGGTGCAGCAGGCTATAATTTCAACTACCCGGGAAGTAGGAAAATCATAATTTGCCTAGGTCACAGAGTGAGTTCAAGGCCAGCCTGGACAGTTTAGTGAGAATGTGTTTCAAGAAACAAAAAAGTAAAAAGAAGGCTGGGGATACAGCTCAGCATGTTTGAGACCCTGGGTTCAATTCCCAACACAGCAAAAACAAGCAAACAAACAAACACAAAAAACATTGATATATAATTATTTTCTCTTATTAAGCAATAAAGCTAAAGATATATTTTTTAAATTTGCTAGAGAAAAATTTCATCACTTTGGGAAAATATTTCTTACATTGTTTAGTTTGTATTGATTTTTAGAAGAACTACATTCTTTAGGAATTAAACAATACAGTGATTTTTGCCTTGAGATATAGTTCTAAGCTTGTAAAACAAAATGTCCAACACAGGATGATTGGAAACCACTCTAAGGCAGAAAAGAGTCAGGATATTATGTTATGGATTGAATGGGGTGTCCCCCACCCCCGTATTCCTAGGTAGAAGCCTCCACCCTTTAGAAGGCCACCTCACTGGGAATGTGAATAATGATGAGATGTTTTGGAGGAGGCCAGGACACAATTCCAGGGTGACAGTGATCGTTATGTAAAAGAGAAATTTGGACACAGGTAGGTGTGCCGACAGATACCATATGATCTGCACACAGACAAAAAATACCACGTGAAGGTTGGCGTTAGACCCCTGTTAGAACCGAGGGACGAGGGACCAATAGAAAGAACTAGAGAGGCCCAGAACAGTATCTTCTCAAGAATCTTCAGGATGTGCTCCACCAGCACCTTGATAGGAGGTTTAGAGATTCATGATTCTGTCATCTGTTCTCTCTGCTTGTGGCACACCAGCAAACCCCACTGAGCCTCCTGTACCCACTTCTCAGTGCTGGGGTTACAAGCATATGCTTCCATGCCTACTTGTTTTAGTTTTTAAACATGAGTTCTGGGATTGAATTCAAGTTCTTATGTTTATGCAGCCAGTGTTTCCTGACTTGGCCTACCCTTGGGGTAGGCTGCTTCTAAGTGGTTTAGTTTCTTCATCAGTGGGAACTGAGGAAGATGAGCTCCCTTAGAGCCCTAATTCTTGTGGGATTGCCTGCCTGCCATTGAGACACAGGCTCTGTATTTTTTGGGATAGTTCTGGAGTTTCAGAAGGCCTAGCCCTCAGCTCTAGAGGTTAGGATTAATCAGATCACATAGTCTGAATTCCTGTTTGGAATGCAGCAAGCACCCATTCTGTGTCTCTGAGCACTTCAAAGGACGGCTGAATTTAGAAAACAATCACCTGGATGTGATATTAAGCAACAGAAAGGGAAATGTCAAGAATGCTATCACATGATATCAATGGGGGTAACCTCCCTGGCTACAGTTTACCACTGTCAACACATTCCTAGATGGCTCCATTCATCTTCTCAAGTAGCTAACAAGGTAAGGATCATACTAACATTAGATAACGAAGCTGAGGCTCAACTACTGTTTCCAGACAGTGGAGGGAAAGCTGAAGCTGGCCATGATGCAGAGCTGGGATGAGAATGCATGAGGTTTGACCTCCCAAACTTTCAGATTATCTACTCTCCCACCTCTGCTGCCACCATCCGGCATTAGTTCCTCTTTCTGTAGTAATTTTTAGTCTGGAAAAACATCACTTTTTCTTTTTCTTTTTTTTTTTTTTTTCTGATTTTCTTCGCTTAAGATTCCAAGTAGTGAAAATGTAAGACACTTGCCAGTGGAGGCCACGGGGGAAAAGTGGGACTAATTTAGGAAGAAAGTGAGAGATCAGGGTCTTCTTATATTAATTGGCACCACCCATTCACTATAATCTCTGGTTTTCCATCCTTAAATACCATACTTAAAGTGTCCCCACTTAAAATGTCTAGAGGAGGGGATGGTGAGGTGGCTCAGCAGGTAAAGGCTTTTGCTGCCAATCCTGACAGCCTGAGTTCAATCCCTGAGACCCATATTGTAGAGAAGAACCATCTCTCATGAGCTGTCCTCTGACCTCCACAGGTAAGTTTCAATATGCAAATGCCCATGGCAACGAGCAAACAAATACCCCCCCCCCCCACTTCTTTAGCAAAATGCCTTGGAGTAAAAGATCTGGACTTGTAGGTAAGATGACCTCCACTTGAGCAGAGTTAGAAATGAATTACCAGCTGTGTTGGACGTTACTGGCTTTGCAATGGCCTCGGATTTGGTTTCACAGAGGAAGTCGTCGATGGAGGGGCTCAGGAGAGGTCTGCTTTCTTGCTGTTCATTCACCAGCTGAGAACAAATGAACACAGGTGTCAGAGGGCTTCTCTGTTAAACTGTGGAAGCATGTAAATGAAAAAGCAGCCCTGCAACACAAGGGGACAAGCAAGCCTACTGAAATAAACACAAACATAAATATATAATGGGGTGGGGAAATAGAGAAAACAAAACATTACCACGGGGAGGGAATGAGCCTTCAGCACTGTTAATGTGGTTTTGATGCAGCCTACTTCAGGGTTAAAGCAGAAGCCTACTCTTCTCCCTCCGGGAGTGGCTTTAGAACTGTCCTCTAATTTCAACATGTGAGAAAAGACACCTGTTCCACCACAGTTGCTATGGGCTAATGGCACTCTATATTTGGACTGAAAGGTCTAGAAAGCATCGAAACATGGCTTCAGACTTCACGGTGATGAGCTCTCATGACAACTAGCTCCTTGATGTCTATGGGTGAGATGAACACACACATATGGACTTGTGTGGTTGGTTGGATGAACACTGTTTTTGCTTCCTTCTTCGTAGCTCAAGGTGCCTAGACAAAACCCCACCTCATTTCCTTAGAATGGTTTTGTAGGACATAACAAATACTATCTGAGAGAAGAAAATACTATTATATCATCTGTATGGGCATCTAGTAGGTATTTGTGAAAGCCTTTAGTCCATGGAAATAGATGCCTACAAGCATCCTATTTTCCCATTAATTCATTCTATCATTTAATAATCGTTCAGTTAGACTTAAAGTTCTAACTGAAACTGATTGTTTTAGTGGGTCCCTAATCACTCGTAGCGGGCAGCCATTTACTTTCCATTACTCTGCTTATTCTGAGTGCATGCTTTCATGGCTAAGAGAGAAAATACACGCATATACAAGCAGTTGATCCCTAACTTGGGTGTCTTAGTTTTATGAGAATGGCATAGCTGTTTGATTCTATGTGTTGTCAAGAAAGGCTGTGCCTCAAAGTGTTTAGAGTTTTAATAACTAACCTGTCAAGGTTTTACATTTTTCTCAAAGAAACATAAAATAAGAGATGGTGGGCTTTGGAGTATTGTCAAGTCAAAATATTTCAGAACTCCACTCATTATCATGTCATTGTTCCTCTGGTGCAGGGTCAATAAAGTAGCTCTATGGCATCAGAGACAGGACCCAAGCAGACTTGCCACTTCAATGCATCAAACCGTACCCTCCACTTGAGCGTTTTTATAACGATGTAAACATTCAATTCTCCTGCATATTTGTAGATATTATTGAGGAATAGCAGGAATACCCTTTGTTTAGTGTTTAATGGTGTTACTTATCCTTGAATTGTTGTTAGTTTTAATTTACTACAAACAAAGACATGTTTTACTGGGATTCACATTTTCTAAGGTGGCTGTGAGTTTTAACCTTTTTTTTGTCTGTTGTTTCTTTACTTCAAAAGCTATTCCTTTAGCCTGTGAATGAAATTCTGACCGCTTTGCTTTTTGTTTCCATTCCTCTTGGCTATCACCCATTCTTATTATTTTAAAATAGTTTAAATGTTGAGGGTCTGTGAGCTCATTGTTGTTTCTGGGTAAGGCATTTGAATTTTTAAAAATGCTGTGGGTAGCTCAAGTTTAGGAGTTAGCTGAAATATTTTCTAGCATAAAAGTCCATTTTATGATCTTAAAAATGTACTTGAAATCATTGGCGAGGCATAAAAGATACCAGAAAACAATTCTGTGTCCAGATAGGTTTCTCACACGGGCAGTTTATGTACAAACTTTGTGCAGGGGACAGTTTCTAGGATCCAGGCATCATGTTGAGTGTTCTGATGGCACTGGCTCTTTTGACCCTCAGCAATGAATGAACTTTTCCTGTGGAATGTGGTCTGAATGCCACAGTGTCAAGATTTATGGTGGCTGAAGGTCACGATCACACAGGGCACTACGTGATACTCTGGGATGTTACTCTAACAGCCCTGCACTCACTAAGCAGTGCGCTTTGGTTACCAGCCACAGTCCCCAGTTCCTCCTGACCCATTGGCTAATGTGTGAAAGATACACACAACTGTGACCTTACAGGCATGGATATTTATGTATGGTGTCACAGCTATTTCTTTGATAAGCAGCACTTGTCTAAGAAAATATTAATTTCATGAACAGATAACTGTGAACAACTAAACTCTCTTTGTGTTGCTTAAAAAAAATATGGGTTGCGTATTTCTTCACTGTAGCACTTTAGTTCACAGAAAAATCTAGATACTGTTTGGCTTTGAAATGTTCATGAATACATAAGGGGCTGACCTAGGGACAGGACATATGTCTAAACACAAAGTTCACCTACAGACCTCTCCCACATGCCTGGAGGTTAAGTTTATGTGACAGGTGTTGTATGTCTGCCTATGTTTTGGCTGACACCTGCTGTTTGACATCAGAGGCTTCATATTGAAGTTTAATAAGTTTGGGATCTTAGAGAATTTCAGATTTTAGATTTTCAGATTAGGCATTCTCAACCTGTACCACTTTCAATATAGATAAGTACAAGTTATATTGCAAAAAAATGTTCTCTAGTACTCCATTCTCCCCCCCCCCAATAACATAGGACTAAGAATTTATCCCTGAATCCTGATTTTGTGTACATGGCATGCAGAATAGGCCTCCGTTACTATAGCTTAGAATATTGGGGTCTTTAACTTCTGTACATACTCTTAATGCTGTAAAACCACCCTGTATATTTAGTGAATTCCAGAAAAAAAACATTGTTTATATCAACATCTAAGTGAAAAAAAGAAAAAGAAAATGGAGCAAGTGAAAGGCATTATTGAATAAGGACTTCCTTCAGGAAAGCATGCTGGTCAAAGGCAATAGCATCTTGTTGCTGTGAGTCACTCATTCAAATTTCAGATGGAAGGATCCCTGAAGGAAGAACCAGTGGCCCTCTGGGTTCAGTCAGCTCAGGAGGAACAGGAAGGGATGGTGGCTCAGAAAGATTCCAAGAACCCATCGCAGAGTCCTGGCTCTCCAGTCTTCTAGACCCCTGCCTCTGCAGGCAGTGGCTCTTCAGTGTCCATTGTCCTGTTCTGACAACTTCTGATTCCAGGATTGATGGGAGCATTATGATGGCCACATCGTATCACTATGTTATTCTTGAGGTTTTGCTCCAAAGACACAAAACAAGAGGACACAATGAACAGCCTTTAGAGTTAGCTTTTCCGGGGCTGGATCAGTGTGGTGGTGCTCTGGCTGAAGTGGGGCGATGTTAGGGTTCCAGGTGAAGAAGATGAAAGGCCAGATGACAGACAGCATGGAACAGCCATTAAAATGGGTCAGGAAGAGTTTGGGCTTTGATGAAGATGTAGAGGATGAGGTAAGAGACATCGTGAAGAAAAAGGAAGATGCCCTTGTAGGGTTTGAGGTTAGACATAAGTACAGCTCACTCATTTACATCCTTCAGAGCTTCTAGAGGGGAATTTTCATGCAAAAGATGCTCAAGAAATGGCTGACAAATGAGACAATGGCTGGGCAAGAACTTATGACACAAATATGTATCTCACACAGTCCAAGTAAACTGTATCTTCATTTTATGAATGTAGCATTATTTTAATCTCAGCAGTGGTATCTTTAACTTGTAGACAGGATTGGCTTTCCATGCCCTCCTTCTCATTCTTAAACAAGCAGGTGGTTTTTCTTGTAGTGATTCAAGAATAAATAAATCTTTCAGGTCATAAAGGAAATGTTCAAATTAAATGGAATCCCCAAATAATCCTTCTAAACTTCATTTTCAAAGTATGTGTTATGGCTTCTTTCCTTATTCACCAGCGGGAGAAGGTTTATTGGCTGTTAGAGTTACTTCAGCTCATTTGAAAACGCTTTATCAATTTCCCCCATTTAAGGCTTTTGGTACAAAGCACATTTAAGTTATTAATATGTGACGCAAAGGTTTCTACTTTTTTGCTAATAATTGAGTCAGGTGGTTGTAATTTTGAGAATCAGATTATTATAGCTGAGTTAAAGGCTCAGTTTCTTAGGTGTGAGGTTTTTGTCTCAGTCTGTTTACATCTTTACATTTCCATTTATTATCGACCTGTGGCCTCTTCTAGGTGTTTGCATTGGTTCAGAGGTCGATGGGGATGTTGCTCAGAGGGAGAACATGTACTTAGCATGTGTAAGGCTCTAGTAGTACCACCATCTTAGCGTTAATGTTACTCTCATTAGACTATGACTGCCATGACATTAGAGACTTCATTAATTTTTTTTGCATACTCTAGTAGTGGTTTAATAAGTGCAGACCAGCCTTATGCAGTGTAACTGGTTGATTGTACAATAGAATGATCATACGGGCATCCTGGATGTGATACTGAATTTGACTAACCCATAAAGAAGAGATCAGTGGTCTTTGAAGATGTTTAGAAACTTCCTAGAACGCCTTAACTTAGACATTCAAGCCCATTGTCTTTTAAGTGGGTAATACAGTGGCACCTAATGAACATTCTGTAATGCTACCAAGGTTGCTTTTTTTTTTTTTTTTTGGAAGAGGTGAAGATTGCCAAAAGTCAACATCTAAAGTAGTGGACATTCAGGCCTATACCAGCTCAGCACCACCATCACTGGCAAGAAGGACATGGACATAGGTGAACAGGAGGGCACAGGCACCTTAAGACAAAATCTGCTTACCCTTATTCCAATTTCTAGTCAGAAACCTGAATCTAGAGAGTTTGAAGGAAAATACTTCAGCAGACACAGAAACTGGGGGCTACAGAAGAAAGTAGGTGGGGATTTGCATTGAGGGCTTCCTTGTAAATCAGGATTCAAAAAACAACTGGGCCTTTATTCTTTATTGGCAATCAAATAATCAGTCAAATGATTTCAACTGAATTGTGACCTAATAAGACTGGGCAGTTGACGTGGTCAGTATATGTTGCCATGAAGATGCAGGTAACAGCACTCAACTCTAATGGATTATTATCCTAATAATTCATTTGAAAATACCCTTGCCTTAGTTTCACTCCAACTCCTCTAGTTTTAGTGTTTAAAAGTTAAAATTTACTATGTGATCCACAAAACTTATTATCTGAACCACATTTTAAGGAAATGTTTTACTTAAAAATTATTTCTTTTATTTTTTTAAAGATTATAATATAGTTACATCATTTCTCCTTTTCCCCTTCCTCCTTCCAACCCCGCCTTGCTCCTTTTCAAATTTATGGCCTTGTTGGAAAATATTTTACTTTTAAATAATTTATGTTGCTTAAATAAAAGTGCATAATTATGCTGCTTACTTTGTGGCTAAAATTTAATTTTATGTATCTTTGAATAAATCTATCACTTAGATGTTTTATTAAAATAAATAGAATTAAAAGTTTGTGTCAACATACCACTAGACATTAACAATAAAGCAAAAGGTATTTCAGATAATCAAATAGTATACAGGACATTGATTTATGGCAACACTGTAAATACTGTTCTCAGTTGCTTAAGCGTTTTAATACATGAAAAATTTTTAAAGTTAAAACAGTAAGGTTAGTGTGCTGGCCAGCTTTAACTGTCAACTTGATACCACCTAGAGAGTCTTAATAAAAAAATATGTAGATCAGGTTGGACTGTGGGCATGTCAGTATGGGATTGTCTTGATTGTTAACTGAGGTAAAAACACCCAGGCCACTGTGCGTGGTGCCATTTTCTAGGCAAGGGATCCTGAATATTACAAGAAAGGAGAAAGCTAGCTAAGAACAAGCAATCAAGAATTCACATAGTGTCTTTTTTCTCTTAACAGTGGATGTGGTGCTGCAGCTTTCTTCCATGACTTCCCTACAGTAATAAATTACAATCTGGACCTGTAAACCAGAGAAACTTCTTTTTCGCCCCTGGTTACTTTTTGTGAGGGTATTTGTCCTAGCAACAGAAATAAAACCTGGGCAGCTAGTTATAAACTGGAATCAATTGATAAATGATCTCATGTTTGTAATGTTGACATAAAATATTATAGCAACAAGCATTTTAAAGCTTGTTTTGTTTCTATAGGAAACAAATGTCACATCGTGTGTGACATTGTTGAGTGTTTGCAGTGTATGTCATTGTTGAATATGTTTTCATTTATCATTTTTGTTGTAGAACTACTCTATAGCTTCTTAATTCCATGCAAGTTTAGGATTCATGCAATGTCTAGCAATATAGTGACCTTATGTGGGGAATTCTCTAATATTGAATATGAGCTGCCTTAGGCTATTGATAAGCTAAATTAACTGTCACACATTGCTTAAACAGTCTAACTTCAGAGCCTGGCCTCAGCTGCTCTGATACCTGAGGGCATTAGGTGTCTGTGTACTAACAGTACTGACCAAGCCCAGACTCATAGCTGTGTTAGTTCTTCTTATCATGGTCAAACATCCTCCAAATCCTTGGCTTAATCTAAAGATCAGACGATCAGACTCTCCAGGCAGGACAGTTAGATGTATAAAATTAATCCATTTGTGAGGAAAGAAACTGATAATATTGTTCTACAATTGGGCAGTGATACTATTAAGGAAGGTAGGTACATATAATTAAGGCAATCATTTTAAATTGATGATAGGAACCCAAATGAGGCTACCCTTAGTCACCTTGAGAATGTTTTTCCAGTCAAGGACATTGCTATTTCTCCCTTTATCATATACAGAAAAACTAATTCTTATTGAGGAATAAGAAGTGGGAACAAATAGAGCAAATTGGTGGACCAGGAAGGAAAAAAAAAAGCCCTATAGGAAGAAGAGACATGAAACTCAATTCTAAGACACTGCACTCTGTAAAAAAAGGAGCTGAGGACACCCTGAGTAAAACAAACAAAGAACAAAGCACCAAAAAAACAACCCAGGAAACCAAATATGTCAAAATGAAACTTTCTCAAGTTTCCTTCTGAGAGAAATGTACTCACTAAGGCCATTTTAGTCTTCTTAAAAAAAAAAATCCTCATTTTCAATGGCATAATCTTTGGGAACATGGCTACATAACATTAGATTTGCTTATAGCATTATAGTTCACAGCAGTGCTGCTTGATGCAAACAATAACAACTTTACACTCTAAAAACCTTCTGTGGTCATTAACAAGTAAAAATAATTTCCATGATATATTTTATTTCATCCAGCATGTCCAAAAATATTTCAACATGTGATAAATAATAAATATTAATGTGATAGTTTGCATATTTTTGAATTAGGCCTTCAAAACATTTTTTCTTTTCAAAAATTTTGCAGCGTGTCTCAAATTCCAGGAGCTGGAAGTATTTAGTGGCCACGAGACTTGTGGCTATGGCACTAGACAGCACAGGCTGGGAGAAGTTTTTCCTCAAAGATTTGGCAGTGTATGTGCTTTTCCTTCAAATCTATCATCAGTGTATTCTTGTTTACAAATTATTTGAGTTAGCATTAATTTAGAACAGCATGAACTTGAATTTGTTTGTTTCTATAGAATTACTAATTATACTTTCTGGGGTCTAGGTTTTGAATCTGATCATCTGGCTAATTCTTCTGCATTATTCCATCTTCTGAAGATGCTTTCACTGGAGCATGGCTAGCTAAATCCACCTAAAAGTTCTAGAACAAACCATTATAATCACTGTCCTAAAATGCTAAAATATGGGGCTGCTGAGTAAAGAGTTACTGAATGAGGTAAGGGGATACAGTGGCTTGTTCTGTATTTATCTTTTGTGGTTATCCTGAGAGGGTAGCAACTGTCAGACTTATCTGGCGTCTATGACGTGACAGCCGGCATTGATATACCAGGGATGAAGACAGTCCCTATGCTCAGCAATGTGTAGTGCTATGCCCCAGGGGACTTTACAAGAGACACTGAAACAAACATGTCAAGACACTGGTACAATCACACAGGTTAACAACTAAAAAACTGTGGCATGGCAGACAAACTGGGTGCCGTGGTGGCCGTGGGAAGTACTCACTTTTTCAGCTCCCTCTGCTTCTTTTTGGCTTGTGCATGCCACTGGTGCATACCAGGGGAAAAGCCACTTGTGTGATGTAAAAAAAACATATCACCTAATAAACCTACATTTGATTGAGAAATTATTCTATCACAGCTGTCATTGAGTTCCATAGAATTATTATCACAACAGGTGCATCACATTTTATGAATCAGAATTCTGCCTGCTGATTCATAAACTGGCCACTATGCAGTAAGAATACGAAGCATCAAAGAAAGCATTACACAATCCTCATGCAGTAAAGTCATAATCCATGTCTCAGAAACAGTCAACACAACACTAGGTGGAGATTTAAAAGGAACCTGGCACACACAAATGTTCTGAATGTGAGAAGATGATGATATTTATGATTTCGTCTCTAAATTAAAAAAAAATTAAAAACATAATTGTGCATGAAATTTTGAATTCAAGCTGAGACTATGATGATAATATCATATGAGTGGAAATGATTACGGGGAAGTAACAACAAAATTTAAGGGCTGGGAGACAACTGGAGCCTGTTTTAATTGTGGAAATCCCAAGATGCACATGAACCAACAATAGCACAGGCTCATCACCTGCCAGGAATGCCAAGCGCTCACCTGCCAATCATTTACAGAGGTATTATGGGCTGGATAATTTGCGTATGGAATTCACAAAGGTCTGACTCTGATGGGCAGGTGATCATTGTAAAATAATATGTATTTCATTATATCAACTCAGTAAAGGACAGTCAACTTTATGACACTGAAGAAAAAGCATCTTTTCTTTATGGACAACAACAAACCCACTGTGACAACATGAAATTTATTTCCCAATCCTAGAAATCTTTAATAACTTAAAAATTTATCCAATTTTGGTGTTATGTAATTTTCATTACTTACAACGTGGCATTTAGAATAAAATAAAACCACACATGTTGGCAGCAGCTGGGGACCAGATCTGCTGATATTCTGAAAATAAGCCGCCATAATTTAGCTTTTGACAGAAATGCGCTTCGCAAGGGCTGTAAATGGCCATTTTTCTAATTCTAGGCCTGAGTGTAATCGGAAGAGAATCGCTGCATTTACAAATGCGTTATAGAAGAAATGAAATGTTTAACATAACAACCTAATCTAAATTATAAGATAAAATGCAAGAAAAAATATTTTTCGTCTCATAGTTTAAAACTGGGAATTGCACAGGGTGGCGGTGATTCGTGCCATAGATATTTATGGAGACTTTTACAGGGTGTTTCGGGAGTCCCCGGGCATGTGCAGGAGCAGTTAGTTTCAGCACGCCTTCCAAGACAAACGTAGACTTAAAAAAAAAAATGTGTGTTGCAATAAAGGCTGAAAATGGCCCTTCAGGGCTCAAAATAGAGACGGTGTTTCCTCATCAAGGCCACCAAGTGTGAAGAGGAGCAAAGAGCCATTTTCTGCATGGAGACTTGGGGACTTCCGTTTCATTCCTGTAACTTAGTTATCGACATAAATATGTATAGACAAATGTGTAGTACGCAAAGTCACAACAGAAATATAGTTAACATTTAAGAAAATTTAGAGCATCTACTGGTAAACTGACATATGTATATAAAATGACTGTATTTATTCAGGAATTTGATTCTTTTTTTGCTTGTTATTGTTATTTCTCAAAGTTACTGTAAGACTCCTTTTAAAGAAGTAGAGTGTTATACTTGCACGCATATTGTCTTAATTTTTAAAACTAATGCTGAATAATGAAAATAAATATTCATGATCATGAACTAGTTTTTTTTTTTTTTTCTTTTACAATTTTGGCTTTCACTCATATTTGTACAATTGTTTCATTGAAACTGATTTAAAAGATTGACTTGAGTTAGTTTTTTTTTTTTAGCTGATGATTACATTTTTTTGATACATTAACATATGTCAGCTTCCTACAGGAACCCTATGGGTCTGCCCACCTGTGATGTCACAGTAAGGAGGGGCTTTTCTTCTGCAGACTCCTCCCTCGGTATCTCCTTCATCACCATGGCAACAGCCTTATCGGCAGCCCTAGAGCCTTTTCCCTACAACAGTGAAATCAACAACGAATGTGTCAGGAGGCGTCTTGAAGTTATTTGTGACAAGATAGGCTAATGTTTAAAGAGCAATCCGACATGAGTGAAGAGATGGGCTGCTGCCAGGGAATCTTGAGGCTTTTGGCTGAGGAGAAAACACACAAAATCTGAAAGATTATTTGTGAACTTTTAGTTAGCTACTTTTCACCCTTTACAGCGGACCTGTTTAACATAGTATTTTTATATGTATAATATATTTGGAGGCAATTAACATGATATGAACATATTTTTATAGTATCAATTTTAGCATGCTATGACTTTCCTGCTGTGTTCATTTGTACATTATAACTAGATAGCCCCTAGATACTTTGGTTTAGGGCAAAGTGGTCTTTGGAATCTCATTTTTCTGTGAATTTGGCATAAGGTGTATACAAACTTCATCTTGTAATTGTTCTACAGTGGCTTCACATACCAGGGTGTTCCTTATGGTGTTCTGTGAGATGGACTGACCTGAGGAAGTAAAGTTTCTTCCTGTAAGCTTTTTGAGACCAAGGAACTTCAGCATAATTTTAGAAATGTCTTTTAATTGAATTCTCTAAGTATATAAGTAAGATGTTCCCACTGGGGCAGTGATCTCGCTGTATCTGGTGTCAGTTTGTCTCACATAAGGAGAATCATGAGTCAGCCAGGGGTGTCAGCCTTCTGTCCTTTCAGCTGACCAGATTTTCAAGTTTATCAGAGTAAATATGGGGATGCCATCATGGAACAAAGCAAAGCAAAACAAAATAATACATCGCTTTCCCAATAATCTCAATATTTTCAAAACAAAAACTTTGATTTTTCTCAGGTCTCTTTGGCAGAACCTCCCTGGAGAAAATAATTTTATATTAATTACACACATAATATTTGTGTTGTCAGTCTACTTAAGATATAGCTGTCTCACAAGTAAAAAGACACATGGACAGGTGCTGTGTGTGTGTGTGTGTGTGTGTGTGTGTGTCTGTTGGAACACTGCCCGGAAAGGAAATTAACTCCAGAACTCACTAAGACTCAGTAGCCTCACCTGATACAATGCAAAAGGGCTCCAATTATATTAGTATTTTAGGTATTCCAAAGACATGTAGAAAGCAGGTCCCGTTTAGGGAGCAAACCCCCCATTTTCTCAGGTTCTAACTTCCTAAAATGTAGCAAATTATAGCTTATATTTATGGGAGAAAGGAAACCTTTTTGTACAGTTAACAGATTTTAAGATGTGTGGATCTTAAAATGTGTTAATATGTGTGTTTATAGTTCTGTAGCTTTGGTTTGGCTTAATGACTGCATTATTAAATGACCATGTGTTTGTTTTCAAGATGGGATAGCAAGTACTGGAAAGCTTATCTCCTAGATACATCAGTTATAATAATTTTCATATGTGTTATCAAAAGACTATGTGGCCTTGATCCTTAGACTCACTGACTTCTGGAAGAATAAAGGGAAACGAGGTTTCACTGCAGAGCCAATTGGGGTAGACAAGAACTCCAGTTTTCCTCTTTAATGAAGTAATGTGACTTTCCTAAAATAGATAATAGCACAATTCTAAATTCTGAGGAAAGATGTATGGGCTACCATTAAGCCGTTTAGCATGTCTTTCATATATTAAAGTTGTTTGAAACAGTGCATGCTATTAACCTTACAATATGTTTATAATCAGTGCTCATTTATAGAAAAAATCTACTTTATAACATTTATGTCTGTAACTTTTCTTTTCAAGAGCAAAAGTTTTTTGTGAAGAAGTCTTTCCATGCTCTAAGACATTCTACTAATACAGCAATAAACAAAGTGGCATGCTTATATTCACATCCCTACTATATTGAAAAGAGCAAATCTAGTATTATAAGGTATAGTTAAAAAGCAGTAACTCAGACTCTTCTTGCGATGAGAAGGAAGATATCAATTGATAAGCATCTCAAAAAATTTCAGGGGAATTTTTCAAAATATCATTTCTTTGAAATGCTACCAATCTATAAACTACACAAAGAGAATTTTTACATGTGCAACTATAATAGCTAGAATTAGCAAGAGACATGCTTTTTACTAAAACAGAAACAAAAACCAAACAAAAATAAGTCCTTTCATGCTGAACTCTAGAACAAAGCAGTGGTCGGCTGAAAGGTTGGACCATAAACACATGCGGGGCTTTGCATTTCTTGCAGAAAAACCCACCAAAGCCAGGGTCAGGTCACTTTTTTGAAGACAGTGCCATTTTTTCTTCAAGGTTACACCTACTACCTGGAAAGAGTCATGATACTTGGGTTAGTTCCCTCTTGTAACTGTTGGCTTTAGAGCCAACACCCCATGAGCTTTGTTGTTTAACCATGTGGTACAGTGTGCGCTCAGAGGGGAGCTTGGTGGCTGCAGAAAGGGGATTTGAGAGGCTACTGAACCCAGTGGATCCATTCATCTAACAAAGAACCCCTCCCTTCTGACTGTCCCCTTAATCTGGTGTCCTCCATTTGGCTGTTATTGGTGACTTTCCTCCTAATTTGTAGGATGCTGCTCTTGAAATTTAGAATGCGGCTGGCACACAATATAGCAGCTGTTCAATTTTGCCATCAGTAGCTCTCAGTGCTAACAGTAGAGCCACCAGGGTGGGAGGTGGCTCTTCATAGAGGTCAGTTGCTTAACACATTTGAAGAAACCCATATACTCAATAGTTCAACTTTACAAACGTAACTGTGCCAAAAGGTCAACACTGAGTTATTATTTGAAACCACATGAAGACAACAACATGAAAATACAACCAGAAATACATTTAATCGAGAAGCAAGTTACATATATGAAGCTATTTATCCTACCTTGTGCTTAACAAGAACAGGAAAGAAGTGGATTAGGAGGAGATTAAATTTTCCACGTTAGGACAGCCTTGGCTATTATTTCAGGCATGTCTTTTCTGATCATATGTGAAATTTACATTTCCACATTTCCTTGTTGAATTTATTAAGATGGTTTTAACTAGAAAACATTGTGTGCAAAAGGTAATATTTTTCTTGGTGCTTTGCCAAAAGAACTCCATGATGTCTCTCATTTCTTTATCATCATCTCATTCTTCAACAATAAAGTGACTGCCTGTTAGACAGTTCTTGAGAACAACCTTTTCAACTCCTGCTTGGAAAATGGGAATACACCATTAAAACATGGGGTTCTGGCAGATACATCAACATTTGCCATTTAAGAAAGCTGAGCTTTGATTCACTGCTTTTCTTTTTGGTCATATAGAATGGAAGATACAGAGCAATGCTGGGTGTCATGGGCTGCCTCAGGCTGGGGAGCCAACAGAGGTCTTCAGATCGCTGCTATACCCTCTGACTCTCAGAGAAGGGGATGGAGCCACCAGGAGATGCAACAACGAGTTCAGCATTCTACCAGAAACCCGACAAAGTTTTGGTATTTGATCTCCTGATAAATTATTTGTGGAGATGTACCTCACTTGGACACTTGTAAGACTGAAAATCAGAGGGATTTGGCCACAGCTCATCTGAAGCATAGGAGGGACCCAGACCAGCTAGCTGTGCCCGTGTCCACCCTTCCTACCACATCACAGTATTTCAGGGCTGAGGGCGGCTCTCTTCTCTACACTGAAATGACTTGCTTAGGATATCAGTCACATTTCAGGCAATAGTCACTCTTCAGTGTCATCACTCAGACCTGCCACAAGCAAACTATTGGTTTTTGGTCATGGTTGGTTTTGCCAAAAGGTCTCATTGTGTAGCCTAAGCTGGCCTGCCAATCACTATATAATGCATGCTGCCTTGAAGTTGTGTCAAGGTTCCTGCTTCAGACTTTCAAGTGCTAGGATTATGGAATTCTTTTTCCATTCTAGGAGGATCAGCCATTCATAATCTCACTTGGAAGCACATTTCTAATGAGATGCTTTTGTTTGTTTGGCCTTCATGTACAACTAACCCAAGTATTTCACTAGTGTGATCTTTCTATTTTAGATCATAGCAGCTTCATAAATGTTAGAACCAAAGAACTCCTTTGGTTCTTTCTAATGATGAGTGCCAGTCTGCCATTTTTATGAAGATCCTTGACATCTATCTGAGTGCCTATCTGAGTGTATAATACACAGATAGTCAATTCATTTGTGATCAGTCTGCTAGTTAGAGATTTTAGCTACTGTGGAGTTTGTGGTTTAAAAATTATGGCATTTAGTGTGTGTGTGTGTGTGTGTGTGTGTATGTGTGTGTGTGTGTGTGTGTGTGTGTGAGAGAGAGAGAGAGAGAGAGAGAGAACATATGTGGAGTTCAGAGAACAACTTGAGGTTGGTTGTTCTTTCCTTCCACTGTGCCAGTTCTGGGGATCAAGCTCATGTCATTAGGATTGGCAGCAAGTGCTTTTACTGCCCGAGCCATCTTATTGGCCACATAAAGTTTGTAATTTAAAAAAAAATGTTTTCATTATCTTTAATCTCTCACATTATTACAAAGAAATGAATATGAAATAAAGAAATGAAAATGCACCCAAATAAGGAAAAAGGCAAAAGATGACAAAATTAGATACTCCTCTTAACCTGGAATTAACATGGATTTAAGATCTAACCTTTGGGTTTTGATTTGAAAAATCAATATATAAGGGTATCCAAAATGGAGAAACATCAGAAATGGGAAAATAAAAATAGAAGCTTATATCTTCTTAAATTTTCCACAAATACTACATTTTATTTTTGACTACAGAAATGTAAAATTTCTTGGGGTAAATGTTTGAAGGACTGACATGTCCACGCTCATAAGTGTGATTTGTCGCATATACACTCACAAGCACAAGCCCCTGCAGTCTTCATAATTTTGAAATGTTACTCAGTTTTGTCTTATCCCACCTGCAGGAAGCTGCTACGACAAAGCCAATCTCTGCTGGTTGCCCTTTGCTGGCCTGTGCATAGTCACATAAGTATCCTTTCTCTCGGGAAGCTAAATGTCATGGTCTCTTGGGACCTCAACAGGAGAAGAGGTTAGAGCAGAGTTTCCCAGGGGCCTTTGAGCACTGGCCATTCCTGCCTGCCATTTTGTGCTTGTTGCCAGACAGATGAAGCAATGTTGATTTCCAAACATAGAGCAGGCTTCTGCTTGGGCTGATTCTGGCTACCTCTCCCCTGCCCTGAGACCTCCCCATGCCCAGTGTTTCAGTCCTTTAAGTTGTGGAAACGGGACTAATGCAGACATGCAGCTTCTCCTTTTTAACCACCTCTAAAGGAGCTCTGGATTGGCTTCACCCAATGTTTTGTACCTTAATAAAGATTTTTTATTATTATTATCATCATCATCGTCATTATTTTATGTGTGTGTGTGTGTGTGTGTGTGTGTGTGTGTGTGTGTGCGCCCCTGAAGACCAGGCACCCTCTGTAACTGGAGTTACAGGAAGTTGCCAGCTTGCCTGGCATCCAAAATTTCTAAGAGATACAAGCAATCTGAACCCTTTCCTAGGCCCTTACTATCGTTCTTTATTCAGTAAGATGTGCATAGCTACACGTCATCAGTGAAGCTGCCTCATGAGAAGGAAGACTGTGCTTATTTTTCTTTGCACCATTTCTCATTATCTGGCACAGGTCCCCTTGGGCACATAGGTATTTAAGTACTTCCAGTAATATGCCTCTTGGATTTACATTTTCTAACTCTTTAAGATACTGATATAACATAACAAGGCCAACTTTGGCAGAAGGTGATCCCGAGTTAGCGGGAAAGTTTTAATTAGATGTTTAAGGAACTTCACACATACAAATAAAAATTCCTTAAAATTAACAAAGGGTTGCCGGGTGAAGTTGCCTGAAGTTTGCTCTGAAGCACAGACTTTTTTCTTTTAATTAACTGACTCCATTTTGTCAATAAATAGCATGCCATTTGTTCTTCCGAGGTCAAACACGGCCTGCTCCCCTCCCACCATGTCCTCAACCATGTTTACCCTCCACAGATGGTCAAGGTGACGGCCAGCACTCAGGCCTCCTCTCCTGACACTAGCTCTGGATTACAGATGTTTTAGTGTCAGTCTTGACTAAAGGGCCTCTAAACCATCACTTCATCTTAAGAGCAAGCCTTTCATTATGCTGCAAGCAACTTCCTCTACTGAGGGTGTACTGATTTAAAGTGTTTCTTTTCTTCTGACCTCACTTTTACATTGGTGGTGGCATTAATAATGTATTAAGAAATTAAGAAATAAATACAGAATGTATTTTTGTATGATAAATCTCAAATCTGTTATGTTTTGAAAGGTCTTTGATTGTTGTGTGAAGAATGAATTACCTAAACATATTCTTGTCAAATATCATAGGTCATTTGCACCCTTTGAGGGGAGCTCGTTTAAAGGAAAGATCGCCTTTTCATTTTTTAACCTGTCAATAACTCCTCTTTCCCTCCTCAGGACATCTAGTCTTGTACAAATGGACACGAATCTCAACACTGGGGAAGGGCTGACATACAGGTCACTCAGCACCTACACACATAGTCACTGGGACTCAGCTGGGGCCTGGAAAGAGTGGCCGTGGTCTCTTTCTGAAAAGTCTTGAGGCCTGGCACCTACATGTAAGCAGGAGGCCAAACTGCTGAGTAAGTTGATCTTAGAATGGTGAGCAGTGACAATAGAGAATGGTAGGAGCCACATGCAAAAACTGGGCTCTTCTGTTATCTTCCACATTGTCTATTGTGGAACATATTTCAAGATAAACAGAACTGGAACATATTCCAAGACAAACAGAATAGATGGGAATCTCTACAGATAAATATGTAGTCACCAGAAGAAATGTTCCCTTGGGTCAGTATGGTCACCTCTCAACCTTATTAACACCAGGATTAAGATGAATTTCCCAAACTTCTGGTACATACACTACAACAAAGAACATATAACAAAGAATTTCATCTACCTGCCAAAGGTGGCTTTTAAATGCTTCATATTGTTACCTTGAAGCAAATTTGAGGCTTTCCTGGACTCCTTTCTTGAAAGACTATACATTAAAAGTCCAGTTTCCAAATTATAGAATTAGAGTTAGCAAATCTACCTAGTTGTTATTCAGTAGAATAACCCTGCTTCTGTTTAACCCCGGAGGCAAACTATTAACCAATGAGTTAGAATTTACTTCATTGTGAATATTTTAGGAATATTCTATTTCTAAATGATGCCCCAAAATTGTGGCCCTGAAGACCAATTACCAGTACCTTTCCTTATGTTCTGAGAGGTACAAGTTTTGCTTTTTGTTTTGTTAGTTTTTTGTTTTGTCATCCTTCCCAGTCATTAAAACACTATAGTTTTGTTGACGTAACTTAGGAAAAAGTGATCTCCAGAAAGTAGGCCAAATTCCTAAGTCCCCAGGCAAGAAGGTCTATAGCTAAGGTGGCCCATCGCTTGACTTCCTTTAAAAAAAATGAAAGATGAAATTGAGGCTCTGGTAATGCCTACCCTACTATGCTTTTCTAACTCTGGAAATGTGTGGCTTTGCTTTTCTCTATACCACTGGGTCCCTTAAGTGCAGACAGTCTCCTAAATCTTGTGGGGAGTTAAGAGAGGCACAGAAAGAATTTGCATTTGCGGTCACAGCCAGTCCAGCCAGGTGTGGCCAAGGGATGAGCAGCTATGGGTGGCAGTTGGGGAGAGGAAGGGAGAACATTTGTCCTGTTGCACCAGTGCAATTAGACTCAAGAGAGAGTTCCAATCCCAGCTTTGCCTTTTATATATATTCTTGCTAAGTCTCTGTTTTGCCTTATGGAAATAAAGACTACATGCTTCAAAGATATGACATAGTCACATAAAAGCATGGCATATGAGAGGTACACAATAGCTGCTAAACTATGAACTGCTGAGTGCATGGACTCCATCAATCTGCAAATATATAGTAATATGCTATAGTTGTAGCAATTCATGGAGTAAATACCAGTAGCTCAATGTAAGCTATTGCTTGACCCTGCCTATCAGCGTTAAACTGGTCTATTGTGACTTACATATGATGGCATCAGCTTCAATGGTGTCCAGAGGGAACTTTACATGATAGAATTCCTGGGATACCCAAGTGTTGAAAATAAAGCCAATTCCCTTTCCATAATCACTATAAACATGGAATTGCCATTTCCATTGATAGCTGTATCATCTTTGCTTAGTTCCAAATATATGTTTTGTTATAAATCCAATAGACAGATAAAATAAGTTCTTGATTTTCCCATGAATCTGCAAGCCCAAGTTCAGTGTGAGACCCTGTCTCAAGAAATAAGTTGGAAAGTGGTAGAGGAAGATACTTGATAATCAATCTCTGCCCCCATATTTTATCCATATATATATATATATATATATATATATATATATATATATATATATATGACACACACTACAAACACACATGCCCACATGCATAAGAACAAAGTCACAAAACACTATTCCATTTTCTCCCGACCCATGCTTATTGTCATCTGGAAGTTTGGGCTAGGGAGACAGCTAGGAGAGTGACTCTATAGTGAGTGTTGAGATTGTGGCTAAACTCAAGACCCACCCCCACTCCTCTTAGTTTATACTTGGGTTCTGAGAATGGAAGAGACCTTTATGCCTTTTCCAAGTATCATAATATTTGAATATCAGCTAAAAAATGCTATAAGATGCTGGGTATGCCCCAACCCAGCTGTGTGTGACAATATGGCTTCCTGTGTGTGTGGGTACCGAGGCTGAGTGCATCCTGAGTGGACAGAGCACAGAAAGTGGAGTTAGAAACTGAGGGCTGGCCTCTAGAAACAGCACTTTCCTTTCTTGTTTGACCTTGGGCAGAGAATTTTAGTTCTCTTTAAGCTGTCAGGTAAGAAGGAAGTGGAAAGCAGTCTCATTGTTTCTGCAGAGGTTTTGTGAGACTTCAACGGATAATAACATGCGAGGGTGACCTTCATTATGCGCTAATAATGCCTTAAATCAGCAGAACTCCATTAGCTGAGTCAATGATTGCTCATACGCACTGGGAGCCTTAGTATCAGAAAGAACTATTACTCTGAAACAGTAATCTGATTAAGCGCGGTATGATGAAGTGAGAAGTGAGAAGACTCCATGACAACGAGAACCTGAGCGAGCCTGATGTGGCCTTTTCAGGTCCAGATGTAGACTTCCAAAGCCTGTAAGGTTGGGGTGAATCCACAGGCCATTTCCTGTGCTCGAGGGCTGACAAACAGTGTGAACAAATCTACTCAATCAAGTGTATGTGATGGAAGAAGTGATGACTTTCAACTTGCAAATTCTAAGAAAGAGTTCAACAAAGAGGACTCGGGTTCCGGAAACATTTCTAATAGTTACGAAAGGTTCACTAGCTTGACTGGTGTATTGGCATTTCATATCGTGCTTCCTGAGCACGTGGTTATACATGTGTGTGTAAGTGTACATTTGCATGTATGTGGATACATGTGGATGTCAGAGGACAACCTTGGATGTCATTCTTCAGATGCTGTCAACCTTGATTTGAGACAGGGTCTGCTGCTAGCCCAAGCTCATCACGTAGGCTAAGCTGGGTGGTCAGTAGCTTATGGATCTGGCTGTCCCTGCTGCACCATCGCTGGGCTTATAGGGCTACACTGCCATGCCTAGATTTTGTAAGGCAGGTTCTGGAGATCAGACTCAGGTCTTTGTGCTTGCAAGGCCAACATTTTATTACTGGAGCCATTTCCCACCTCTGCATCTTGCATTTGAGTCTAACAAATTCGCACAGTTGTGCACACCACTTTGTTCTTGGTTGTACTGAGTTACTTCTATTGCCCTGCACATGAAGCATGGCCACATACATGTTCCAAGCTAGAAAGCTGTTCACAAGCTGTGTCTCAGTGCACCAAAATGGGTAGAGAGAATTTTGACAAGGTCTTTAAGTTGAATTGAGCTCCATTCAACCTGCTAAATAGTGCATTATAATCTCTTAGGTCCCCATATAAAAGTAACTGCATTGCCCTGATATTTTATTAGATAAATTGAGATTGATACTGGGTCTGGATAGATCCTATAGCTATAGAAAAATCATTTCTCTGGCATAATATTCTATTTATTCCCATATTAGTATATAATAACTGATTATTACAGTTGCTTATGATATATTCTATATTATATAATGTATTACATACAACACACACACATACACACACACAACACACACACACACACAAATTAATCTTTCTTCTCACCTTCCCCTTAAGAAATCTCTCATCTTGAAGAAAAAAAATCCCATTCTGTCTCAGAGTCCAGAAGGATTTAGTAACATGTCTGAAAACACAGCTGGGAGGGTCACGTGAAGAAGACAGATGTTGTGGTGTGGGCATAGCCCTCGGGGTGAGGTCACTCCATTCCTCCAAGGGAAGAGGAGGCTTCTGGTCTTGTACCGATAATGAGGAGAGAGCTGCCACTGAAAAAGACATGCCTTCTTTTCTGTGCGCTCGGGCATTGAAATTGAGTGAACTCATTCCCGCTTCCTACTGCGCTTGTTATGTAAAGCTTTACATTTTCCATTGCACCCCAAACCTCGAAGATAACCCTTTCAATTTCTTAGCTTACAGTGGTGCATTCTCTAAACTGTAACTATTGAGAATTTGCCAGGGTAGTCTCTCTAAGGCACTGGTTCTCAATCTGTGGGTCAAGACCCTCTTGAGGGTGGGGTCAAAACCCTTTCACAGTGGTTGCATGTCAGATATCCTGCATATCGGATATTTACATTAGGATTCATAAAAGTAACAAAATCACAGTTGTGAAGTAGCAACAAGATAATTCTATGGTTGGGGGTCGCCACAGTATGAGGAACCGCAGTAAAGGATGGCAGCGTTAGGAAGACTGAGATCCACTGCTTTTAAGGTCTGCTGCCCATGCTATCCTTTAGGTTGCCTTAGCAGCTGTAGGTTGAATTTATTATTAATTCGTTCAGTAGTATTTAAAGGTTAAATTCATCTTCTGGTCTTATTTTCATTCATAATAATATTTTTAAAATCTTCATTGTGATTTATTTTAAGAGATTTAAAAAAAAACATCAATGAAGAATTTGACTTACAGTGTTGTAGATTTTCTATATGAAAATCTTCAAGGTTTGGAAACTTTACAACATTTTTTTGTTGTTGTTGTCAAACTTACCCTGGAGTTTTAAGAATAATTTATCCAATTGGCTTGGCATTATCTTAAAAATGGAAGAGGGAAGTTAGTAGTGATTTGAATCAGCAATGTTCGCTTCAGGCCCAGGCATTTGAACACTTGGTCCCTAGTTCGTGATGCTATTTGGTAAAGCTATGGAATATTTAGAAAGTGCAACCTTGCTGGAGGAAGTACATCACTAGGGGTGGGCTTTTGGGGTTCATAGACACACCCACTTCCTGTTCTCGTCGCCTTCTGTGTATTGGTGAAATGTGGTGGGCCATTTTCCTGCTCTTGTCACCATGCTTTCCCTATTTTGTCAGGCCCTCCTCCTCTTTCTTCCTGCAGCTTCCCAGTCCCCTAAGTCCTTTCCATGATTTCTCTTTCTTCACTTGCCGTTAGTTCCCTTCTCATTGCTTTATCACCAATTCCCAATTCCACTCACCCTTGCCCTTCCTGTCCAAGCTCACTGATACCTTCCCTAACTGCTCTGGACTTTGACTTTTTTTGAGGTTGGCATTCAGCTTCCTTCTGTTGTGTGTTACCACAAATACAGGGCTTTTTGAGTCACTCAGGTGCTAGATAAAGCTTTGTTGAATGAATGAATGCATAGAAAGATGCAACATTGTTTCACCTGTTTCAGATTTTGTGAGGTTTTTTCTGAACTTAAGCAATGGCAAGGTAATGATCTCCTTCCCAAACACCTTCAGTCAGAGACCAGGAAGATAAAGCCTCCTGGATAAGAGTCTAATAGAGTCCCACCAGTATTAAAGAACAAGCCTTTTAAGCACCATGACATAATCACTAGCCCTTTCAATATTTTTAATATTTTCCATAAAACTGTATGAAGGAAGAGGACTTCCATTTACTTTGAAATCAAACAGAGTATTTCTTTGAAGGAAGAAGCAAGTAGCTATATGGAAGAAGAATGAAGACTGGCTAAAAGAGCTTTACAAGTTAAAATAACTGCTTTGTGTGTGGCAATATGGTCTTCTCCCATCCACCTCCTCTTGCTTCTGCTGGGGACACAATGATCTGTTGTAAGAAACAGTCTTTTTCTAACAGGAACTCAATGGCTGGCTCTTTGGCCTCCGCACCCCCCAAGGGAGGAGCAGTTCTGTTAGGCCACAGAGGAGAGCTTTGCAGCCAGTCCTGAAGATACCTGATAAAACAGGATCAGATGAATGGGGAGGAGGTCCCCCCTATCAGTGGACTTGGCAAGGGGCAGGGTGGAGATGAGGGAGGGAGGGAGGGACTGGGAGGGAATGAGGGATCGGGACGGCTGGGATACAGAGTTAATAAAATGTAACTGATAAGAAAAAAATACAATACAAAAAAAAAAAAAAAGAAACAGTCTTTTTACTTTTCTATTTATAGTGAAGGGATAGAGCCACATACCAGATTCACATCAACAAGGTATGGAAAAGTGAAGAAAACAAAATGACTGCATTCATTAGATACTGGCTCATTGCCATTAAGGAAAAGCCCAGAAAAGCACCCGGCACAGAATAGGTACTTTGTTGCTCGACTATTTTTTAAATGACTTTTTAAAAATCTGTAAAAGCAACCCCCAGTCATTGGTCAGATTGTCCTGGAGACAACAATATTATACAGGCTATCCCTATTGCTCTTGGATGTCTACCAAACTTGATGATGAGACCCTTCTTCTGAAAACACCACACACACTTGTCACTGGGCATGGCGCACTGAGGTTGGTACTGACCAGGAAGCTTCCTCCCTGATAGCTAGCTGTTGTAGTCCCAGAAAGTATCATTCCCATTTTACAAACAGTCTTGCCCAGACGTGAACCCTGTCAGCTACGATAGCAACCAACACACGGTGATGTGCCCACACATGCAATAGTGGAATGGAATAGTGGAATTAACCACTGCTTTCTGGCTGAATTTAAGGCCTATACACAAGAAGGAACACAGGCGCTCCTGAGTGCCAGGGTGAATATGCTATTGTTATTTTGCTAGGCTGGTAATTGTGTCAAGCTGCCCTCTAAATTCACATCTCTATACTTGTATATTAGCATAGCCCACAAAGCTCATCAAAAAGCTTTCAAAAAAAAATTTTTTTTTTTTTTTTTTGGTCTACTGGGAAGTCGTTAATGAATTCACAACTGCTCAAAATGCAGAGAATAACTGTCACAAATAGGATATCTATATCATCCTCTTTCCCTTTACGGCTCAGGGACCATCAGAAAAAGGGGGCAGGGAGATTGTAAGAGCCATTACTAAGGGGGAAACTGGATTGAAATCGTGTCTTCTGACGTGACAAGATCACTACATTCATAAGCTGACAGCGGCTCTGGCTTTCTGCAAAAGACACGCGCAAGATCAGGCCAATCACATTCCAGCAGTGAGTGGGGAGGGGTTTGCGAGGCCCCACCCCTAGCTGAAGAGCTTTCAACAGTTGATGGCTTCTAGGGGTGGGAGAATCAGGTTTTTTTTTTTTTTTGTATGGGCCTTGCTCCAGGGTATGGACCCACGCTCATTAGACTATGGGAAGCACAAACTAGAATCAGTGGGCTATTAAAAAACAAAAAGAGCATGAAGCTGAGGGAGTGGGGAGGTGGGGGTAGATCTGGGGTGAGTGAGATAAATATGATTAAAGTACTTTGTGTTTATGTGTGAAATTCTCAAAGAGTAAAAATTTAAATATTGATAAATGGAAGGTGTGTGTGTGTGTGTGTGTGTGTGAGAGAGAGAGAGAGAGAGAGAGAGAGAGAGAGATCCATAAACCTTTACTAGAGCAGTAGCAGGAGCTCAGAGCCAGAGAGTTCAAAGAGTTCAATATCTCCGAGTTCTCTTTTGTAGGCTAGTGCTGGGGGTGGGGGGGTTGCATCTCACAGTGCCTGAGAGCTTGTAGTCAATCTTATATTGATCCAAAGATTTGAGGTGACCCAGCTGGCATAGAGGTTAAATAAAACCACAGAGAAGAGACTGTAACTGTAATAAAAAAAAATACCTTAAGGAAGAACTTGTGTCTTCAAGTTCACTGGTACTGAGACCCACACAAATTAACTTAGGGAAGAGACATGAACAAGAGTCACCCAATTTTAGAAGATTATTGGAAAAGCTGAAAATTGCGGAGATGTTTTCTGTGAGAATATAGTAATTGTGTGTGCTGCCTGGGGGAAGGAAGGGAGTGAGCCCTTCCTGATCTTCCCAGTTAAACAGATTTCCTGAGCAATATCTGTAAGAAGGAAACACAGGGCCCTGCAGATGAAGCTGGCCCCAGAGAAGGTGCCTGTTATTAGGTGCTGTCTGTCATTTGAAGCTTCCGAGAGAAAAGCACTCCCTTATTTGAGGTGGAACAGCTTCTTCAAACTTATTTGAAGACAGCTAGGAGAGGAAATGAGCAATGGAGTATTTGAATAGTGAACAGAATACTGAAATGGCGTATCTTCAGGTTAGTGACAATAATATCTTGATTTCATGGAAGAAACACGTGAATCCCCAATGGGAAATTTGCCCAAAGACTGGCAACTAGTTACTAGAGTGATAATGGTAGTAGATGCAATATAGCTAGCTTTCAGAGACCTGGCTGGGTACTAGTTCCCGGACCTGCCTTGGGTACCGAATCCCAAAAATGTCCAGGTTTCCTTCTGTGAAGTGACATGTGATGCACATCCTTCCACATGCTCTAAACCGTCTCTAGATTAAGCACCTAAAATGACGTAGGCACTCTGTAGGAAGTCATTATGCATTAGGGAACTATGCCGTAAAAGAAAAGCCATGCTAGGATGGATGAGATTTCTTCTTGTGTATTTTCAACTTGCGGTTGTTTGAATCCAGATTGGTGGAACCCAGGGGCACAGGGGCATTTTAAGAGTACCCAGGACTGTCACAAACACTGTTTCGGGTGTGTGTACAGATGTGCAAACACATGTGTGTATGTGTATTTGGAGGGCAGAGGTCGGCGTTGGGTATCTTCCTCAATCATTTCTCTACAGCTTCTCTTTTGTGAGAGAGGGTCTTCCAGTGCGGCCCGGGATTAGCTCATTAGTCTAGCCTAGCTGACCACAGAGCCCTGTGTTCTCCCGTCTCCACCTCCCCAGGGCTTCAGTTATAGGTGCGGATTGCCTGGCTCAGCTCTTTCACATGTTCTCATGCAGAAAGCACTTCACTCATGGAGTCATCTCTCTGCCCCACTTTATAGACTTTGCAGGGCACTAGATCAGCAGCGGTCTTCAGATGCATCATTTCATCACACCCATCGCACCGACCACAAAGCAACTGAGACTGAAAGGTAAAGGGGGACGAACTACCACACACCAGAGCCAAGCCTTAAGCCCAGCCGCTGTGTGTCTAGTACTGTGTTTTATTGGCTTTCCACAGTGCTGTGATTAGAAGCAGAATCTGTCAATGCCAGATCCACATGCTTAGCCAGCCTTGGCTCTGTCAACATCCGTGACCAAACTAACAACCAGGCCCTTTGCTATACTGGGGGGTTCCACTGGACATTTAAGATTTACACTGTCATTTACCTCTTCCTTGGACAAAAGTCCATGGATTCTGGGCAGCCTGTCTGGATAAACCCTTCTGTTATACAGGCCCACACCTGGGTGGAGGGAGGGCCAGGATCAGCACCTCAAGCTCCTGCCCTCTCTTCTTCTCTGCTCTGGACAAGTTATGTTGAAATTCTGGGGCCATGGAACTTATTCATTAGTAAAACTCTCTCTAAACCCCTCTCAGAAGGCAAAAAGCCTAAATTTAATCCCTGCACTCTCACTTAATGAGAGACACGTTTCTGTGCATTCACTAGCTCATCTGTCACTCGGGACCCCTGTTATGCATTTCACACTGTTGGGGTGGAGAAGCCCAGGATGAGCCCGAACACTGTGATACTTGGGAAACCTTTGTTCCTCTTCTTCCTTGTTTTCTTCCCAACCCTTCTTTTTGACAAGATAAACGAACTCACTGTTGTGTGTGTGTGTGTGTGTGTGTGTGTGTGTGTGTGTAGGTGCACACATGCACGAGTAGCTGGAACAGCTCCAAGGATGACTTCAGCTGTCATTCTTCAGGCATTATCCATATTGCCTTTTGAGATTGTTTCTCTCATTGGCCTGGCACTCACCATGTAGGCCAGATTGGCTGTCTAGCAAGCCCTAAGAATGTCCCATTGCCGATTATATGCACAGATTATATATATTACTCCCAGTATTTTTTTTTTTTGTAATATGAGATCTAGGAGTCTTTTACGCTTGAGAGGCGAATGCTTCACTGACCAGCTCCCCAGCCCCAGTGCCAACGAAACTGACATTTGAAAAATGTGTACGGATGTTGTACCTACGTGTGTGGCTATGTACTACATGTGTGCCCGGTGTCCTCAAGGGCCAGAAGACAGTCTTAGATATCCTGGAACTGGAGTTACAGATAGTTGTGAGTCACCATCTGAGTGGTGGAAATTGAACCGGGGTCCTTTGGAAGAGCAGCCATCTCTCCAACATCCTCCTGTGATTTTTAAATGGCATAATTACAATGCTTACTACGCACACACATGTACTTGCAAGCTCTCTTCCAAAGGAGCCAGGCTCAATTCCTACTGCTCATACGGTTGCTCACGCCGTGGAGTGAAAACAGGTGAAAGCTCTAAGCTATGGACCTGGAAGCTCATCCTTCATACAAACACTTGGCTTCACCCTGCACTCGAGGGGTTTCACATGCATACGTCCCGTGCAGGCTGCTTATTTGTATAAACCAGTAGAATAAATAAGGTAAAGTGAGTGAGGGAACAAAATACTGCCCAACCTGTCATGTGGGACAGCAAACAGACTCCTTATGGCTCTTCAGCAGACTTTGACAATCCTGGAGTGAAGGAGTGGCACTGGGATTTGGGTCAGAGTCTAACTATGAAGTTGAACATTGTTCCGTATCTATAGCAAGCTGCCTCTCTCTGCAAACTTGAACGCTATCATGGACCAATAACAAATAATTCTGAGGTTTGTGAGAACCTTGTGCAGGCAGAATGGCTCCCTGAGTCCCATCTCAGCAAACACTCCAGGGATCTGTAACAGGCACCCTTGAGTCACACTTGATAGACCTCGGGCTCCAGGCTCCACGGATGCTTCCCTTTGCTGGCCCATCTAGATGAATGTGCGTTTCTTCTGAGTTGCTCATCTGCAGATAGAAATGGTTGCTTCCGGGTGGGCAGCAGGTCTGCCTTAAGAAGGGCTCATGGTTAGGACTTGTGCACACTGTGTTTCTGTAATGAATGCATTTTTCTTACCTTCAAAGTTAAAAAAAATCCCTCATAATTAAATAATTTCTTAAAAGTAGTTCAATTCTAGAAATTCTTTATTTTCTTAGATCCCTGGATTCTCTTAACAAAATATTTATCAGAAAGATCCAGGAAGTGCCTCCTCTAGTTCCCTGCTTTTAAATTTACTATCCAGATGAAAGCAGAGAGGAACTCTGAAGGTTGTGATCTGGACAGAATCTCCACGGTGTGTGCCGGTGGGCACTGTCATGGTGTCTCTCTGTGGGAGTCTTCATGATAAGTATCTTTTAGAACCCGTAAGAGTTCTGTTTGTGTGTGCTTCAATGATGTCTGTAATTACTCCATTCTTCTGTAAGATAGCTTCTTTCCTAATCTTCGAATAGTTCACAAGCTCCCTTGACCTCCTTTTTCAATTGATTTAGTCAGGTTGGTCCTTTAATAAAATATAAGGCCCACTGCATGAGAAGGAACCCACACCTGATGCTGTTTGTATGACCAAGAATAGATAGCCTAGAGACCTCAGGTCAACCCAAACCTGCCTGGTCTAAAGAAAATTCAATGAAATTATTCCTAATGATATTCTGTTATACTCATAGATCAGTGACCTAACCAGTCATCATCAGAGAGGCTTTCTGTGGCTGCAGATGGAAACAGATGTAGAGACCCACAGCCAGACATTATACTGAGAGAGAGAGAGAGAGAGAGAGAGAGAGAGAGAGAGAGAGAGAGAGTTTGTGTGTGTGTCTAATGGAGGTCTCATCAAATCCCTCCCCTTAGAGCTCAGAGAATCCCATGGAAGAAGAGGCAGAAAGATTATAAGTGTCACAGGAGATGGAGGATGCCAGGAGAACAAGGCCCTCTAAACTAACTGAGCAAGGCTCATATGAACACAGAGACTGATGCAACAAACACAGGACCTGCGTTCTCTATACCAGGCCCTTGGTGTATATGACATAGCTATTAGCTTTCAATGCTTTGGAACTCCTGACTATGAGAACTGCTATTATCTGACTCTTGTGCCTACTCTTGGGACTCTTTTCCTCCTATTGCATTGCCGTGTCCGACTTTGATATGAAAGATTTTGCTTCATCTTGATTATATTTTATTTTGTAATTATTGTTTTGTTTTGATCTCTTTGAAGCCTGTTATTTTCTAATGGTAGACAGAACAGGAATCGATCTGGAGGGCAGAGGAGGTGAGGAGGAACTGGGATAGTGGAGAGAAGGAAATTATAATCAGGATATATGTATGAGAAAAGAAACTATTAAAAGCTCCTGAGTTTCTGAGATAGCCCCATATATATATATATATGAGCTATTTATGGGGGTGTTTATATTTTCTTTTCTGATGTGAGTTTAAATTAGACTCATTCCAACAAGGTATCCCAGGTTGGCTTTAAACTTGCTACATAGCCAAGAACAGCCTTGAACTTCTAATCCTCCTTCCCCTACCTCCTGAGTGCTGAGTATACATTTGGTAAGTGCAGTACTGAAAACAAACCCCAGTAAATATTAGCTGTGTTGGAATTCTTGCCTTTCAGCCAGCAAGAGGATTCAAATAGACTTTGGGGTGAGGGATGCTTTCCTTTTCCATGCCCCAGTGAGATTTTTCTCTCTACTCTGTTTTTCTCCTATTTATACCTCTCAGCACTGGGATTGCAAATATGCCCTGTTATGACCTGCTTTTTCCATGGTGCTGGGGCTCAGACTCAGGTCCCCACAGTTATGTGGAAAGCACTTTACTTCCCAGCCCCTAGGCCTTTTTTATTCTCTCTACATTATCCAGTGGCATCGTACCAGAATGCAAGAAGCATCACCATGCCAATCAAAATCAGGCTTTGGAAGCTCACAGACTGCAGTACTTCCTTAAGTAAGCAGTCTACACAGGCAGAATTCACCTTTTTGAAGCCGGGTCATTTTAGCTTAAGTAGAATTGTATCTGTTCAGCTAAAATATCTTTAAATATATCTTTAAAATATCTCTCCCTTTTATCTTTATTCTGCCAGCACTTTGTAACCTACTAAGTATTATCTCTCCATCACTATCCCCCATGACCTACAGGGGTAGGGATGGAGGCTGCAGTGTCACAGAGGTCTCATCTGGGGCATGGTCATGGACCACAGGCTCTTGAGTTCCTGAGATAGCCTCATGCCATCTGTGTCTCTTGTCATTCATTCACTCTCAAATTCTGACCCAACCATTTCCATTCCAACTCCTACACCTTTGGCAAGAAATATCCACACAGCTGGATTAGATTCACAGGGTGTTTTTATTTTTTATTTTTTTTTGCCTCATTAAAGTTTAGTTTCCTTCCAACAGTATGTGTTTTCTCCATATATTAGCCCAGCAATCATTTCAAAGAAAGGAACCATTTCAGGAAAGTGCTTTGGATAAAGGCTTGGGAACGGGGCCTAGAATGAGGTTGCCTCTGCAGTATGCAGCAAGGATCACACAAGTCTCCATCCTCTACACCCCAGTGCATGCATTCTTCATGATTCCCCCCTGAAGCTACCGCAAAAGATTTGTGAATACTGGGGTTGTGTTTGTGGCTTGTAACATTCAGATTATAGAGCACTAAATAACCAGTCAGTGAACATTGTCAGACACTGCACCAGGCTGGGGAGCGTAAGACACATAGATGTGACCCTCAAGGAACTTGAGTTTTAGAAGGGATGAGAAATGTTCAATAAATAATTCCCAAGCATGACATAGAATCAAGGAAGCAGTCAAGTACAGGTGAGATACACATTGTACTTTCTCACCCTTTCAGTGACAATAGGTATTTTTGGTAAAAATTATCCCACGCTTTGCTTTTCACTCTTACTATATCCTCAAGCTTTTCCTATATCTGTAGATAAATGTCTTAATTTTATTATCTTTCTCCAATGCTTATCTGCCAGGCCATACTTTTAGTTATCTACTGTGTTCTGATGATGATGCCTAGTATTTTGTATTTTTGCCACATAGAATTACTGCTATAATAAACAAGCTATTGCACAGGATATTTTCCAAGAAGCAGATTAAGCTCACTATTTTTTTTGTTGTTGTTGTTTTCAAGACAGGGTTTCTCTGTACAGCTAGGACCAGGCTGGCCTTGAACTCTCAGAGATCCACCTGCCTCTGCCTCCCTGAATGCTGGGATTATAGGTGTGCACCACTGCAACTGGCTAAGCTCACTATCTTAAATTTAGGAAATGATCATGTTTGTCAGTAAATCAATGAAACAAACAAACCCTATAAAACCAACCTCCAAACAAGAATTGTACAATTGCTGTGTAAACATTTCAATTACTTGATTACTCTAATACTGTGATTAAATCTCTTATAACTGATATAGTAAATTACAGTATAACACGTAGATAGATAAAATTACTACAGAAAATGTCACCAGCATGAGGTTTTTGAGGGATTATGTTGGAGGTTGTTTTTTCTCTTGGTCCATTATTTTGTACTCAACTAAAGACATTAACTAAAGAGAGAGAGAGAGGGAGAGAGAGAGAGAGAGAGAGAGAGAGAGAGAGAGAGAGAGATATTGTGGCCACATCTCCTTTCCTGCCATCTGCCAGTCATAGCATGCGACTCCGGAGCACTTGACTGTTTTCCTTTCTGTTTGTCTGTGGGTGTTCACCTGAACCTAGGATGCTTCCGTATCTTCTTAGGTTACAATTTTATTCACTTTGGCAATGATTCAGGAAATTCGAACGACAAGTATTGGAGGAGCCTGGGCTTTGATGCGCTTATGTGTTCCCATGTCTCCAAAGCCTACTTTATCATAAAGAGATACTCAATAATATTTACCTAATTAAAACTATTAGAGCTGTAATAGCTTCATTCCCAAAGGAATGTGCCTGCACCGCACCTACACCGTTCTCTTCGTAAGTGTTGTGTGTTTTATGTTGTGTGAAGTGTACATACATGGGTGTCTATGTGAAGGCCAGAGCAGGATTTGTGTGTCACCCTGTGCCTTACTGCCATGAGACAGGCTCTCTCACAGAACTGGAAGCTCAGTTTCATCTAGGCTGGCTATCCATAGCCAGTTCATGGGATCTGCCTGCTTCTGAACCCCCAATGCTGGGATTACAGCCACGCACGGACATGACTGCATTCTCATGTAGGTGCTTGGCATTCAAACTCAGGTCTCCATGTTCACACAAGTGCTCTTACACACTAAACCATCTCTCTAGCCTTTTTGAGTATCCATGTGAAGCTCCTTGGTCTGGAAGGGGGAAGATCTATCTGCAAATGGGAGTGGCTGTGGCCAGGGCTCACAGGGATACTCTCTGGAAATCTTGAGCTTTGAACATGGAGGATATATTAAGATCAACAGGACAAGAGAAAGACATAGCATTTGAACAGTGCACATTTGAGTCACAGATTCACCTCTCCTGCAGGCTCTAGATAAATTTAAAGCACATTTCTTCATTCCCAAACAAACATCCTGTGATTGTTCTAAAACTCAATGATTCTCCCAAGAGTCCACCTGTCCCTTTTGATGTTACAGAAACAAACTGAAGACAAAGGGCTAAAGCAGCTATTTCATTTTATTATGTGGGGAAAACAGCCACAACAGAGCATGAAACCCAGTTTCTGGCTAATGTAGTTAAAGCAAATTCATTTGGATAAAGTCACCAAGCTGACTCCAAGGTTCTTGGTTCTATTCCTTCCATTGACTTCTCCTTAGTCTCATGACTGAACTTAGTTGTTGGAGACATTGGTGTGTCCAAAGAGAAGTCCAGCCATAAGGACAGATGTCTTTTCAAAGTCTACAAAGTTCCCATGCAAGAGGGAAGCAGGCCACAACAACGAGACTAATGCTGAGATGGCTGTAACCACTTATACCAGTAAGCCTTCCTAATCTTTTAATGGAGAAGGGTAATGTCAAGGATTACTTGAAACAAGGGATAATCCTAAATGACATGATGATTAGAAACCCTTTTTTTTTTTTTTTTTTTTTTTTTTTAAAGAATAGCTTAGCTTTCCAAATCTTAAAATCCAGTTGCTCTTCTTGATGGCAGCAGGGGGCAGCAGATGAAAGCCAGTTCTGGGCCAGTTTCAAGGACCGAACATTCCAGATGAAAAAATCCTCAAAGCACTCAAAAGTGAAATTCGAGAAACCCGAGCACTGATTCCTTCCTGTATGTCTGCTGGCTGTTGAAGGTACAACAAATTCTGCATTTACTTAGTTCTTTCTCTGTACTGGACATATTCTATAATTCCTATTCGATTAAATTGTTCCTGATGAAATTGCCATTAAGACTTTAAAGCTAGGACTCTCATGGCATTACATGTCACGGTGCGGAATCTAATTTAGACATAGGACACCCATTTTCAACAAACACAAATGACATGATTGGACAGAAACAGCCATTGGTTTGGAGAAATGATGATAATGATGATGTTCACAGATGGATTTTAAGGCTAGTTCTTGTTTAAGGTCCTGTCCCTGTTGCTCCCTGCCCTGCCCTGTGGAGACACTGAGCCTGCAGATGCTCCTGAGCCTGTGTGACATCTGTTTCCAAGCTGATTGTCCTCTCTGCCTGTCCCCTCCTTCATCTTCATTCTGCCCTGGCACCCTTTACAGAACCACCCACAGCCCCTCTCCATCTACTGCTCCTCAGGTCAGGACAACCCTGGGGGCTGAAATGACAGGTGTGAAGCCGTCATCTTCTGGAGTCCGCATTTCAGAAGCAAGGTTCTGTGCTCCATATGCCAAGCTCAGTGAGCCCATCTGCTCTGTCTCTGGTTCTCAAGGTCCCAGGACAGGGAGCACTGGCTCTTTCTGAGACCAGTGTGAATCTGCTGTATGGATGGGTTTTGGCAACCAAAGCCTTTAGCTGCTTGCATGATTTCTGAGCTCACTCAAGAATATTTGGACTGGCTCATACATCGTGAACTCTGCTTTTTTTTTTTTTTTTGCTTTGTGATATCAGTGGCCTGTGCAAGCTTCTTTGTCAGGGCAGTTTCTACCTTCCATCTGGCAGCTTCAAGTTCAGCACAACACCAGTGCTATAGTAGGGCTCTTCTAATCTACAGTTGCCAATGCTAGCCTCCTGGAATGCTGTTCTCACCCACCTGGATCTGCGATGCCAGTCTCTGCCCACCTATTGGAACCCTGGGGCTGCACTGGTGTCAACTGCTTTGCAGCTTCTGGTGACCAGTGGCTTGGCTGCTGGCTTCCTGCTGACTGTCTCCCTGTCTAGGACCTTTCCTGTCCTGCGTTTTTCAGCTTATTTTTGGGTATGCAATTTACACTCGTTCAAACTTCTCAATGTCTCATCTGTGTTATAAAATGGGGAGGGAGGAAATGCCATCTTAGAAAAAATGAGGATTCTGAGAAAGAAACAGTATTGTCAAGCTGATTTGAAATCTCCTTGCAGACCTGCCCATCTGCTTACTGCTTGCTCCCCTCTTCTAGGAAGAGAGCTCGTCTTGCCTTGTGTTCCAGGATCAGCCATTAATACATACTTGGGGAAGGAATGGATGGAAAAGCACGTGCAGAGAGGCACAAAGGCTACCTTTGTGTAGCTTGCCTAGATTGTAAAATGTCCCTAAATGGGATCAAGATGTAAGCTGATATCTGCCAATAAGAGGTGACAAGGCCACTGTCATTTGGATGAAGACCATTCTCACTCAGGGTTTCAGGCATTTTGGAGAATATTTGATCAGCCCTTTTCACTTTTCTCCAGTTAATCTTTTTCACTTAAATCCTTGTGTGTATGAAAGTGTGTGTGGAGTGTGTCCATTCACACGTGTGAGTGCGAGTGAGGGGGGTGCATGCATGGCAGAGGGTGTTGTCACTTGCCTTTCATTTGTTTGAGAGAGGGCTCTCCTGTTCACTGCTGCAGACAGGACATCAAAACAGGCGGCCTCTGTGCTTTTGAGGATTCACTTGTCCCTGGCTCCCATAACACCTTAGAAGGGCTGGGATTGTAGATTGTGGCTGTGTTTCATGGATGATGGAGATTTGAACTTAAGTCCTTCCATAAGCATGACAAGTGCTTTTACCCACTGGGCCATCTTTCCAGCTCCCCTTTAATGTTTTGGAGATAGAAACTGAGGCTTGTAAATGTGTAGTCAGTAATAAGGGTCACTGAGTTGATTGGTAGCTAATCTATAAAAGATAGCTCATACTTCCTAAGGCAGTTGAAAGATGCAATGTTTCCAAGCTGATAAATGAAAAACAAACAAAGCCCTTGGGTACTGCAAAGCCCAGTCAACACAAGTGTGAAGCCCAGGGTCACGAAGTGGAGGCTAAGTTTGGAGGGAACCTATGCTCAGTTATCATGAATTTCAACTGTAATTAAAGACATGGGATTAAAAGCAAGATGTCTATTTTTTTTGTCTGATGTCTTGTAAAGATTAAAATAATGACTATTGGAGCTGGCAAGATGGCTCAATGGGTAATGGTACTTGCTGCCATGCCTGATAACCTGAGTTGAATCCCTAGGAGCCACATGGTGGAAGAAGAGAACTGGCTCCCGTAAGTTTTTCTCTTATCTATGTGCACTCATGCAAATATCCACACAAATAAATGCCATTAAAAAAAAAAAAAGAAATTTGGAGTGGGCTCCAACTTCTAAAGATTTATCTTCACTTTTGAATTTGTGTGTATGAGTATATGTGGGTTTGTGTATATGAGTGAATGTGCCAATGGAAGTCAGAAGAGGGTATTGGATACCCTGGAGCTGGAGTTACAGGCAGTTGTGAGCTGCCTGACAGGGTGCTGGGAACTGAACTTGGGTCCTCTGAAAGAGTAGCAAGCACTCTTGATTACTGAGCCATCTCTGTATCTCAAATTCAACTTTTAAATACAAATGGCCTTCTGTCACCCATTTCACTGCTAGTGACTGCTGTTGGTGATAAAGTTAGAAAAGAGAAAAGCTATCTACATATAAGAATGATTGTCGCAATCATATTTTGGACCCTGGAAAACATAAAACAATATAAATGTCTCAAAATAGAGAATTGGGAGTTTATTATTATCTATAACATAACATTTATATGCCTACACAAAAGATGAGGTGTGGGCTAAGGAGATGGCTCAGTGGGCACAGTGCTGGCTGCAGAAGTGTAAGGACTTGAGGTCAGAGCCTCAGAACCCAGGGACCAGGTAATGTGGACCTGTAATCTCAATGCTCCTACGGGGATGGGATGTACAGGCCAGTTAATCCCTGGAAGTTCACAGACCAGCTAACCCGACGCACACAACAAAGAACAAGAGACCTGGTCTCGAATGCAATGGAAGGTGAAGAGCAACTTGCAATGTTGTTCTATAACTTTTATACTCACTTGTATATTCACACTCACCAAACACATCACACACACACACACACACACACACACACACACACACACACACACACACCATATACACACAAAAAAAATTAAGGTGACCTCTACAATACGGGAAGAAAGGGAGAAAAATTCATGAGGCTTCAGATGGTATATGACCCTATCTATAAAAAATGGTGTGTGTGTGTGTGTGTGTGTGTATGTGTGAGAGTGCGCACGCACGCACATGCACATGTATGTGAAGTTAGAGACATGCCAATAGTGATTCCTATGATGGTGAAATTGGGCTGCTTTTAATTTTGGTTTGTGTGTGTACATAAATTGCATATGGAACCATATAAGCTTCTCCACTATGAAGAAGGTGGCCTAAAAGCCTGTCTTCACATCGAAGCTGAATGATGTTTGATGTTTCCAGATTCTGCTTAATGATCTTGAGGAATGAGGGTGTGGCATACACAGTTAGGGCATTGTAAAAGCCACAGGGACAGTTTCCAGTATCATTTGATTTGATTCATATATTCCAATTTGAAAAATGAGGTTAAATTCCCTTTAAAAGTCATAACCTTTAAGAACCATGTTTTTGATGAAATCATTCCTAAGCATAGACTTTTAATCATACCAGTGTGTCACATCAGATATTTATTTGTGCAAGAACACTTTCAATATAGTCTCAGCCCCTTGAGGAGCACAGTGCAGTGCGGTTTTGTACACTCACCACATTTTGTGATAGGTCTTTTGAGCCAACTTCTTTGTCTTGGTAAAATTTTGCAACTTTTGGCTAATAATTCCCACCCTCTGTAGGCCTTGCGCTGTCTTATATGAGACCCAATTCTTCTTAAGGTAGGGTTTCTCATGCAGCCCTGGTTGTTCTGGAACTTGCTAGGTAGACTGGGGTGGCCTGACATTCACCTGCCCTTGTCTCCCAAGGGCTAAGATTAAAGGTATTTGCTACCACACCCAGTAAGTCTCAGTTTTAAAGGGTCCACGTACAAGTGGCATCATGAAGCACTGGTCTTTCTGTGCACGGTGTAGACTGACTCGCGGTGGCAGACATCTATTTCATACAGTGTGCTGTTTCTAAGGTGACGGTATTGCGGGGCCGTGAGTGTTCTTCCTATCAGCACGCCCAGGGTCTCTTGTTATAGGATATCTAAAGCCAGTCACAGAAATGTCTGTGGTTCCCTGCTGTGTAACCTGTGCACACATGTGCTGTCCCCTGGCACATAGCTGAGGCTGCTGAGGCTGGCTCTTCAGAGAGCTTGTCCCAGATTAAGTGACAGAGGTCATGCTGCCACGTGCAATTCTCCTTTTATTAAGGACTCTAATTTCAGTGCCAGTGAAAAATACTTTATGAAAACCTAAGCACTTCAAATGAGTTTCTTTTTTTTTTTAAACTAAAAGTGGAAACTACACTGATGCTTGAAGCTAGAAACATCAGTAAAACAGTAACAGAAGCAATTAATTAATTACTTAAGTAATTAATTGTGGCAGGGTCTCCTGTAGCTCAGGTTGCCCTAAAATTGGTCATGTAGCTAAGAATGACCTTTAATGGTATCCCCCACTGCCAGAGTGCTGGGGATGGAACCCAAGGCTGCATACAAGCCAGGAAGGCGCTGGAACACCTGAGCCACACCCCCATGCCCACAATTCTGTTTAATTATGCTGGAGATCAGCATTCTTCCCTCACCTGTGTCCAGGTATATCAAGGAAGAAGGAGCCCTTTGGCATCAGCAGAGCAGGGTGGCAGGCTCTGGTGAGCTTGGGCTGATGAAATCAGCTCTGCTTCATAGTGAGCACCAGAGTCACCCAGGGAGCCACACCCCATACACCCTGACTGAACAGGACTTGGGTGAATCTCTTGTTTTGCTGCTAGATGGTGCTGATCTTCTGCTCAGCAAGCCACCTTCAGTAACCTTGCAGTCTGTTTCTGAGATCTGAACACTGGAATTGTAGCTCACCCTGACCTGCCTGATGGGAGAAGAACACATCCTATCTGGGAAAGTTGTCCTGATACACAAGAGGACCCAATGGAGCCTCAGAGACAAAGGGGCTATGCTCCTGGGGTCAGCCGGGGGGAGCTGCTCGATTTGGCCTAGCTATCAAGGAGCACAGCAGAAAGCCCAACTGGCTTGCTTTCAAATGTAGACTATATTATCTCTAGACTGAGCTGGGTACACACACACACACACACACACACATGTATGAACACAGACACACAGACATACACAGGGGGAAGTAAGAGACAGAGGGAGAAAGTAAGAGAGAGAGAGTGAGAGAGGGAGAGAGGAAAGGAGAAAAGAAGGGAGAGAGAATCAGGGGAGACTAAAAAGGCTTCCTAGGCTGAACCATGGTTTGCTGCTGGGAAAAGAAACAGTAGAGAGAATTGGCATCCAGGAGGCCGGTGTTACACACCCCGCAGAGTAAAGGCCCTTTCACACATTGTCTCAATCAATCCTAATACAAATGACATGACAAAAATGGGACGTATGATCTTTATTCAGTGGGTGAGGCTTCTGAGGCTTGGAGGTTAAAGAATGTGTGTAGTGAAAGTAAAATTACTGAATGGAGGAAGCCTTGGGATTTGCATTCAGTTGTGCCTTCTGCAAAGTCTGTATTCTCCCCACTGGTGCACATAAAATCTGAAGGAAACAGCATTGCTACAGCATACACAGAGAAAAAGTATTTAACCAGAAAGCATTATCGATTTACCATCCGCCACATACTGCTATGATTTTGAGGGGTTTTGCTGAGTACACAAAAGGCTCAATGCTAACAGTCTAATTACCCATCAGCCACCACCTCTGCAATTGATTGCCCTCTATGGTAGCAATTGATTAAATAAATGCACTATTTGCTAACATGGTTTATTTTTCTCCCACTAGTATAATCTCATAAATTTGAGTCACTATATTTATGCGCCTTTCTATTACAAATGGTCAAATGTCAATTTTAAGGCATGTTGAGTAGCAGAGAGCTAGGTTTTGGCAGAAGTGACCTGGCCATGAATCAGTCAAAAGAAAGAATGGGAGCTTATAGAAGTCCCTGGAAGAGGTACTGAGGGAGCACCTGAGGTGAGAAGCTTCATCCCAGCCCACCACTTGTTCATCTGCTTCTCCATCATCTCAAAATGAGATCCAGGTTCAGGTATGCTGGCCATTTCTAATTTGGAGGCACAAGAGTTCAGAAGTCATTTAACCTGCTAATCACTCACAGGCAGCCTTTGCACAAAGAACCTTCAAAGGACCTGGTGAGTCTGGAGAAGTAACAAAGCTTCCTGGTATGGGTAGATCAGCCCAATGGCTACAAAAATCCCAAACCATCCCTTAACATTCACTAGGCAAGAGAGATATCAACAAAACTATCTGCATTGACTTGAGCCGGCATGATCAAATTCAAGGATACCTCTGCACAAAATAAGACACTATGGGGGAGATATCACAAATGAAACAAATGAAGAAAGCCGAATGTTTCCAATGCATAATTGCTCCAAGGAGGGAATTACTCTTCTAGAGGATTTTCTGTTTGCAAAGGAAGCTGAGCTGCCAAGGAATGAGGTGCCCCTACAAGGGCTGGTTACCTATATGTGGGAGCTCTTGAGCTTGTGACTACCTACATCTTAGGAACTGACCTGGGACATTATCCAGTGTAAAAATATTACCACATCTACAATGTCCATTTCCAATAGGACCAGAGCATTTTTGTCTTAAGCCACTAGGTTCAGTCTTAGTATCTTTTGCTGTTCACTCAATAGTCAGTTACCTGTTTCTGCATTAGAGGCTACATTCTGAAGCAGCGACTGTTAGAAGTGTTTCCTTTGTTTTTTTTTTTTTTAATATTGTGTGAGATTTAATACATGCACATAATGTATTTTGATCAACTCCTGCGGTGGCAAAAAGTCTTTGTGCCCCCCTCCTTCATAATGACCCCCGAGCCATGGGAGGAAGGGTGTGGTGCTGATTTCTTACTAAGGGCTGAACGCTCTGCAGTGTCTCATTCTCTCTGTGTTGACCAGTGTGGGCCTCTGTGTTCATCACTAACCTCTGCAAAAGAAGCTTCTTCAATGGAGGTTGGGAGATGGACTTATTTATAAGTAATAAGTGTCTTTTTCATGGGACCAAAACCCCAGAGCCTGGTAGGATGCTTAGAATGGATCGGAGACAGTGTGAAAGCAGTTTTGTGCTGCCAAAACTAACCCTTTGGTAAGTTTCATGCCTGAAGGAAGTGAAGTTACCTGGCTTTCCAAAGCATTTGTCTTTTGCACAACCTTCTGGTCATGCGGGGTTTAAGTTCCTGGCTGGGAACTGTTCACTGATGAGGTATCTTTTAGAATGAAGATGTTTGCAGAAGAAACCAAGAGTGCACAGCCCTGGAATAAAGGACTAAAGATTTAAAGATTTAAAAAAAAATACCAGTAAAAGATTTATATATCTGAGTGGTTCTTATCAGGCTGGAGGTGCCCATGCCTTCTGAGAACTTGCCTAGAATGCAGATTCCCTAACTGGTCAGAAATACAGATGCTGGTAATCTGTGTTCATGGGTACCCTGGGTGTCTTGAGCTCGAGCAAGCTATCCAGAGTGGAAACTGAACCACAATGAGGTTCACACATCAAGTGAGTGTTTAATGCCACTGATATCCATGTAACATAACTAAAAAGAACATATAGTTTATACATTTACAGTAAGCACAGTAAATAAACATATACCATTCACCCCAGGAGTTGGCATACCGTAAGTGACAAATGTCCTAATTCTGTGCCCCACCCTTCAAATAATTTTATCTACTCTGTTGGCCACTACTATTATATGCCAATCCTTCTGAAAGTGCAGGACCTCTTCCCGGCCTATCATGTTACTGAACACACTTTTCTTTTGCTTTCTGAAAGCGGAAACCTGTGAGTGTGCTATCAGAAGCACATTCCCTTTGGGAAGCTGGAGGCCATGTTTAGGGCTGCAATAATGGCCCCAACACTAACGCACAAATGCACTGGCAGGCACTTTAATCTCCCCCTAATGAGGAGGAAACGCCTCTAAATTTAGTCTCTGAGGATTGAATCCTCGTTGTTCTTCAGGAGTCCTAGCTTGCTCTAAAAATGCCGAGGGAAAATGGAGCACAGGCTTCTATTCTCACGCAGGGAACTGGACACCACCTAGAGTGTTCTGTGTCTAGTGTGTAACCAGAGACCCATATGGCCCAATCCATGTGCAGTGTCATTTCATAGAAACAGCAGCAGGGCAGCTCTAAAGGGTGCCATTGGTGATAATGAAGCTCCTGACAGTAGTGACTGGGGCGGGGGGATCCAGTCCTCACACAGAAAGCCTTCCTTGAGCCTCTTCCTTCCTGTGAGAGCCCCTCCCCCCACTTACACACACTACTCAATTCAAATTTCCCACCCCTGTATTCTCGATACTTGTCTGTATAGCCTCAGGTAGGTGTATCTCTCACCCCTCAACAAAGAAGCTTCTTCTTCTTTTCCTCAGCAGATAGCTGCTATTAAAGAGACCCACAACCTGCCAAAATGCAGAGAACAATTGATCACAGGTTGCCCAGCTCCACTTGGTGCATCTACATTATAATCTCACACCTAAGGGTCAGGGAACAGTGAGGAAAAGGAGGCTGAAAGATGGTAAGAGCAGGTGATCAGGACACCTAAAGCTGGGTAGTGTCTTTTAGACATGACAGAGAAGTCACACCCATGAAGCCCCATCTCCCTCATTCTATTGAAGTAACTGAAAGCTTGAGAAGTTATTTATATGAAGGTCACTGTGAGTGAGCGGCATGGCCTAGATGGGAATCCATCCATAACTCTGTTAAGCAGTCTTCCAACAGTAACAATAATTAATGTGGTGGGGGAAAGTGTGCATTGGGTAGTTAATAAGGTGTTTTCCCCCAACTTTTTTTGCCGTCTCATCATTTGAAAACAACAGAGTTGCCTTATAGCTGTCCCTGTGGAGGTACCGACAGGATGTACAAGGTCTGAATCCCCGGCCTCCTGCTTTTCCTAACAGAGATGAACGCTGCTGTTAATCTCAACTCCTGCTTATGTGTGGAACGTTCCAGAAAGTGGCCACCCAACTGAAAGTAGCCATGGCAGTGTTTCTACATCTCCAAATGAGCAGAAGCTCCTTTTCTCGAGCAGCTTCCTTCCATGGCTGCTTCTCTGTCTGCTTCCATTTGTTTCCGAACACTGTAACTGCAGGCTGAGCTTTGCCACTCCTGACTTCTGGAAGCTGTTGCCAGAGCAACGACCTCCAGGTAGCATTTGCAAAGGTGAATGGGAGGGCCTGAGTCTCTGTACATGTTCAAGCCCCCCAGCGCTCAGGCAGGGGTCCTACTCTGAAGGAAAGAACCTCCATCTTTCCAATCTTTGAGGTCTCACCTGCTTCACACATTGTTTTCAGAGTCTTCCTCTGCTCAGGCTCATGAGACAAAGGACTCTGGGCACATGCATCAGAGGATGGTGGCAAAGCTCACTTCTTCACTAGGTCTCCCCACTCCCACGTCCTTACCTAACCCATGAAGGTCAGCTGACCGTTGGCAGGAATGGGGGCGCAGTGTGCAGTGTGTGCAGAAACATGAGTTAGAACTTCGCAAAGAGTCAGATTTCAGTTGCTGCTCCAGCCTCATCTCTTTTGTATTTATCAGAGCTGAAAACCTACACAGAAATGAGATGAGCCTATTTTATGTTTTTAGGGTGAATACTAATTTTGTTTTATTTATTTCTGCAGAATTATTATTTTGGAACGTTTTGACTATAGGTTTAAAATACAATTGAAATGATAGTTGGTGAAAAAGCAGAATATTTTTCTTAGCCCTTTTGTCTTTTGTATACCAGAGGGCTACTGATTTTTTTTTTTTTGAGTTGATTTTGTATCCAGCCACTTTGCTGAAGGTATTTATCAGTTGAAGGAGTTGAATTTTGGGGGTCGCTCATGTATACTATCATATCATCTGCTAATAGTGATACTTTGATTTCTTCCTTTCTGATTTGCATCCCCTTGATCTCCTCTAGTTGTCTTATTGCTCTTGCTAAGACTTCAAGTGCTAGGTTGAAGAGATATGGAGAGAGTGGGTAGCCTTGCCTTGTCCCTGATTTCAGTAGGACTGATTTAAGTTTCTCTTTGTTTAGTTTGATGTTGGCTATAGGCTTGCTGTATATCGTCTTTACAATGTTTAGGTATATGCCTTGTACCCATGCAGCTCATAGCCAAACTTTGGGCAGAGTGCAGGGAATCTTCTGAAAGAAGGGGGAGATAGAAAGACCTGGTGGGGACAGGACCTCCACAAGGAGAGTAACAGAACCAAGAAATCTGGGCCCACAGGTCTTTTCTGAGACTGATACTCCAACCAAGAACCATACATGGAGACAACCTAGAACTCCTGCACAGATATAGCCCATGGCAGCTCAGTCTCCAAGTGGGTACCCTAATAAGGGGAACAGGGACTGTTTCTGACATGAACTCAGTGCCCTGCTCTTTGATCACCTCTCCCTGATGGAGGAGCAGCCTTACCAGGCCACAGAGGAAGGAAATGCAGCCAGTCGTGATGAGACCTGATATGCTAGGGTCAGAGGGAAGGGGAGGAGGAACTCCTGTATCAGTGGACATGGAGAGGGCCATGGGAGGAGATGAGATAGGGAGGGAGGGATTGCGAGGGGATGAGGGAGAGGGCTACAGCTAGGATACAAAGTGAATAAACTGTAATTAATATAAAAAATGAAAATTAAAATTAAAAAAAAGGAAAAGCAGAATATTGAGGCAGTGAGAGGCACTGTTTCTGAATGTGCTCTGAATCTTAGTTTTCTCCTCTGGACAATATGGATAGCAACATGGCTGCCCTCTAGGTGGACCTGACAGTCAGCATCTTAAAGCCAAACACTCTTGGTACCAGATGAGAGCAGATTACTTTTTAACTGGTCTCTCAGAATCATGCCAGGATTTCTACTTATGGAACATAAAGTTTGTTCTAGGCTTTAGGTGTGAGCACTAGCTAACACAGTCATAAGCAGTTGACACAGGTGAGCTCTCCTGGAGTGGCCAACTATCACTGTGGGTTTGGGAAAACAAGTAATGTCTTCAGGACAGAGAGCCCTAAGAAAATATTCATACCTTGCATTAACTGGTGAACTGAATCACATCTACTTTTCCATATCCTAAAATAAGATTATGTAACCAGAATTTTACTACTTTTTGGGTTCCTCTTTCTTCCACCCCTCTCTGTTCCTTTTCTTCTTCCCTTTCAACTCCCCTAATACTAGATATGAGAGAAAGAAGGGTAGAGAGGAAAGGGGGCAATGATATTGTCAGACCAACTTCCTGCTGGTTAGAGTTCTTTGGGGCAAGTTTGGCCTTTGCCCTCAGGATATCTAATTTCTTCTCATTTCTTTGCATATGACTACTTAGCAAATGGCAACCAATGGCAAACACCAACTCACCAATGCTCTTGAGGCCCTATAATTCATGTATCCACTGAAAAGTCCCCAGAATTCCAAATGTCACACAATTGCAAAAAGTATCTGCAGCTGGCAAAACCATGGCTCAGCTAGAGCACAAGGCAAATCATAGCAAGCTGCTGCAAAGCGGTCCCATAGCCCCACACCTGGGATTAAAACGAAAACATATTCCCATAATATTTCTGTGTTTCTTAAAGAAACCAAAATTTCAAAATCCTTACTACAAAATTATCTAATGAATTGAATACCTGAAGATGAAAACTGACTTTTAATTCATGTCTTCAGAGCATTGAAATGTGTAATACTTAGCCTACAATGCATCACCATGAGTCGAACAGGACCTTCTCTTCAATTAGTTCCATGCCCTGCTCTACTATTTAGACATGGAAACTGAGTTCCTGCTCACTGGGAGCTGATTCACTGAAAGCTAAATGTGGTCTGAATTCTGAAAGCAAGATTTCCTGCCACACGTCAGAGGGAGAGTCACAATGAGATGGACAAGGATACAATCCTAAGCCTGTGACACCTGGGCCCACGGCTGTCATTATGTATAAGAAAGAAAAACAAGGCTGGGATTCTAAGACTGGCAGAACAAAAGGCTCCATGACAATTCTCAACACAGCCCTTATTTCTACCAACACTGCATCATCTTCCCTTCCCTTTTTGTGTCAACGACTTAGGTACTCCTGGCAAAGCACAGGGAAAGAGGACCAGATAAAGCTTTCTGGTAAAACTGGGTATCTTAAATATATAGGTCAAGGGACACTTACTTTCAACACATATGTATCAACAAACTTGGCAGGAGAAATACCTTGCCAAAGAACATGTAATCACTTTAAACACCCATAAGCCTCATTTTGTGTAAGTTGCAGTTTGAGCCAGTGTGGATGAACAGGGTAGAGACAGGTAACAGTAATGTCCTTTGGCGAATGTGCTGTTGAGGAAAATCCAGTGTACTTGTGTCAAGCGCCACTCCAAACCTTAAGGCCAGCAAGATTTTTTTTTTTCAGAAATATTAGACCTGTGTCAATGGGGATTTCTGTCAGAAAGACAGCTATCCACTCACATGATCTGAGTCAGCTGTGCTCTGAGCTTTGCAACATATAGGAAGTTATAAATTTAACCCTTTCTGAAAGGGGAGAGTTTGTTCAAGAGGAATCATAAGGTCCTCTCTATCAAGGCACAGGTAATCAGGAATTAATAAGCACCATCATATAAATACTCTGCAGATGAATGGTTTCATCCCCAGTCAAACGACAGACTAGCAGAATGGATTAAAAACAAGGGTCCATCTATTTGGTGCTTCCAAGAAATGTACCATGTCAGATGCTACTCAAGTTGAGAGGATGGAAATAGAAACAATTCAAAGCAAATGGGCCTAGAAACATAAAGGTGCTACTGTTCAAATACCTGGCAACGCAGAGCAACCTACAACTTGATAGAAGAGATAAAGATCACATCAGACTGACCAAGAGAATATCAGGAGGACATTATAATTCTAAGTATATACACACCAAACACAGAAGCATCTGATTTCTAGAAACAGACACTCCAAGATATAAAATCACAGATTCATCCCAACACAGTACTAATGAGTAACTTTAATGCCCCAATTTCATGAGTGGGTCACCTCAGCAAAACATGTGGGATTCCAGATCATCTCTGAGCATAGTATAATACAACGGACAACCTTTCTCAGCAGGGTTCCCCCTCCATGTGATCTGGGGAATCCCAGATCTTCTAAGGAGAGTCACATAGGTCTCAGGGAGATTACAAGCCTGATCATTTCCTCATAAGAAACCTGTTCAGCAAGCATCTGGGGATTTCTGGAGATGGCCACCCTATGCTAATAAGATATCTTGGTGTCTTGGCTTTCAACCAATGCCTTTAACTAGACCTGGAGTTCTTCCTCCACTCATAGGATAATAAAGTACTGTCTTCTCTTTCTTATGATAGGACTGTTATTGCATGTAAATTAAGTTTCCCAGGCACCTCTAACCCCAATGAATCAAACACACTCACCTCCCCTGCCCTACTGCCCAAGGTTTATAATGTTTCTAATTCACGAAATGAAAGATCTCTCACTTCACTCTTCCACCATGACTGCCTGAGACTCGTCATTTATTCTGGGGAACGAAGAGTTCCCTGAAGAATTGCCAGTGAACAACGCTATGAGCTTCTGACTGCCCATGGCTTGACTGCCTGTCAGTCAGCCACATGCTGTTGGCCTAAGAGTTTTCACTGTTCATTGGGATGTCAGCAAAGATTGCTGCCACCATCTTTTTAGTGCTGCTCTGTCCGCCACAGGGCCGGTCTCCGGGAGCAAGCTGCTGGCTGTTCTCAAAGCAGCCATTTTTGTCTGCCTGGACAAAACTGGGCTCCTGCCTCTGCCTTTCTCCATTTCAGAGCTCTAAACCAGCCTAGCCTCCATTATTGGCTGCTCATTGCTGCCTGGCTATGGTTTCAGAGCCCTGAGCTCTTTTGACTCTGCACTTCACCATTTTCCACTTGAGAAAAGCACACTTCTCAGCAGTGGGAAAGAATGCTAAAAAGGGTGAAACATCTGAGTTGAATAATATCACAGAGCAAATGGACCTAACAGACACTCGATTCCAAAAGGCACAGAATACACACGCAACCATTCTTTCAAAGAAACCTTCTGTTAAGACACAGTCAAAAAAGAAAAGAAAAAAAAAACACCCGAAAATTTTAAAGAACTTCGTGTATTCTATCTAAGCACAATAAAATAAAGATAAAAACCAAGAGTAACAAACGAAAAAACAAACCTCAACAAACTTCAGAAAGTACAAAAAGTCATGGAGGTTAAACTTTGCAATGAGGTTCGAATTCAGATCCAGTTCTGAACACTTAGCAGTTTCCTTCTAGATCTTAATAGCTTGTTATTTGCGAAAACGGGGATGGAGCTTATTCTATTAGCAGGATATTATAAGAAGCAAATGGAACTTGTGGGAGAGTCTAGCATGGCATCAGACCTAGAGCTTAGGGAATGCCAGCCCCCCTTTCCATTCAGTTCTGTCATAGTTATTTCATAGACTAACTGTGCTCTCTAAGTGACTGTCACATCTCTCACTATGAGAGATGTGAGTGAGAGTCTGTAAGACAATCCTTGTAAATCCCGTAAGAGTTTAATGTATGTTCTGAGCAGTTTATTATTTAAGAAAACAACAGAAACCTTCACACTGAACTGTGCCCCATCTAGAACTCGTGTGTGTGTGTGTGTGTGTGTGTGCCCATGTATGTGGAGATAGAGGTCTACATTAGGTTTACTCAATTATTCAGGTTTCTGGGCTGATGCCCCAAGTGAGAGAAGATATTAGGAACAGATATTAAAAACATGGGTTCTAATTTGTGTCATTTCAAATCTCATGCTGGCAAAAACAACACACACACACACACACACACACACACACACACACAAAACCTTTCTTCATCTAAATCTCCATCCTTCAGCTGAGGTTAATGGTACCTGCTTCTTAAGGGTATGGTAAGGATTAAAGAAAGAGTATGTATGGACTTCCTAGTCTGTCAGGTTCCCTGATAAGATGACAGTTTCCAGGGGAGTCTGATATGGAAGGCTCCAACTGGGCCCAGCAGAGAATACAGCACATGGGGAGACTCAATCAATGTCTGACACATCTTACTGCAGTCCCTGGAAGAAACCCTGCCTCCTGTATGCTCCAGGCATCTATTTGCCTCATGCTTGCGTCCTGCCATCACTACATCACCACAGTTGGTCCCTCAGCCAGTCAGCTCTGACAGGAAAATCCCTGGCACATGCTACCACTTTCTCTCAGCCTTTAATCTTAGTCCTATCACCCAAGGTCACACAGTGCATTTTCTGCCTCCTCTTGGGCTTCAGCATGAAATGCATCTACATAATTTTCATTGTTGGCAAGAAACCGAATTGAATAAAAAAAAAAAAAGAAAGAAAAGAAAAGAAATCAAACTGAACCAAACCAAAAACAACCCTGAACAAAACTAAAAGCTTTTGGCTCTCAACCTAAATGTAGAATTGCCATTGCTTCCTCACTTGACATTTCTGACACTTGACACTTGGACCCCTCTGCTGTCCCCCAGCCTCATCCAAGGCTCTAATCTTGAGATCTGTTGTGAATGGAACACTAAATGTTTGAGATGAAAATGACAGGATTGAGAATCCAGACTGCACTGGCTGTGTGATGCAGAGTAAGGAGTGAGCCTATATGAACCACAGCTTCCTCTGTGATAGACCAGTTGCATCCACCTACCAAAACTGCCATATTGAGGAAATGAAATAAAGAGCCCATTAGGATACAAGGGAACAGGTCACCGGCTGATAGGGATATAGGGAAAAAAAAACACAGAGAGTGAGAGGAAGTCCGAAGGACAGATAGAGAGATGCAAAGAAAGATACACAGGAAGTATAAAGGAGGGAAATTCAGGTTGAAAGGTTTTTAAGACTGTGGAGAAAGAGAGTTGTTTTTTTTTTTTCCTTTTGGGATGTTGGCTGAGTAGGAAGGTCAGCTAGATGCTTTCTCTGCCTTTCTGAGCTAGTCAGCTTTCATCCCAGCATCTGGCTGTGAAGTCTTTATTGGTAAAATCAAACGTTTGAGATTTTGTTTAAAAACAACACTACAGTTGGCCTTCTTGGTCCCAACTAAAATTCCTTGTTTCTTAAAGGTCAAAAGTGAAGACTGAGGAAAACCCAGAGATGGAGAAGTTGTGCCATGGAAAGTTCTGGCAGAAGGGGATGGGATAGGAGTAAGAGCAAAGGAAGAGGGTAAGGTAACTGAGTTACTGAGCCTGGGTGCACCCAAACCAAGAAAAATAACAGGATTCCAAGACTACTTAAAGGGCAGAAGCTCAGGTGAGACAAGCTACAATTGATCTTTACCTCCCGGTAAATCAGAACTCCTAGGCTCCCAGGATACAGGGGTGGACCTGAAGGGGAACTCCGAGCTGGTGCAACACGCTTGCATCCAGGAAAGTTCTCTATCTGTGCTGGAGGGATTCCTGGCCCAGGCTCTCCTGGACATCAAGAGACACCTCTCACAGGATCAAGACAGCAGCAATAAACATGGAGTTTTGCATGGAGAGAAACAAACTAATCAATGAGCAATGGTTGATGTGCTTCACTAACTGTGTGGATGGAGGCCAGTGGCAGTGGGTCTGTAGTTTGGCCACATGGTGTTTCTCCAGATATGAGACACAGCAATCCCACACTTTAAAGGATGATCTCACACATCACCCAACAGGGCGGACGTGACAAATCTCTTATTGAGAAGAATTGAGAAAGTGTACTTACCTGAGAATCTGCAGATGGCATTTTGGTTCCATGGACTGAACATTCATCTAGTAGAAGTTGGGTTGAAATTTCTGAGCCCTAAACAATGGTGCTGAAGAGTCAACCAGAGCCTTCAAATGGGCAAAAGAGTGATGATGATGACTATTATGATATATAATGATGATGCAATGGTGGGGGTGGGAGGTACTATGGTGGGTCCATGCCAAGATGTATCCCCCTGATGAATTATGTCAAGGAACCGTTCTGATATTGAGAAGGCTTGGTTAAATATTCATTTCCTTGTTAGACAGAAGAACAGGACTAAGACTTGCAGGAAAAACCTCAGAAAAAAGGGAAGCCACAGAAAAAGAGCAACCACAGAAACTGGCTCGGCCAGGACAATTGGCCTGGGGAGATAAGGTTTCTTAGCTACTGGTCTGAGAAGCCCCTAGGCCCTGATTAGAGTCATGTAGCCTTCATGGGCATGGGCCAAGTCCTGACCGGAGTTATATAGCCTCCATGGGCACCAGCAAATCCCAATCAAGGTTACATAGCAACAATAGGAATTCCCCTCTCTGGCTTTAAACTCTCCTCTGGGCAGTTGCTATGTTGTGAAGGTGGTAGTCCTAGCATGCTGGATCTCTGCCAAATAAACACCCTTTGCTGCTTGCATGCTACTCGAGTCAGGGATCGTTCTTCTGGACCCTAACAGTATAATGAAGGGAAAGGGGTTAGGGTCTGGAGGAAAGGTAGAGATGGATGACTGGACACATAGACAGGCAGACAGACAGATGGGGGCAGAGCCATGAGGGCAGAGAAGGACAGAGGAGAGAGGGAACAGAGAAGTGAAAATGTGGGGACAAGGAGAGGCTGGATTATAGAGAGAGAGAGAGAGTGAGAGAGCGAGCTGAAAGTTGTGGGTTATCCTTATATTCTGAACACACCTGGTATAGCTGGCCTTAGCAGGTATACTAGTCCCCTGAAGGCCCCTGAAGGCAGGCCAGCAGAATGCTACCTGCATGCTAACAATGACAATTACAATGATAACAACACTCATGGCTTTGATGGTGACAATGGTGATTGTGATGATTACAGTTTCCATATTGAATGGCAGAGAAACACTTAAATGCTCAACATCATTAGCCATCAAGGAAATGCAAATCAAAACGACCTTGAGATTTCACCTTACACCTATCAGAATGGCCATGATCAAAAACTCAAGTGACAACACATGAGTTTTGGAGAAAGGTTGTGGTGAAAGGGGAACCCTCCTCCACTGCTGGTGGGAAGGTAAACTTGTACAACTACTCTGGAAATCAATCTGGCACTTTCTCAGACAAGTAGGAATAGCACTTCCTCAAGATCCAGCCATACCACTCCTAGGCATATATCCAAAAGAAGCTCAAGTACAAAATAAGGACATTTGCTCAACCATGTTTGTAGCAGCTTTATTTGTAATAGCCAGACGCTAGAAACAGCCTAGATGCCCCTTAGCTGAAGAATGGATGCAGAAATTGTGGTGCATCTACACAATGGAATATTACTCAGCAATGAAAAATAAGGAAATCATGAAATTTGCAGGTAAATGGTGGGAACTGGAAAGGATCATCCTGAGTGAGCTGTCCTAGAAGCAGAAAGACACACGGTATATACTCATTCATATAGACATATAACATAGGATAAACCTACTAAAATCTGTATATCTAAAGAAACTAATCAAGAGGGAGGACCCTGACTAAAATGCTCAATCCCCATCTGAAAGGCAAAGGGGATGGACATCAGAAGAAGAAGAAAATAGGAAACAAGTTAGGAGCTTGCCACAGAGGGCCTCTGAAAGACCCTGCCCTGCAGACTATCAAAGCAGATGCTGAGACTTATGGCCAACTGTTGGGCAGAGTACATGGAATCTTATGAAAGAAGTGGGAAATAGTAAGATCTAGAGAGGACAGGAACTCCACAAGGAGAGCAACAGAACCAGAAAATTTGAATACAGGTGTCTTTCCAGAGACTCATACTCCAACCAAGTAGCATGCATGAAGATAACCTAGAACCCCTGCACAGATGTAGCCCATGGCAGTTCGGTGTCCAAGTGGGTTCCATAGCAATGGGAAGAGGAACTGCCTCTGACATAATCTGATTGGCCTGCTCTTTGATCACCTACTCCTGAAGGGGGAGCAGCCTTACCAGGCCACAGAAGATGACAATGCAGCCACTCCTGATGAGATCTGATGGACTAAGATCAGAAGGAAGGAGAGGGGGGCCTCCTCTATCAGTGGACTTGGGGAGGGGCATGCGTGAAGAAGGGGGAGGTAAGGTGGGATTAGGAGGGGAGGAGGGAGAGGTTTATGGGGGATACAAAGTGAATAAAGTGTAATTAATAAAAGTTAAAAAATTAATATTAATTGTATTTGTTCTGTAATATTACAATTATCATTAATTGCAGTATACATTATGATGTAATATATATATATATATATATATATATATTCCCCATATTAACTACAGAAGTATCTATAAGTCTTTATTTGGTTCCTTTCAGGTAAGTAAAGAGTTTTAGGATGGTTAAGGAACTTGTCTCTAACCACAACTACAGGCTTCTTAATCCAGGCCAGAAGCAGAATAACTGACTTCCTGTCCTCAGTGGGTAGACTTTGCAAAACGAAGGGAATTACCAAGTCATTACGAACTCAAGGTAAACAGCATTTCTTACTTCAGAACAATAACCATATTTTGAGGTTATAATCAAATATTTTGTGTAAATGGGGAGGAGTGTGTGGTGAAACGGAAACTGGATCTGTCCTCAGGAACTGGTATTAGTCAGATTTTCTGTCTTAATAACTTAATGCAGTACACCGAGGAAAACCAAAGCTCTGCTTTAGTATACGTATATATATTTGCAATTGAAATCCATTGGCCTTGCATTTCAGCGCTAGGGTTCTGCTCGTCTTTACTCCTGAATTTATAAAGTGCTGGAAAGAACTGGCAGCAGAGCCTGGGCGCAGCATCTTCCTTCCTGTCGGTCGGATTTTAGCCTTTGTACAGGTTCTGTATACAGCTTCTGCCTCCAGGCTGGTCTTCTCTCTCTTCTGCTTAACTGTGGTTAGGAAAGTGAAAAAGTCTAAGGCAGGGAACAGGGATTTGGAGATGAGTACCGTCGGTTGACATCTGACCGGAGAAAATGAGTGAGCAGCCAAATCGGACTGCATAGTGGGACAAGCACAATGGGGTGTGGGGGGGGGCAGAGGTGAAGTCAGAGCTCAGCAATATGTCCTCCCCATAGGAGCTGCCTGTCTTCTGTAAAATTGTAAATGGTACTATTGCCCGAGAACCAGGAGGAGCACTGTGTATTTCTTCCCTCCACCCCTGTCCGCAATCCTCACCGGCCGCTGAAAACAAAGTACCACATAAACAGGAAGAATGCTCAGCTCAGATTCTCTCTCCTCGGAGGAACCATGCTTGCTTATTAGTCTGAAGCCTCCAGCGCTATTAATGTGCATTGTTAAAATGCAATCCTAACATGATTACATAAGTTTCTTGAGGCAATATTGCTGATGCTGCGTTTAAACTCAAGCAATCAGAGTATCTTCATGCCGGGGAAACTTTAATAATATTAATTAAAGCCACATTAGCAGCAAGCAAATCTTGTGCCTGGCTTTCCTGGCCATAATTCCACTGAGTGAGTCCCTCTGCTTAGATGAATCCTGTGGCTTTTTCTATTCTGAGACTTGGAACAGCACCCTTTCTAAGTAGACTGTATACCCATTCTTCACCAAGCTTTATTTTTTTTTTAAGAAAAAAAAACTTTAAATACGATATTATCCTATTAATATACACTAATTGTGCATAGTGGGTTTCATTTCAGTCTTTCCGTGCATGTGTATAATCTGTTTTGGTCACATCCATCCTGCTGCCCTCTCTATCCCCCTCCCATTCTTGGCAACTCCTCTGCTTCCCTACTGCCCCTCTACCTTCTACTCTCATGTTTTGTTATTTTTTGTCTGTGACCCAATGAGTCTCATTAGGGTCACTAAAGGAGCATGGATGGTGAGGTTATTTACAGATGCTTGAGTCCCTTACCAGCCAGCGGCGACGCCCCTGAGGAAGTGTCTTCCCCTCCCACTACATAGTATTGTAATATTTTATGTTTAACAACTGGTTTGGGGAGAGTCAACAAATGGCAAAGTACAGAAATGCAAAGAACAGAAAAGTAGTTTTAAAAAATCACTCCCTATCCCAGCACCCCAACAGAAACATTGCTAATATTTTATAATGTTCTATAGTCTCTGTCACGGTCACAGTTGTTTCAATTCTGAAATCACTGGTTTAACTCTATTGTGTCCAGTAAGAGTATTTTCTCAGAAGTGTACCGTGTAGTCGGATAAACCCACTCCTTACATTCCCAGTTCCGGAGTCTCCCCTCCCTCTCAATAGTCTTTTTTTTTGTTTTCACTCTAATTTTTATGTTGTGAATTAAAGTGTCTATATAAATTCTAGGAATCACACAGACAATTCTTTCTCTCTCTCTCTCTCTCTCTCTCTCTCTCTCTCTCTCGGCATTTTGTAAAAACAGCTGGATCTTTCTGAATTTCTCTCATGTCTTTGTTTTCACCTTGGCATGTTGTGAGCATATTTTTCATGTTGCTGCATAGTCTCAGCATGGGCATGTGCCACATGCGGCATTACATAAAACTACATACTGGAAATTATTTCCTTTTTTTAAAAAATGAATAAAAAGCAAACTAATCACTACCTTTAAATTTATAACCCATTAAGAATTCCTTATTAAGGTTGCAGAGCTTGGTTTGAACTGGGGCTTCTGTCATGCTTGGCAAGTATCCTGCCGCTGTGTTAAGCTCCAGCCCCGAGTGTTCCTTTCACGGAGCACCATGTAGAGTGGACTGGCACCTCAAACTACCTAAGCTAAGTCTGGGTTGATGCACAGGGCTGGAGTAGTCTAGTCAGCACAAGCAAAGAAGTTGCTGCACAGCAGGACAGGAACTCAGAAAGGCAAGAGGATTCGGAATCCCTCTCTGTCGAGCAGGTGATAACTTCATCCTGTGATCATGGAAGCAGGACAAGCACTTACAACTCTGCTAGAAGCTGCAGAATCCTGAGTGTTGGGAATAGAGCAAACAAGTGGTGTTTGCTCTGACATGATGGTGATACTAGATATTTGAGCGGCCAGCATAACTGGGCTTACCAGCTGGCTTCAAACTGTCGTCACCTCAGTAGAAACCCTTACAATTCACCTACCACTAGATAGTCGCTTCCCCCTTACCTCCCCAGGATTTACAGAGTCCGCTATACATGGTACCATGGAGCTGTCCACGGCTGAGACAGTGTGGTGCCACTGAACCTTCTTGGTCCATGACATGGCACCACGGTCCTGACTTCTTGATGATCAGGCTGGCTTTCAGCCTGTTTCCTCTACCCTATGAGTGATGGGTCTCAGTTAAATGTGCTTCAGTTAAATGCACTGCACAATTAGTGAAGCTGTATTAAAAATAGATTTTCTTTTTCATTTCCAGACACTTAAAAAAAATCCTCTGTCATCTGCTGAAGGACTGAAGCATGTAGCAGCCCAGTGAACACTATGGCGCAGATACAGAAGAAGCTAATGAGCTGAGCTGTTGAGGTCCTTTCAGCCCGGCTGAAATTACCTAGCTGACAAAAGAAAGAGCTAGGTAAGTTGCCCTCACATGCTGTGTAAGTACCGGAGTGGTCAGAGGCAGGGGACCTGCTGTGCAGGGAACACACTTAAAGGACTCCTGGTTGAGAGGAAGGTGTGGGGGAGGTTTGAGGCTTAGCTAAAAATCTGACTCCGAACAACCCAAGAAAAGGCTCACAGAGAGGGTGTGGGATCTGTGTCCCGCCAATGCCAGGGAGCATCAGACTACGAGACCTGCTGTCCTCTTCTTACTTAAAAAAAAAAAAAAAAAAAAAAAAAAAAATATATATATATATATATATATATATATATATATAGTGGATGTGCTTCCCTGTCTCAGCTAAATGCCAAAGCAGAAGCGCACGCTTCTGACACTCCCTGAAGAGATTTCTCCTGTCCCCATCTTTGGCCTCTGTATGACTAGAAAACCTGAAAAACATGGGCTTGGTACTTATTTTCTTTTGTCACTGACCTAGAAGCCAGTGGCATATTTCAGACATTTGCATTAGTGGATAGAAATTATACAAAACAATGGGTTTCATTAGGGAAATTAACAGCAGTTGAAGATTGACAGACAAGGTTAAGCCTTGTTTTGCTCAGTTTTGATAACACCATTTTTCCTTAGTAACATGCGTTAGAGGCAGCAGAACTGATGGCTCAATTTTCCAGGAACAATTCCTCTCTGCTATCCAGTATTTTCCATTTGGCTATTCCATTCTGGTCAATGGAATAGAAACAAAAGGGCTCCATGGACCTCTAAGGGGATAGGCTGTCTGCCCTCCCTGACTTCCTCCCAACTCCCTTCAATTCATGCTGATGGACATGGAATCTACAGACACTGTGGGAAATGGTTACTAGGGCTTCGTCAGACGTGCAGACAGGGAGAGAGCTGGGAAGGCTTTGAACTCCTGATTTCTGGTGAGCTCCCCAGTTAGCTTGCAGGGTGTGACACTAGATTCAAATGAGACAGAGATAAAAATGGAGCCAATTTAAGCCCGTTCGTTAGGCATTAATTACACATGTGAACATACACGAGTGAAGAGCAGGAACGGTGCTTCCATCATGTGGTCTGCAGCAGGTGCTCCACACTGATGGATCAAACAAATCCAGCGAAAACAAAGTGGCTTCCTTTCCTGCGCAAAGCTACTTTTAATTTATTTTATTCCGCTGCCAAAGCCCTTCCATCTATTCATATGCAGATGTAACCACAGAGGTTTATACTACTCAGAAAAATATCTGTGATCAATCCAACATCAAAAGATCCCATTTTGCTTTGTTTTTGGAAGCCAGACAGCTGTATTGCTCCTGAGGCTTCCTATAGCTTCCTTGGTGCTGGGAGGAACATCGCCTCTCAGAAAGAAGAATCCTTAGCAATGGAGAAAACGGTTACATTCTAGGGGAAAAGGTTCTGTTGCAATGTAGGATGAAAATGATGGGATGGGATAAGGAAAGGGCTCCAGTAGAAGGGAACATGCAAACAGCATCTTTGACAGATAGAGCAGGGGCCCCATCAGCCAGAATTTACTCAGCAGAGGAGCCCAGGACCAGCCAACAGAAGCACAGAAAGAATAGAGATGCTTGGTAGGTAACTAAGGAGGCTAAATGTTCAGAATACCCCCAGAGGGGAAGTCTTTTGCTTAGTCCCCTTCATCTACAATATGTTACTTTGGGAAAATCATACATGGTCTTAACTCTTAATTTCCCCCCATTGTTGAGACTATAAATCTCAGACTTGGTGGGAAGACAGATATCATTGGGCAACTGGAGACCCTGTTAAGTCTCAGAACAACGGGTATCTTGGCTATTTGAGGTGTACCAGGACAAGCCCAGGAATTAACTGCTGGTGGAAAAAAACACCCAGCCACAAATAAAGAAGCTGCAGGCCTCTTAGAATGAGAAATAAGCCTGGGAAAATAAGCTACTTTACTTTTCTAGCACAATTTATCTTTAGTCCAATTATGAGTAAAATATAGACATATTTGTGTGCAAACTAGAAAAGAGGACAAAGCATTCTTCATTTTTATTTGTGTCTTGTGTTTTAAGGGAACCCTGCACCTGCTCTCTTCCATAATTCAGAACTCAGCGTCTTTCAAGGAACCATGGGGTTTGTGTGTGGGGCAGGGAGGTGGAGGGCTGCAAAGATACAGGACTTTACTTTGGCCAAGTCAGACCTCTTCCCTTGCTTTCACTGACTTTTTGTTTTTAACGTCAAGGAAGCTTTTTAAAAATTCCCATGGATGGCAGGATATGTGAAGTAACTCTGAGAAGTATTCAAGCGAAGCAGGATGCACTGCTGCTGCTCAGTTTTCTTGATGACTTAGGGGGAGGCAGCTGGCAGAGGAGGAACCTGAGCTTTGAAGGCAGGCATGCTCTATATTCTCTTGGGGGAGTGAGGGACAGGGTCTCATGTTGCCCAAACGAGTCTCAAACTTGGTATGTAGCCAAAGATGACCATAAAGTCCTCACCTCTTGCCTCTCTCCCAGAGTTCTTGGATTACAGGTGTTCACCACCACATTCCATGCTGGCTGGTAAGTTTTAGCAATCAACTCAACACAACCTGGAAGCACTTAGAATTACCTAGAGTAAGGAGGCGTTATCTAGAGCAGGGTCATCTGTGAGCAAGTTTGTGCGGAATGGTCTCCATTGTTAATTGATGTCGGAAGACCCACCCCACTGTGGGTGGCATCATTCCCTAGGTTGGGCTGTAAACTATGTAAGAGGAAAGAAAGTTATGCAAGCAAGCAAGCAGGCAAGCAGGCAAGCAGGCAAGCGGGCAAGCGGGCAAGCAGGCTGCATGGTGCACTCATTTTTGTCTGCCCTCAACTGTGGATGTGGTGGTATGGCTAGCTGTTTCAAGTTCCTGTCTCAACTTCTCAAAAATGACAGACTGTAGCTTGGAATTGTGAACCAAAGAAATCTTTCCTTCTTATGTTGCTTCTCATCAGGAAAATAAATGAAAGCAGAACACACCATTTATATGGTGTGGGGGATGGAACCCAGAGCTCCATGCATGCTAGGCAAGCACTCTGTTGACTGAGCTGTACACCAATCCTCAGGCTTTTGTGTGCCTCTTCTGCAGATGCTCAAACCTTCTGAGAATGTTTTTCTCTTTTGGAAAACCACCATAATGACAACAATAATAACTAATGACATCTATTTTGTGGTCTGACACACATAGGAGCTCAGCCAGTAAAATGTCCATGGCTTTTATCTCCTCTCCATTCCCATCAGAAAGTGACTCCACTAGACATAGGGTGTAGGCGGGGTTAGAATTTGACTCACTTAACTTCATAATATTACTGACGGTGCTTAGAAAGTGACCTCTGCAGAGAGCACCCACTTAAGTGCCCTGTCCTTCTTTCCTTGACTCCTGTCTTTTAAGCCTCCCCATGAATTTCTAAACCTTTCTCAAAAAAATATAGAAAAAACAAAAAGGAAAAGTTTGTGGATATTTTCTGATTGACTAGAAGATAGTTGAAATTTACTATGTACTATGTCAGAGGCAAAGTCTTAAAATTTTTACTTTTAATTTGTGTGTGTACAGGTGAGTGCAAGTGCCCACAGCATCCGGAAGAAGGTGCTGGATCCCCTAAAGCTGCAGTTATAAGTGGTTGGTGAGCTGCTGTGTGGGTGCTGGGAGCTAAACGCTGGTCTGCTGCTAGAGTAGCATATGCTCTCAACTGTGCTGAGTCACTCCTCCGCTCACTGAGAAGAAGCAGCTTTCAAAATAAGGAAGGATTATAAAAACTCAGTAGTGATCACAAACCTTTGATAGGATGTAGCCTGAAATAATCGCTTCAGTAGCAGGCTGTTGATGGAGCTCTGGTTCTCTGCCAATTTTGCCGAGTGATTCTAAGAGTCACTTTCTTTGTAAGTGAGCTCCTTTCCTTTGAAACCTTGTTGAAGCCAATTGGATTCATGGTTTCAGAAATGCCATGCGACTTTTCTGCTAAGGACTCATTATGAATATATATGTATATGTATGTGTGTATATTTAAGTTAAATACAGCTCCATTAGTAAAGTTAATCAGAAAGGCATTTGTATAGACTTTCAGGGGAGATACATGCTATGTGTTGTTTTTACTTGGATATGAAATTTCTCACTTGTCTAATAACTATTAGAAGTCTCAGCATAAATTTGGTTTTTCCAAGAACAAAAATCTGTGTCAAAACAAATGAGGAATGGGGACCATTGTACACTGTGCCTTCAGAAGTATTATTTATAATGCAAACTTCTTAAGACAAGGAAAACCATGAGTCCATCAGTCATTCAAAAAGAAACACTGTTTCATCCTATCACTTACAGACTCACGGGATATCACCGCCACCCCACCTCAGATGCTACTGATGCAAAGGTCATCATCGCGTGTGTGCATTTTCTACTGATTTACTTTATAAAGCACAATAAAGTGGCCCCCAACGCTAGGTCACTTCTTAATATACATGGAATGACAGCTGTCAAACCTCTGGTAAAGTGTCATTGTTACAGAGATTTATAGTAGAAGGTTAAATGTGGGACTAAAGTGTGTGTATGTGTGTGCATGCGTGTGTGTGTGTGTGTGTGTGTGCGTGCACCTACACACTCATGCTATGGTAAAACATTTGTGGCAGAGTATCCTGTTTTGTTGTTTCATAGGAAGTAATCCCCTTGAGTGTTTTTTTTTCCTTTTTATTAATAATTCTTCCAGAATGCTTGTGAAATAGAAGTGGGACAAACATCTCTTTGCTGATAGGGAGCTCGTGGCGTAGACGTTAAAGGTCAAAAGGAGAAGCCATTGGCAAGTGGCGCATTTGAATCCTCCCTTGTATTTTAGATATTACTAAAGGATTCTCGTAACTTTTAGATTTCTGCATTAATATACAAGTTTCGCATTTTGGGTCATGAGAAACAGTTTTCAATTTGAAGTGCTGATAAAGCTACGTATATTCTAAAATACATTCTCATTATTTCTGTGTTTCTACCTTTCAACATCCAACAGCCGTATGGTCCAATTCTCTAATTCCTTGAGTTGTACCCACTTCATATAAGCTGCTTAGATTCCAATATCAGGGTTTGAATGTTTCAATATATTCATTCTTGGCCTGAGACTACTCAGCCAATCTATAATCTGCCTCCTCAATGACTATGGTACCGGAGTAAATGATATCCTGAGGGATTTGCAGCTCTAACAAGATTTAATACATTTACTTTCTTAGCAAACTGCAAGATTCATGCAAACTCACTTTATGCAAATTTTCCTCCAGTCACTCTTAGGAAGTATAATGCCTATAATTCAGGCTAAACCTGAAGTCTTAAGGAGCAAATGTGACATGAGTGACATCAGTTCCAACAGGATCCTGGCAAGATTATCCTGTGCCCATCCTATAAACATCCTATAGAACTCATGGAAAAACCAGTATGTGTCTATCCATGAGCAACTGTACTGCAATTCTTTTTGCTTCTTTCTTCAATTTATTAAGTTGTATCATAAAACAAAAGGGAGACTATTTGTATGATCATTGCACAAGCCAAGGGATATCATAGTTGAAGTTTCCAAGATCCTTGATTCTAGCTAAGGTGGCCATTAAAATGCACAAAAAGTAGAAAATGAGGAGATGAAGAACAGAATGTTTACTGAGTACAACAATATGAAACATTCACAAGTATGCAAGAACAAGAGAGCAAAGTGTTGTTATGGCCAAGGGCAATGCTTTATCCTGTGTATGTGACTATAGATGCGCTTGTGCATATATGTGTGTGTACATATGTGTGTCTCTCACTGGCCTAGAACTCACCAAGGAGGAAGCAAGCTATGCTTGCTGGCCAGTGAGCCCCGGGGATCCTCCTTTCCCTTCCTCCCCAGCATAAGGATTACATGTTTGGGCCACTGGTATTTTCACACTAGTTCTGGGGGTTGAATTCAGGCCCATGTGCTTATAGGGGCGATCTCCCCAGCCTGGTACATCTCTCCTGTCTGAAAGGATAAGAAAAACACAAGAAGGGAAGTCAAGGGCCAGCGTCAGCCCCCTTGAGCTGAAAGTTCCAGATCAGGCTAGAGAAGGCATGCTCTGGGGAAGATACGGGAGCAAGCACAAGGGGCTGGTAGGGTCAGCCAATGTCTAGAGGTCAGTCCTCAGAACTGTTTTATGGGCAGGCACACAGGGGATCTGGAGCTCTGCTAGGGGCTTGGGAAAAGCTTGACTGAACAGTTCTTGAGGGACCTCAGCCTGAGAAGAAAGGTCAGCCCCCAGAGGACAGCCAGTGAGTGGAGTGACATTTTCAGAGCACAGCCATTGTCTTCCACAAAAGGTGGTGGCTGGGCAAATGCTGAGGTGATGGCTAGTGCCAGCTGTGGAAATTTTCAAATGTGTGGGCACAGAGGTAGTTCTAGAGCAGGGCAGGGATTTAATTCACTGAGTGGGCCATAGTGGCTGGTCCAGGCCACTCAGCACGATTTGATCTCCCAGAGCTTCAGCTGATGGCCTCTGACCCACGGACTGGGGCAGCTGCTCTTTTAAAGGCGTTAGCTTTTGAGTGTGTATGCTTATGACTCTGAATTCATTCCCCCTCCCCCAGAAACAAGACTGCATAGTTCAATTTACCTGTCTCACTTTATTTAAACTTTTCCGTGTCACATGTATCCTTCCTTTACAAACAGGAAGTCTTTCTTAGATTATGTCACTGTAAATTATTTCTTAATGGAGCCGGGTTTGTGACTGGTCTCCTGGATATCACAGGGAAGCATGACGGAAGGACATTTCTTAAGCATGCACCACTGTATAGGCTGTGCACCTGGCAGGGGCCTGGGCCTTGGGAGTGAAGCCTGCTCCCCTGAACCCTGCTCCTGTGTGCACTGTAAAGCAGGGAAGGTAGTAGTATCCTGGAGTAGTTGGAGAGATTAAATAACATATAAACCGTTGTCAGAACAGGAAATCAGACACAGTAAATGGAGGATAACTGCATGCTGCGTTAGCTTTTTATTCCAAGTGGTCTGATAACAGGGAAGCTTAAAGTAAAGAGTGGGTTAGTTGTGCTGCAGGTGTCACTGTGCCTCAGGGTCCCAGGGTTCATCACTGCATGCTTTCACTTCAAGGAACGAGGAAATGGGGAAAGTTGGAGGACTGTAATAAAGGGTTTGAGATTCTTAGCTGGTCTTAACCCTCTTTTGTGGCCCTACAACGAAGGCCTCACTTGCTTGCCAAAATAATAACTTTCCTGACACCAAAATTAGAATGGTAATTTACACCAGTTCCTAAAAGCCAGGCATACAGAGGATTTCCACTGAAGACTTCCTAACGTGCTTCCAAGCCCACCCTGGATGCTGAGGTCAGAGCACTGATTCCAGGCAGGCTTCTGGCAATAGAGCTGTTTTAAGGCCTGTGAACCACAGGCCTTGTCTCCTTTGTGGAGACAAACGATGAGAAATATTGTTAGAAAACTGTCCTTAAAGCCCAAGTCCTCTCCTGGGAGCACACTGAGCACTGGGAAACTAGCAAACTCAAGTCTCAGGCTATGAAGAGGAGCCATCGCACAGCTCGAGGCTCTGGGTGCCCAGCTCTGTTCTGAGTGCTCAGATCAGGGTTCTGATTGCCCCTTGGCTATCCTCTTGGGAAGCCTATGCTGCAGTGTCATGACTGACCGCAGGGGGACACTGGCTTTGTTGGCTTTGGGACATAAGTGGCTGGGTTGTGTTTGTGTCCAATTACCTAGAACATGCTCAATGGAAAGACGAAGGGTCTCCAGATGGCTTTCCTACAACAAATGAGGCAAGATGCTTAAGTTCCATCAGTATAATACAGCCAGGTAGGAGGAAGAATGAGGCAGAGGCTCAGAGGTGGGTAGAGCTTTGGTGCTTTGGTACTTCAGCTTGTTTAGCAAGTGGCACTGAGGTAGCGTCAGACAGGGACCTCAGGGGAGGTCAGGGTCTAGATGTCAGGAATGGTCTGTAGGCCCTAATGAGAAGTTAGTATTTCTTTTTAAAAATTGTGTGTGTGTGTGTGTGTGTGTGTGTGTGTCTGTGTGTGTACACATAAGCAGGTGCATGCGTGGCATGGCACATGTGTGTAGGTCAGAGGACAACGTGTGGGAGTCAGGAGATCAAACTCAAGTGGTCATGTTTCGTGATGGGCACTACTAACTGATGAGTTACTACTCTGGCTGCAGTTTGTACTCTCAGGGATGACGGAAACACTCATTCTGTAGGCCAAGCCATGCTGGGGTCCACAGGGCAAAGTGCCTGTTGTTCAGAAACGTCCTGACACAGGACGTTTAATTTAGTTGTTAAATTAAACTCCTGAGACAGAGTGGGCGATTAAAACTTTTTTGAATTGAGAAAAAGAACTCTTTACTTGGCAAACTGTCTAAGGTGTGGGATCTGTACCTTAGAGGTTTCTGAATGACTCTGTGCACAGCTCCATTTCTTCCATCCTGGGTGAACTGCATGTGTGACTAACAGAACCCAACAGAAGTGCATTGTGACTGCACACCCTTGACTGAGAAGATAAAGGCTTCTGTGATCAGTGTTCTTGTAGAACAAAAATTAGTGATTCTCTAATTATACAAATGACATAACTTTGTTGGGGAAGATGAATGAATGTTTTCTTCTATGGAGATCACCCAGCACAAAGCTGAGATGACACCCTGTCCCACCATTCCTTTAATAAGTCACTTATTCATGTACTTCAAGAATGAGATCATTTGGTTAAAAAAATACTTTGATGAGGAGTACGGAACAGTTGCATTGAATGGTCATTTGTGTGTTGAGAGTGTGTGTCCTCATCACAAGACAGCAGAGAAGGGCAAGCCTGGTTAGCAGCAGGCCATGTGCCAAATGACTGACTGAAAATGGAAATGACAGAGCCATGGAGTTGTTTGGAGGAAAGGGAAGGAAGCAATGGAGCATTCTTAAAAGCAGGCTTGCAAGAACTGCATTTCTGTCAATGCTGGTCTACATGGTGTCACATTAAGAGACATATCTCAGTGGCTGAAGCCGGAGGCCAGTGCTAAGCAGAAGGGTAGAGATGTGACTGTTAAGTCAGATGGGTAAGGAACCAAAACAGACAGGACATGGTCAGGGCAGGAGAGAGCACAGGCATCCTGTTCCAACAACAAAGAAGAAGGAAGAGTAGAATGCCTTCCCAAGTCTCCCAGCAGCAAGAATGGAGCTGGACGTGACAGGCAATTGTAGGTGTGAATCCATACCAGCTATGGTTACCTGCACAAGATTTATACAAGATCAAGCCAGCCAAAATCCCGGTACAGAAAAGACAGGTCATGTCAAATCCAACTCCTTATTGAGGCATTACTTTTTGGCAGTGGACACTTGCTAGAGGAGGGAAACTCACTCTCTTTGAGGCTGTTGCCTTTGGCAGGTTTCCAATGATGTGGTAGATGGCCCTACACCAAAGTACATACAGGCAGAATTAACTGGACTTAGTGGGCTACTTAAGAAAAGGCATGGCACTAGAGGGAGCATGTTGGGGGAGAAACGGTGGAATTTGGAGAAGGGGAATCTTGGGTAGATATGCTCATATTTCATTGAACACGTGCAAAATTTTCAAAAGTAAAGAAAAACTCAAAACATCAAAGAAAAATTAGTGTAGTCTAAATACTCTTTCATCATATTTATCATATTTTGAATTTTAAAGTAATTTTAGTACAAATACTTGTAGCCATTATCTTAAAGAACACAGACACATGAGTGTTGGATGGGTTCACTAGACTGAGTCTGCAGCTGAGGTCAGGATGGATATCTGGGAAGTCCAAATCTGGGCTTGACCTGCATTCCCTAAAGCTGCCTGGGGATGAAGACAGGGAGAGAGGTCCCATGAGCTGAGGAAAGAAAGCTGTCTGTATTGACATGATGATCTAGCTGGGGAAAACACAGGAGATTTCTTCATGTAAAACTTCTCTGCCCACCTGACTTCCCTGATGAGAGTGCCCATTTAAATAGACCCCCACCTCCTGGCATTAGGAGTGGGTGCAAATGGGTTCCATAGAACATAACGTTTAAACCCAAGATTAGCTCATGTCCTGACATTCTGCACCAGGATGTGCAGAGTTCTCATATAGATCAGGTGAACCCACTAATGAAAATTAGAAGCAAAAGCCCTACATTTTCCATAAGGTAGCTCAGTGGGGTTCTCCTCAAGGTGTTCTCTAAGTGGTCCAGGCTGCCTTTAAGCTCTGTTCTCTCTGCGTGCTACTTTCATAGATCACATAATTTTTGCACTCATTGTGTCAGCTCATGCCACTTCAATTATGCATTTATTTTCTATACATGCCAGCACCACTTTGCCCCATTACATTAAAAAGAAGGAGGAAGGAAAACCATGGTTTCCTTGGGTTATTTGAAAATGATTTAACATTTATACATCTCCAACATGAAAATCCATTTTTTCTTTCCTTTTTTTTTTTTTTTAAACTGTAAGCAACAAGCTTGTGACTATATATTAATATGTGATGTTGAATTGGGGAAGAAATCCAGGCTCTCTCTCTTGCTGACAGAACTGTCTTGGTGGGTTGCATTACTGTCTGGACAATGGGGAATATGAACTGGAAGGGCTGACCAGTGCTGGGACCTTGCGGCTCACTGAAGGAGTAGGCAGGCAAAGAGATGAAAAGTAGGAGACAGTCCTTCCTGGGCTGCCTCTGCTCTGTTTTGAGTGACATCTCCTGCCAGTGAAAGTCTGCTGTGCTCATGGCATCAAGAGGGAGGTTGGGTTGCCGGCTCCCTCCTAAGAAACTTGAGCTTCCAAAAGACTTGAAATGACCTGTAAACTATACTTTAATCCCCTCTGTTAATCAGATCAGCAGCTAATCTGGATAGCTGTCAGGGAAATGTCAATCAGGAACAGAGGAGATGAGGAAAGGGCCACCCAGCCCTAGTCTTTGATCTCAGAGTCTTCTAAGCACAGAAAGTCACAAGATAGGTCTCCTAGGGTTAAGCACAGAACCTTTCTTTCTTTCTTTCTTTCTTTCTTTCTTTCTTTCTTTCTTTCTTTCTTTCTTTCTTTCTTTCTTTCCTTCTTTCCCTCTTTTGATTAATACCATTTAAAAATTTTAAAGTTGATTATAGACATTTTAACAGCAGCAGCTTAATTATGTTTCTTGACCAGTTACTGAGAGGTGGCTATCAGCTCATTTCCATCATGGCCACCCATGGAGCTGGCTTGTGTTGTCTTTCTTTATCGTGGCAAGCTTGTGCCAAGTGGCTACTGCCCTCTGCTCTCCCCTCTCCCTGTGCCAAGGCCCGCTAGGCTTCCATATCTTTGACCCCAGTGCAAACAATATTGCCTAGAATCATTACAGTTTAGTCTACCTTCCAAATCCAAGGAGTCCTCCAGCCTACAGGCCTGTGAACGTTGCATGAACTACCACACCACTTGGCTCAGTGCCTGCCATTTGTAAATGCATTACCTGACAGACATGCGTGATTCTCTCAACAACTTCACAGAATAGACATTCCCCTCATGTTAGCACAGAAGAGCCTCTGGCCCAGACAAGCTCCTCAATCTTCCCAAAGTACATTTCATTCCCAAACATCATTTCCATGTGGCCTTTAACGCTGTGTGAGAGTGACTGGCACGTGTGTGCCGCCGTCACAATGCCATGCCCATGGTGTGGCAGAGGGTCTGGTTCATGACCTTCACTGGTCTGGAGCACCTGTCCACGGAAGGTGTGAAGAACACCCGGGAATATACTAGTGGAAATAATCACGACACCCATTTACAACTCTCCCTCTAGGAAGCCAAGCTTTATGGAAAGCATCAGAGCCAACATCAGGGGCCCCAGGTTTTATGCCTGGCTCTGACCAGAGGGCACATGGCTTTCCAAGAAGTGTCCCCCTGTGAGCCTGGGAACAGACGCCAACGCAGATGGCGTGATTATACTGCACAGATGACAACCTGAAGATGTAGAGAGCCTAACTGCTTCCTCTAAACTTCTCTGCTCAGGAGAGCAATGCCAAAGCAGAAACCAGGGCGAGAGTTTGGCTCAGGACTTCAGCCTACCTTGGGCTCACTCTAGCAAGAGTGACCTGCTGCGTTTTCTGTGCCCTAATACCTCACATTGCAATAAACTGTGAAAAGACTCTGAAATGAAGGTTCTGCGTTTTCTCTTAGAGTCAGGAGCTGCTGAAGAGAACCAGTAGATGGAGTTGAAATAGACAGAGTTTATGATGCAAGTTTATGATGCAAATTAGGCCAGAGTTATGATGCAAGCTTGTAAGGAAAACACAGAGGAAGACACTGTATGTTACTGTGGCTCTTCCCCTTGCAGTATCAAATCTTTGGAGTTAACTTTTGAGTCCGAGATACATGGGAGACTATTTGGGGAAAAAATACAGGGTCACCCCATCTTCATTCCAGAAATTTTTTGTTCAGCTTAATAGGAAATGTTGTCCCTCCTTTACAGTACTTGTTGATGATAAATAACTTTGCAGAAAAGATGGAATTAATTGGTTTATAGAAATGAATCTTTGTTTATGCTGATTTACACACATGGTAAATGATCAGCCTTCTTTTTATGGAACCACTTCTCATTGATCAATCTTTTATGAGGAAATTGCTAATGAGCTTATGTGTACTGCGAGCTTAATCAGGACATTACAGCTGTATGGGGTGCTGAGTTCTGTAAGTGTCACAAAATCCCCTGCTTCAGGCTCTCCAGGCCAAGCAGGTGGAAGAGGAGAGGTCCTCTGTTCTTGATGTACACAGTTCTGAGAAGGCACCAGAGAGACTGTTCCATGTGATACTAAGAGACAAGCTCTGGCACCTAGGAACCCTCAGAAGCAAATAGAGTATGAATTATATATAAGCTAAGCTACTGTACTGATATGACCAAGAAAGTACTGTCCAGATGGTGCGAGTACAAAAGACAATGACACACATTCCCTCATCATTTTACTATTTATGAGTCCGAGGCTTGAGTCAGCTGGTGGTAGGACAGGCTATCTGTTAGCACCAGAAGGAAGCTGTGTCTTGCTCTTTCATTTGACGCTGGCCTTGATATCCCTTACACAATTCTTTTTCACAGAGCCACCAGGACAGGACAGGGTTGCAATCCTGCTGAAAAGGCTTGTGGCTGTGGGAGATACAAGGGGCTAGTCTACTTTATTCCTTCTTTTTATTTTAGAAAAATAGTTCTGGTGTGCATTGCTTCCTGCTCAGGGTTCTCTCACAAGTTTTTAAAGAGATTCAGAAAGGTTTCAGGCTAGGTTAAATGTGTGTTATCTTGTTTCTCATGTGCTAGGAGTCCTCCCTTGGATGTTTGGGAGAAAAGGTGACTGGTTTCAAGAGCCAACTTGCAGTTTTTATTCTGTCCAGGTCTTTTGTTTGTTTGTTTGTTTGTTTGTTTGTTTGTTTGGAAGAGCCTTTATTTTCTGGAATGCCTAAAGGCCACAGTTAAGTGTTTATGGGAAATGTACCCAAGAATGTTCAGTAATAGACAGTGGTCAACTCCAACAGTTCCTAGGTGGTGATTTTCTGTAAGTAAACCAGAAAGGCAAAATCATTTTGTAAACAATTTATAGAGCAATCAGTACTGGTGCAGAGGGAACAGAGTTTGGACCACAGTATCAAAGGACTATGCCTTTCAGTGTTCTTAGAACAAACCAAGGACTTTGGGACAGTCCATTCATTATTAAGGTTCTGGCCTGCTAAATTGGAGGGACTGGGGAGTGCAGGGAGCTGACGAAACAATACACAGGTCTACGCCTTATTGAGCCTTTAAAAGATTTTTCCCCTAAGTAAACCCTTAGGTGGAAAGAATAAGACAGCAGTTTACAAACGAGAAAACTGAGTTCTTGTGGCTCAAGTCCAAAAGGGCTACCCCAGAGAATTCAGCTTAACTGCAGGACTGGGTCTTCAAGGCATCATTGTTGTGAGTGTGTATGGTGCTCTGCTTTTTAGGTACCGTTGCACCAAGTGTCTATTGATTCTGGCTTTTATATTTTCAGGTGACCACTTGGATATTATGGTCTCATATATTTTTTTTTTCTCTTTCAGAATTGCAATTGCTTTTTTTCTGATTCTGGGTGTCAGAGTGTGGCGTGAAACCAGCAGCAGTAGTGGAGAACTTAGAAATGTACACTCTCAGGCCCGATAACACATCGCAGAGTTGGCAAGGGGTGGGGTGGGCTCAGCAAGCTCTCCAGGCACAGCTGGTGCTGCTGAGGCTGGAGGAGTGCTGTCCTGCCCTGATGTGTGCACTCCCTGGCACCTGGCTGGTACTTGTCATTTTTTCACTCTGTACACCGAGAAACACTCCGTGCCAACTGCAGTTGAGTCCAGAGCCAACTAGACCCAAGCAAGCATCCTGTGCCTGCATTGGTGCAGTCCTCAAACCTGTAGCTCTGAATCCTTCATAAAACCACAAATTCTGTGTTTTGATGTTTGTCTTTACAGAACAGCCTAGACACAAACTCTGTAAACATACATACAGTCCAACATAGGGAAACCTTGAGTTAAGATGAATCCAATTAAAACAGCAACTGAAAATGGAAAAAAGTTCATTATCGGTTCAAAGTAGTTAAGGCTCTTCATTCGTTAGGAAAGTTTCTCTCCCATCTATTTTGTATAGTCTCACTCCTGAAATACCAGTAAATTCAGAAAATAATTTGTATTTACTTGATACTAATTTCCAATCAAGACTCTTGTCTTCTCCAATGAAGGAAGAATAGTTTGATGATAAAACTGACATATATTTCATATATACTTTACAAGTGAGCTATGTATGGTTTTTTTGTATTGAATTTATACAGCATTCACTAAGTAAAAACATGTTTTTATGGGAAATGTTTGAAATTTAAGGTTGTTAAGATTTTATTGTGATGTCCATCCCATTTGCCTTTCTGAATGAGGATTAAGCATCTTACCCAGGGTCCTCCTTCTTGATTAGCTTCTTTAGGTGTACAGATTTTAGTATGTTTATCCTATATTATATGTCTAATATCCACTTGTAAGTGACTATGTACCATGTGTGTCTTTCTGCTCCTGGGATACCTCACTCAGGATGATCTTTTCTAGATCCCACCATTTGCCCACAGATTTCATGATTTCCTTGTTTTTAATTGCTGAGTAGTATTCCATTGTGTAAATATAACACAATTTCTGTATCCATTCCTCAGCTGAGGGACATCTGGGTTGTTTCCAGGTTCTGGCTATTATAAACAAAGCTGCTACAAACATGGTTGAGCAAATGTCCTTGTTGCATACTTGAGCATATTTTTGATATATACCTAGGAGTGGTATAGCTGGATCTTGAGGTAGGACTATTCCTAATTTTCTGAGAAAGTGCCAGATTGATTTCCAAAGTGGTTGTACAAGTTTACATTCCTAACAACAGTGGAGGAGGGCTCCTGTTTCTTCACATCCTTTCCAGCATGTATTGTCACTTGAGCTTTTGATCTTCGCCATTCTGATGAGTGTAAGGTGAAATCTCAGGGTCGTTTTGATTTCCATTTCCCTAATGATTAAGGACATAGAACTTTCTTTAAGTGTTTCTCTGCCACTCAGTATTCCTCTGTTGAGAATTCTGTTTAGCTCTGTACCCCATTTTTTAACTGGATTACTTGATTTGTTGCTGTTTAACTTCTTGAGTTCTTTATATATTGTGGATATTAGCCCTCTGTCAGATATAGGGTTGGTGAAGATCCCATTGGAAGAGGGAGAAAATAGGGAATAGGACAGGAGCCTATCACAGAGGGCCTCTGAAAGACTCTAGCCAGCAGGGCATAGAAGTAGATGCTGAGACTCATACCAAACTTTGGGCAGAGTGCAGGTAATCTTATGAAAGAAGGGGGAGATGAAAAACCTGGAGGGGACAGGAGCTCCACAAGGAGAGTAACAGAACTAAGAAATCTGGGCCCAGGTGTATTTTCTGAGATTGATACTCTAACCAAGGACCATGCATGGAAATAACCTAGAACCCCTGCACAGATGTAGCCCATGGCAGCTCAGTGTCCAAGTTCATACCCTAGTAAGGGGAACAGGGACTGTCTCTGACATGAACTCTAGGGCTGCCTCTTTGATCACCTCTTCCTGAAGTGGGGGCAGCCTTAGCAGGTTACAGAGGAAGACAATGCATCCAGTCCTGGTTAGACTTGATAGGTTAGGGTCAGATGGAAGGGGAAGAGGACCTCCCTTATCAGTGGACTGGAGGAGGGACATGGGAGGAGAAGAGGGAGGGAGGGCAGGATTGAGAGGAGAGCTGGGAGGGGGATACAGCTGGGATACAAAGTGAATAAATTATGATTAATAAAAATGAATAAATTAAAAAGATTTTAAAGAAAGAGGATTCGGGGTAAGATAACCAATCCTCACTTAGAAAGACAAATGGGATGAACATTGGATGTAGGAGAGAACAAGTAACAGGACAGGAGCCTACCACAGATGGCCTCTGAAAGACTCTACCTAGCAGTGTATCAAAGCAGATATTAAGACTCATATCCAAACCATCGGCAGAGTGCAGGAAATCATATGAAAGAAGGGGAAGTTAGTAAGACTGGAGAGGACAGGAGCACCACAAGGACCAAATATACCAGGGCACAGGGGTCTTTCATGAGACTGTTTCTCCAACCAAGGACCATGTATGGATATAACCTAGAACCCCTGCTCGGATATAGCCCACGGTAGCTCAGTGTCCAAATGGGTTCTCTAATAAGGGGAACAGGAACTATTTCTGACATGAATTCAATGGTGAACTCTTCCACTTCCTTCCCACGAGGGAAGAGCAGCCTGGCTAGGCCACAGAAGAGGACATTGCAGCCAGTCCTGAGGGGACTTGATAAGCTAGGGTCAGATGGAGGGGGAGGAGGTCCTCCCCTGTTAGTGAATTTGGAAAGGGGCAGGGAGTAGACGAGGGAGGGAGGGTGGGATTGGGAGGGAAAAAGGGAGGGGGCTATGGCTGGGATACAAAGTAAATAACCTGTGATTAATATAAAAAATAAAAAAATGTAACCAATAATAAAAATTAATAAAAAGAAAAAAAGATTTTATTGCAATACATCCATTTTCATTACTTTTCTGTTTGAAGGTTAAAACCTGTGGGAATATCAGGTGGAAATATGGACTCTGATCCCCATGCAATATAGTCATATATAAATTACACATGTGAATGTGTGTATGTATATATATATATGTATATATATACACATATATATATACATATATATATGAATATATGTTGCCTGTTAGTAAGTACTAGCTTAAGAATCCTGTGTGATTTTAAAAATATGCATTTTGAATCAAATTTACCAAGAAAAATTTCACAGATGGAGAAGACAGTATTGCCCTTCAAAAAGAAAAACCTTACACATTTACAAAGTTTACACTGCTTTTCCATGTCAAAATAACACAGCATCATCTTCTAACCTTTTGAGAACAGCAGCCAGGGATGGCAAGCCCACATCCTGCACTCTACTTTTGCTATTAATATGCTTACATAAGCAAGACCATGGGCTCCCTGCTGGAGCACGAGGCTTGCGAATCACCTGACGGATGAACTGGCACCGAGCTTGCACAGCACTTGTGGAGTGACAGCAGTCAAGGGACAGATTTAATGAGATCGCGACTTTGCCCATCACAGAACCTCAGTTACTTGTTTGTCTTCCTTAGGTTTTCTTTTGGCATAACTCACTAAAAAGCCTTCTTAGAGTTATATGAAGATTGACAAACAAATTTCCTCCATACTTTTTAAAGCTACAAATTGCACATAAATAAAGATTATTATCAAAAGAGTATATAGGGACACACAGTTTAATTTTATTATATTTATATATAACATGTGCACAATTTCATATATATATGGAATGAACAACTTTGGGTTTCTGGAGAATTATGTGTTGACGTATGCATTTACTCACATACATGCTTAACTGTTGGCCTCTTTATCTTAGGAATAACTTTTTGGAGTTTTTAAAAGAATAACTAGTGGTATTTTGATATTTTAGCTGGAGGGAGTGAACTTGTCATTGCTTCAGCCTAAGATTCTCTCAAAACAGAAACCCCCAAACCTCCCAAACAAGGACAGTGCTTCATGGCCAGCAGTCAGCCCCTAGACTGACATAGTCAGCTCTGTCACGAATGATTCAGCAGTGGGGTCACTCAGAGCAGTACCAACTTAGGTGACAGCACTGGAAGGGTTTGGTCCACAATATAAATTTGTGAAAAGTCAGCATAGGAAAAGTGAAGAATAATGTTCTTGGACTCGTCATCAAAAATATAAAAATAAGTAATTCTGTAGTTTTCTTATAGAGAATAGTTAGTTACAATACCAAAATTAAATAGGAATGAACTAAAAGCTTTGAAAAGAAAGTAATAAAGAAGTAAAAGGTAAGAATTTATTTTTATATGGCAAAACAAGAAATAAAAACTGTATTAATAGAGGTGTGTGTGTATGTGTGTGTATTTCTCATGGCATGCTCTCTCCTCCTTTACTAGTTTATCTACCTAGTAGGTCCACGCCTTAATTGGAATCACAGTCCGTGGGAGATCTAGAGTGCATGTCCTAAGTAATTAATCCGGCATAACTGAAATAACCGTGGTATAACTGGTGCTCCACATACCTTAGCAGTTAAACAATCTGGCAGTGAATAACAGTATGCAGGAGGACCCTCACAACCCTATCTTTCTGTACTCACGAGCAGCAAAGTGACAAGAACAATGGGGCAGGAAACACAGGGGCAAGCCCGGGTGTGCCCGTTCACCATGAACTTCCATGGAAATGCTTTGCTCAGCCAGGACCTTCCAGAGGAAACCTTCAGTTGCCCAATCATTCTAGTAAGTATGACTTAAGTCACTGACTTCTCATTGCTGCCTTTTAGTAGCTATTCCCCATGTTGTGAAACACACATATGCACTCACACATACATGCACACGCACTGGCTCCCTTAGTGTAATCACCATGACCCAGAGCCAACTACATGATGGGGAAGTTGTCCAAATTGAGCAGCTTTTCTGAAAATCAGTGGCTACTTTCTAATGTTCTCATCAGCTCAGACCCTTTAATTAATCACTCTGTCGGCACCGAGTTTGTGCTGCCCTCAGAGTCCATGCCACACATATGTTGAATGCATGGGCAGTTACCTTGTCTCCTTGATAATTAACAAAGACGTGAAGGGCTAATGCCAAGTCAGTGTTCCGGCTGGACACAGTACACTCCCTGCTATGTCATTGTTTATGCACTGTTAAGCCATTTTTATCGCACCTTATGGGCCAATAACATCCAACCTAGAGGCTTCTCAAATTATGGGCAGAATTACTGTCTATGCGACAAACTGTTTGCATTTCAGATCATCTCAACACTTGCTGCAGACAAACCAAAAAACTAAACTGGGCAAGACCTAAGTTTACATACCTCAAAATTTCACACCTTTTATTCCCACCTGCCTAATCACACTTTGTTTTAGAAAACACACCAATGGTAGTGTTTCTCATTTTCTTTTTCAAATAACATGCTTCCTAGCTCTTACTTAAACCTTTTTTTTTTCCTCAATCAAATCATGTTATTTTGACTCACTGTATTGAGTCCTCAGAGTTCCCGCCTCCTGCCCTTGCTTTGTGCTTTGGTATTTTTTCTCACACACAGCACACGCTGGGTTGGCATCATGCAGAAATCAGTGGGGCAGAGATGAGGGAAGCTTTGGTGCCACCTAAATCTATATTAATAACAGTTCTAGGTAGATGAAAGCCGATGTCAGGGAAGAGCTCTGAACCCAGAGGGCTACCAGGTCAAAGTCTACAGGCAACAGGCAACAGGGGGTGTTCACTTACCTGCTTCTGGTCAACAATTATTTTGAGGTCTTCATCACTGCTTAGCTTCCCATAGCCTTGTTCTTTACTTTTCTTGTGAAAGAACAATTTTAAATGTCATTTAGTTTATTTTCATTAAAAATATTAATTCCTACTTAACCACTCTTAAAGATAAAACTTTAACAGTTTCAGTAGTTACAATGTCATCGTTCTTGACATCAGTCTCTCATGTAGAGCAAACCATCATCTTATACCTATGCATTGACTCTATCCTCTTGGATCCAAATGATGCCTTTGGTCTTTTCCCAATATTCTGTTTTATTCTATAGTTTCAGCAAGATTCTCTAACATTCTTAGATAAACAAGCAGTTCTTTGAAGACTCTTAGCACATTTTTCTCAAGAACAGAAACTTCATTTAGAATTATACTATTCTTAAAATGTCAACTGTCACACATTATATTTTAATGTCTTATATTTTTTAAGATAAGAGAAGTATTACAAAATTCAGATACTGAACCCCCAGACTTTCAGTATTTCAACAAATCACATGAATACTAACATTGGAAATAAAAAGCAATATCTGACAGACAATATGTTTTAAAATTAGGTTGCTTATGAAGTTGGGAGAGTACAGGCCATATCTGTAAGTGTGCCTTATTGACATTTTATTATTTTATTGTTGTTACTTGTCCTAACGACCACTCCCTACTCATCTGTCCTACAGCAAAAGTTATAAATAAAAGTCTAAGTTGGAAAAGAAGTCCGACCGTAACAATCATCTCACAGTTGTGTTACAGAAAAATAGCAATGTGTTTAGTCTCTTTTTCTCCTCAGTGGGAATACCAGAACTATAATGAGACTCTTTCATGTTAATAACAAATGGAGATAAAAGTCATTATGCAGTTTTCTGTTGTCCAACGTAAAAAACAAAAACAAAACCAACCAACCAACCAATCAGCCAACCAAACAAACAAAAACCCCAAAAAGACACCTTGCTTTGGCTATTGTTCAGAGAAATTAGAATAAAGAGAATTAGATTTCTGGAATTTCTGTCTATGGTGTCATAGGCCCACTGATTTGGGGTCCCGCATTTCAGCGACCATGACACAAGACTTCTTTACACTGCAGAGTGTGGTCTTTTTCTCCTCTTTATAACATTTCAAAATACAAATTCTCATACTTCTTCCTCCCCATAAATATACCTCTTATTTTGTGTCATTTACTCTAATGTAGTGATTACAGTATTTGAGTATTGGGATTCAGAAATAAAATTCCCCAACTTTACCCACACACTAATGAATTTCGACACTCAGGACAGAACAAATGCTCACAGTGTTCCTCTCAGCTATTATTCTTGTCCTCCTCTGGGGTTGCATTTCAAGACAGATAGAAAACAAAATGAACAAGTTTGGTTTGAGCCAAGCTGCCTTCCTGTCTCTTGGCTTCTAGGTGCTCTCAGCCCAGGGCTTGCAATGAGACATCATCTAGACTCCCTCTGCTACACAACCCTCAGAAATGCTTTTCCCAGTATTGATCTGTATACGTACCAAATAGCTCATCTGCATGACCCGATTTCTGGACAAAAGGGCATTAAGTAGAGATGGAATGTGAGTCCTTCCATCCATTTCACTGTCAGACATCCCAGAATTCTTTGCACCAGCGGCAGTGGCTTCATTGCCAGAACTTGCTGACCAGAGAACCACAGATCTTGCCCGGCAACAGTATTAATAATGTACAACAATAATTGAAGTATTCCTGAATCACTGTCCTGACTTTGTAAACATCCTGAAATTTTTGGCTACTGCAAAAAGCCATGGATGTGGAATTTTCTTTTTTCTAATTTTTTTTTTTTATCATGCACTTTAATGCTTCCTGGCTGCTGCTCCCCTTTAATGATTTTTAAAAACACATCAATTATTTATAACATACATTTTGTATTTAATCCCTAATATATGGACTACTCAGTCTCCTGGTCATAAAAACTCAATTTCCCCATTTAAGCCCCTTAAATCTTCAGACTTCCCTGAAGATTACTGTTAATAGATATAACAATGTCAGCACATACAGAAAACAATAAGAAACTGCAATTTCTGTTAATATTACAGTTCACTTTCCCCACTCAATCCCAACTGTCTGGGAAGAGGGATCAGGAAAGAAGATTATGTCCACAACTACTCTGGAGAAGTTGTCATTTTCCAGGACTGGGAGGAAGCATTTGGAGTTCTGATTTCTGTACTTAAGCCTCTAGTCTGCGCTCGACACAGAAAGCACACAGAGCCAGTAAGTAGCCTTGCAGCTTTCCCCTGGAATCAAGCAACATTTTCAAGTTTACCCCATGACCCAGGGGCACCCATCCTTCCTTAAGCCATACAGTCACCACTTACTGATCTAGTGCGAGCGAGCCCAGTCCTCTTTCAGGCACTGAGCTGCCCACTTTGCTTAGCTGAGGCAGCCCAGGCGAGGATCTTCAGCTCTCCTCCCTCCTCCCAGCCGGGGAGCCCTGTCTTCTTCCTATGCACTTTGCCAAGCCCAGAACGCAAATCCTTGGCTTCTGCAAGACCTTGCACACCAGCCAGAGGAGTGAACTAAGAGGAGGAAGAAAGCTAATCTTCCCACTGTCCAAGTGTGAGGGGGCAGGGCTTCTGTGGGAGGAGAAGCCACAGTGGAATCACGTCCTGAGCTCCACCCACAGCTCTGGCAAGATGCTAAAGCTGAGGCTTTCAACTGAGGCGAGGAGATGAGGCCCCTCACGTCCTAGCCTTCTCAGGATCACTGCCTGTGGTCACTTCTGTGCAATCTTAACTAAGTGCATCTGAGGAGGAAGCATTAGTGTCAGGGAGATAAAAGGGTGAGAGGACTCAGGGTGGATAAATGAGAGGAGAAATAAGAGTCGCATTTGCTGACAGTATCTCCTTGCCTGTAAGAAGCATTCAGTCTTGCTGAATGCTTGCATTCAGGCTTGCTGTCATGTCTGAAATTCCAAACACGGTGTCTCTTATCTTCCTCCACCATTCTGAGTGACATCATTCTGGATTCTATCTGACCAGCTTGAAATGAGAGATTGCCTAGTTCTTTGTCATGCTGACACCTTTTGAAAAGCTATTCAATCAGATCACATCTAGAACTAGAAGCCTACCTGGCAACTCAGCTTGGCCCTACACAGATTTCCACCCTTTCTCCTTTACCCTCTGCATCCCCTCCCTGTCCCTCCACAGAAGTAGAACTGAAATATGGGTCTGTTCACTTGAATGAAATAAATAGTGACACTTGGGAAATTGTATGACAATGCTATTGTGACCATGGACATGGAAATTATTCCACAGGAAAAAGACTGGAAAATGCCATCATAGCAATAGAAACTAATTCTGTAGACAGTCTTCAAATGAGATAACTTGCTTATTCTAGAAAAAGCTCAGAGTTTTGGGCTGTAGATGTAGTTTGGCGGTAGGACACTTATTGAAGAAACATGAAGCCCTGGGTTCAACCCCCAGTACTAGCAAAAAAAAATTTTTTTTAAAGTAGTTTCAATTGAAAGATCTTAGCTGTTTGGGGACTGAATTCAAAGTATTCTTCATACCCCTGAGGAATAAGATTTACATGGGAGGTTTTTTAAAGAGAAGAGGAGCACTTGGTCTATCTAACAGGATAAATGGGCCCCAAGTGTGGTTTTTGCCTAACTATAGATGTCAAAATGAATATACTTCAAAAATGGTTTATCATTATTTAGTTGCTGTGTCGTGATACATAATAGGCATGAATTTATTAAAGCAAAAGTCATGTGCAGATGGAAGATAAGAAATTCCCATTGACATGTTAGGTCTTAGCCTCAGGGCTGTCTGGGTATAATTCCTATCTTCCTATCTTCCCCATCTTTCACCTCTTCCATACCACCATTCTTTCTACTGCCAACAAAATTGCTTAGGTTTCCCTTCACTTAAAAAGCAATTTCCTCAGATCTTTCCCCCTCTTTTCTCTTCACTGTTAAACTAGAAATGTGTCTACACTCACTCAAAGTTTTTTACTCTCTTTGCCCTTCTAAAGCCACCATAGTCAGGGTGATTAGCAAATTGATAAGCACTCCTAGATTGAGTTGAACTGAATGTCAACCAGAAAAGGGAAGGGAGAAAGTATGCGCACAAGGTCTCTGCTGGGCTAGGGTGCCTTTGGAAAGTTCTGTCAAGGAGAAACATCTAGTTGACCATTTGGACATATGTATCCACACCTAAGAAGATAGACAGTGCTATACATAGAGATGGATGGGATAGGGAAATGGCAGGTGTGGAGGAGCTCATGAGACAGAAGAAATGAGAACTCAACTGAGAAGCCTAGAGGACAGCTATACTTTAGTATTAAGCAAAAGAAGAGAGCACATTTAAGGGTGAGAAAGAGAATAAAGAGAGAGTGCCCAGTGTTAATGAGAGGAGAGGATGTGAACTCCTAGAGTGAGGTGTCAGAGGTCATCCATGAGTAGAAAGAGAAGCAAAGATGAAAGTCAGACACAACGAACGATGTAGCACACCAGTCATGGAGACTGAAGAATTATCATCCCTTCGGAAAGCTAAGATGGAAAGGGCTGGTGGAAAGACAAAGGATATGAAGAGAGACTATCAGGAAGTCCACAGTGCTCCCAGCCTTCCTTTTCTCCTTTGTATAAGTCCTGAGTGTGGGATGGTAGTGCAGATGTGTTGTTTATTGTGTTTAGCATGCCTCTCACAATCTGACAGTATTTTTGCCCCATCTCTCTTTTTTTTTTTCTTTTTTAAGGTGCACAGTGTCAGCATAGCCACAGAGGACACTGCTGAGACAGCCAAAGAAGTGATGAAAAGAGTGTACAGGAAACGAGGGAGGACAGTGACTGCCAAATAAAAAGGTTGCTATCCATCAAGCGTGTTCCTAGGTCAAAGTCTTCAGAGAACTTAATAGACATGGAATGATAGTTGTCAAACCTCTGATATTTTTCTTTCAAATTTGGGATGGTAAAGGGTCATTGTTACAGAGACTTATAGTAGAAGGTTAAAGGTTGGACTAAAGTGTGTGTGTGTGTGTGTGTGTGTGTGTGTGTGTATGTACCTGCATACTCATGCTATGGTAAAAGAGTGCCCACAGAACTCATTGTTTATTTTTTCTTGGGGTCAAGCATGAACAAACAGGACACATAGCCCACAGACTTACTTCTGAAGTATGTAATCAAGAAAGAAGAGAATTCAATGCCATCAAATAGATTGTGATGTTTTACACTGCATTTAAAATCATGCATAATCCCCCGAATTTAATAATCTTCTTTATCTTAAGGTTAACTCTAACAGGAAAACAGTCATTAGGAGCTGGGCAAGGACATGGCCTTGAAGCCCAGTAAATTTTATGCTAGCCTGGCAGACTCTATTTTATGCTAGCTTTTCATGACTTTTTTCTTTTTATAATCTTACTATGTAGTCTTTGCGAGCCTGGAACTTGATATGTAGAACAGGCTGGCCTCAAAGTCATAGAGATCACTCTGCCTCCTTGTCCAGGATGCTGGGAATAAAGACAAGTGCCACCAAGGCTAGCCCAGGCTTTCCACTTTTAAAGTGGCCCTCAGAAAGTATGACAATAAATGGTCTAGATTCACCACCAGCCTTTCCTGCCCTCCGCTTACTCCTGTGTCAGCCCCAAGCCTGCTATCACATTTCTTATTCTTTCAAGGTTTTGTTTTAAAAAATCTTGCAGTGCAAAGCCATTGTTTCTATAAACTTCCAAAGTGGGTGCACTAAAACCTCGGAATTTTCTTCACTCGAGCAAGTTTTTGTTTTGATTTGGGAATCATAGCTTGCTGCATTTTTAGCACCGAATGTCAGAGAATAGGCCTCATCCCCAGGATCAGAGAGGAGGATTTCTGATCAAAGGGCTAGGATTTTTATAGTTCTCAGTCAAGACCGATTGATCAAACAACTCTATTCTTTGAGACAAAGCTGTATTTTGATAGGCAGTGCAAGTGGATGTTAATTACTCACCTCATTCTATATCCTTTGATCTTAGTGTCTCCACATATGGCAAACAGTGAATGGCTTCATCTCATGCTCTGGGAAGTACTTTCCCAGGGATCACACCCCTGGACAGAGGTAGAATAGATGTTGGCTACCTCGGGGTTGGGGGAGGTGCCCACACCGGCTTTAAGGAGCAACTTATGTGTGTTACATTGAGGTCAAGTAGGCAGCAAACAAACCCTCAGCTTGATATTCCGCAGGAGCCAGCCATGTGCTATACAGGTTTAAAGACAATAAAGACACCATTTTTTTCAACTCTCCCTCATCCGCCAAAGCAAACAAAAGCACACTCAAAGTGGCAAGCAAAACGAATGTGCTTTTTATACAAAATTCCGAGTCCAATTTTCTTTCATATAGAATCTTCTCTTTGCCACAAAAACTATGCTCCTTAGAAGCTATAAACACAATTGGTATAAATGACAACATTTTGGCCTTCAAAGGATACAGGGATTAAAAAAAATGTATATTAAAGTCTGTGTGTCTGATGTGGTACTACTTCCAAGGGAAGAAGGAGCAAAGTTCTCCATTTTCACATCTCCCACCTAGTAAACTGGTCCTTTGTGTAAGATTGTAAAAAGAGTAGACCTGCATTTTGGATCCCAAATGGCAAGTGAATCTTACTATCCTATACCATTCTCTTCCTTCCCCATTCAGCCCCACAGCCCACACAATTAAGAAAAGAGAAACATCTCCCTGTTGTTTCTTTGAAATAGGAGAAGAGCCACCGCAGCTAGAGTTAAGAGGCAGTGATGAGGCTGTTGCAACAACAGCCCCAGTGACAATACCCATTCTCCTATGCACAGGCTCTGCATGGTGGGCACAGAGCCCTGTGACGCTTCCTCACACACAGGTGCCCTGATCCTGGGCCTCTCCATCCAGCCCTTTCTCTTCTCCTGGAGCACCTGGCCTCCACACCTGCTGCTGTTGGTTTTATAACAATGGATCTGCACACTATGCATTTAAGACTTACTGAGATAGAACTGAAGTATTTTTGCTTTAATAAAAAAAAATATTCTTTATCTCGGTACCTTCCCAAATCCAGCAGTTTTTGACATGTTGATGCAAGCCTGATAAAAACGTTATGAGATTTTGTTTCTGACAGGGGCCAACTCCAAGTCTGCTGTGCACCTTTGTGTGGAAGCTCTGTGCTGGATGGAGGGCATGCAATCAGCATTTCTATTATGGCCCAAATGACTTAAAGGATTTGTATTTTTCTTTAATTTTCATATACTCGGGACTCAGCCGTGACAGTTTAGAATAATTTTTTTCTGCTCCTGAATGGAAAGCCTTCCTGGAGATCAACCTGCCCCTCCCTCTCAGTCCTCCCCTGACTTTGATACCCAGGCATCCCGCTCAGGGCCGTAATTCTCTGCCACTGCCACTGCCATTGCCATCAGTTTGCAGGTGATGGTGATTTCATTTCTTTTTTCCTCTTTTGCAGTGCTTAGAAGCTCACCATGACTTCTTTGCACATAGTCACAGCCATTCCCAAGGGGTGGGCTTGTCTAGAATTCCTGCTTGTCTTTATGAATGGGCACGTCTAGGCGACCACTGGGGAGCTCTTCCATGCCTATGCAAAACCAAGAAGATCTGCGGCCACACAGAGCTTATTTATCCACTGAGCATGTAAAAATGAGTTAAGAAATTAAAGCTCTGGAGCCTAGAGGAGACTTAGCCAAACCCAAATCATGTATGTTTTTAAGAAGGTATGAGATATTAGCCATAGCCAGTGAGTGAACACATGACCGCTTCTACTGAAAAGCAAAACTGGAATAACTTAAACAAAGATTGCTGGCCAATGAACTCAAGTGTTCTGTGACTCCATGGCTCTAGGAAAAGGGGATTGTGATGTTTTGGAACTGTGTATGCGAGTAACAAAGATCATCATGAGAGGGCACAAGACAGAATCACACTGTCAGTCAAGCATCTGAGGAAGCTGCTAAGGCAAAGCCACATTAGAAAGGCAGAGTTTGCTCTCTGTCAACACCCTTGTAACTAGGGATGCCAGATGCAATCAAGCAGAGAGTAACATCATCAGATTGGCGCTGTGTGCCATCTATTCTTGCTAAGAGTGGGAAATGGACTGGAGAAAGGGCCGGGGACAATGAGAGAAGGTGGGAGCTAGTGAGGGGCTCAGCATGTGATGGCCTTGAACCTGTGAAGATGCAGTTGTCAGAGGTAGTTGGCCACATACCGATTTCACAAGCACATGCTTAATTCATTGCTTCAACTCTACTTTTGCAAGACTGGCATTATAAGGCACACAATGTCTTCATTTCCTCTAATCAGGTTCAAACTTTCAGTAAATGGGCTGAAGATAAGCCTAGAAATTTACTTGATGTAGTAATATATAATTATTTCAGGAAAAAAATTAACCAGACAAAGGACCCAAGGGAGAGAGCTTTGACAAACAGGAATGTTTGCAAGTAGTGAGAGACACATTTCCATTCTGTAAAGTCACGAGCAGTAGTTCAGCTTTTCCTGTTGTTTCTACGTGATGGGACAGAGTGAGCCTGTTTTCAGAAATACAATGCCAAACTGTGCTGTAGAGTATTTGAAAGGATTTATTGTGGGGTGATCTGGGGGGAGGCATCAGTAACAAGAATTCTTTATGCAAAATCCAAACTGAGCTGCTGGCGGGGGTGGGGATGGGGTTAAGAATATTATGCTGCTGGGGGTGCACAGAGAGGAATACTGAATGACAGCATATTTACTTTAGTGTATTTGCAAACATGTTTGAAAAAGCCTGAGGCCTCACTCCAGAGCTTAGCTTTAAATAGTAAGAACCAGTTGTTCCCATTGTGTTTTACCTGCACTTAACTCGCCAGAGGACAAAACTGTTTAATGAGAAAAAGCTTGAGCATAATCCTGTTTGACCAAGCCATTTATCTTCTCTTCTTGCATGACATTGACTGGGACCTCTTGCTTTGGCTGTGTCTGTCATCTTCTTCATGGCATTGATTGGGTGATTCTTGCTTCTTGGAGAGCACTTTTGGTACAAATAATTTAACATAATTCCATGTTGCCATCAAAACACTGAAAGATATTCAGCCCCACATATGCATCCTCAGATCTTCAGAAAAGATGTCTCTTTGAAGACGAAGACTCACAGCAGGGGTCAATGATGCCTGATGCCTCTATGATCCCTCTATCCACAATTTCAATCTCTGCATTTTTCTTTTTCAGTTATGCTTCAGGAATCCAATTCCAAACCTTAGATGTTTCCCTCAGGGAGGCCGCCACAGAATTTCCATCATGGGGTGGAAAAGAGGATACAAGCCAGAGGAAGCGCATGTCTGGAGTGAAACTGTATTTGCTGGACCTGACAGCACAGTTGCATACGTGAACTCACAGTGCCTGTGACAGCATCAACATGACCCAGCCAGCCAAAATGCCAGCATGGATGTCGGAGGGGCTTGGAAGCCTCACCCCCACCTGGGGAGCTACTGGTAATTTCAAGCAGCTGGGGGGAGGCGCAGTCAATTTTCTTCAGGGATGTGGGTCCTGACAGGATGGCTTTTAGGTAGTCCCACAGGTGGGCACTTACAGACAGCACTAAATGGACTGAGTATTAGATTGGTGGTAACAGTAGGGAGAGCACATGAAACTGGGAGGGAGCTATGTATGGGGAACAACAGAGATGGTAGCAGAGGGGAAGGAATGGGATATATTTGGATTGGATCCAAATTCTAGAGATTCTGAGAAACACTTGACCAGCCCAGAGCAGAGTGTATGAGGTTGATACTCACCTGAAAGCACTGTTAATACTAGCTGAGAGGCACTTCCTCCAATCTTTCATTAAGTTCCCCAACTGACTGACATGCTGATTTAGTACTAAGGGACAGAATGATTAACACATGATCAGTGTCGACGCCATTTTGGAGGCAGGCACCGGTTTCTGCAAAGTCTGAAAACTCCTGTCATGTTGTAAAGTGGTCCTGGGTGGATGAGTGTGGGGACTTTAAGGAGAACCCAGTAAGGCTTTAATAGGTATCACATGGCTGCACCATGCCGTAAAGGAAAAACATTAAAGAATGACCAGGTAACAACTTCTGATGGGAAATAGAAATGAAGCACAGAGGGCCTCTATCACTGCAGGGGGTTTCTGTGTTGTCTCCGGTTTTGAAAGTTTTTGTTTTGTTGTGAGCTAGGGTCTTATCTATGCACCTCAGGCTGGGCAGCAACTTGTGCGCCTTCTCCCTCAGGCCAGGAAGTACTAGGGCTACAGGTGTGTGCCACAACACCTGGTTTGCATGACAGATACTTAAATGCTTTCAATAAACAAACTGCTTTACAACAAAAGGACAGTATTACCCTGTCACACTAACTTTTTCTTAATGTGCCTTGTTTAATTTTTTGCATTAAAATGTATTTATACCGGGTGCCATAAGTCAAAAGAAGCCTTTTCTTCTCTAAGCTGCTGTGGTTGCCGTGATTTGTCACAGTGATAGAAGAGTAACTAAGACAAACATTAACCATTTCTTTCACTCAGCAACAGGCTGTGAACACCTTTCCATGTCAGCACGCACCCGTCCCCACCGTGCTTGTCTGGATTCACCTGATAATTGTGGCTTCTCTTTAGAAAGCTTAAGAAATGCAAGCATCGGAATAAGAGCCATGTTAGCCTTTGGGACAGTGACGTACATGAGAACCATCTGCAAAGCCCTGGTGCTCCCAGAGCACCTCCTGAGAGGCAAGAAGCATCTTCACAGGCAGCACTAGGAGAGCTGACATTTGCACCGGTGCTAGCCTGTAAAGGTGCCAGGCCCATCTGCTGTCACCTTGACACAGACCAAGGGTCTTGGAGCAGAGTGTGCAACTGTGTCTGAGCCACCCATTTTTACCTGAATTGATGGCTGACAAATGAACAATGGTGATTCATACTTCAGAATCTGACCTTTTCTCATGAAAACAGAGCCATTCATTTCACAGCCAAAGTTCAAGATTTCAATAAAAATCCAGACTTTTGGAAAATGTGTGTTTTCCATTTTTGTTCCCTCACCTTTGCAACAAAGTGGTTCTGATGAGCCCAGTGTGTGCTGATGTTGTATAAGAAACTAGAACAACACTGATGATAAGAACCAACGAACTGATACTCCCAAATAACCAATGCCCTGCATGTAAGTTAAGAGCCATTTGAAACGCAAGTCAACAAGAGACTTTTCAACTAAGGACATGGCTCACTGATATAGCTTCAGATGTCACCGTCCTATGTAATATGAAGTAATATTTGTCACATTTTACAGTGGCAGCAGAGAGCATCCATGGTTATTGTGAAAGCTATGGAAGCGCATGCTTTTCTCAACTGCACACTGTGTAAATATGAACTTTCTTATATTTCGAAGGAGAAAGGCATACAGCAAGAGTTCAGACGCAGAACCAGACAGGAGAATCCATCTCCTCCTTAAGTTCTTTATTAAAGGGATTTTCAAGAGCCTAAACCAAAGCCGTGCCTCTTGCTGAACCTTCTTGGCCATTGCAGTGTAATTCTCTCAGAAGAATAACGTATTTTTTTTTTAATGATTTTTGACAAATGGTTAAATTCTTTTCTAATAGAGTAAATGACAATGTGTGTAATTTACACAAACAAGCTATTTTTGGGGTCTGTAGTTAGTTCTGAGTCTACTGGGCACCAAGACTGATGTTTGAAGCCACCAACACAACAGGAAGAGGGCACCTTTGTTTGAGGTAATAGAACAATCACCTTGCAAAGGCCAGTTTTTCTTCCCCTCTTTGTTGTCCTTCCCTTTCTCTATCCTTTCCTTCCTTCCTTCCTTCCTTCCTTCCTTCCTTCCTTCCTTCCTTCCTTCCTTCCTTCCTTCCTTTTTTTTCCCCTCTCTCTTTCTTTTGAAAATTTTATTTGCTGGCCTACAAGGCAAATCCTAAGTATTTAGTCCACAGCCTATTAGTCAATTGAGGTGAGAGGAGAGTTGAAATGTGAACTGGAAACTGAGAAGGTATATGTCAAGGTGTGGTGACGGTAAGAAACCTTTGATAGCTTCACTCAAACTTCTGGAAACATCTAAGAGTCAGCACATTTTACTTCTTTTCTCTCTGCCTAATAATGCTAAACAATGTCAACTTATCTCATTTGGATTCTGTTGGAAAGTTTCATAATAGGCCCTGTTAGAAAATTATCCAATTAATTTTCAAGTAAACAGCTCAGTGCTACTTAGCATGAGTCTGAATTATAATGCTGCAGAGTTCATAGGCATTGTCCTGGGTCGGCAGCCCATGCTGGTAGTAGACAATTCCATGAAGGAAGAGCTGGCCTCTTTATTTCTAGCCGAGGAAACAAATTTTAAGAGAAGAAAGTAATTTGTCCATCTGGAAAGTGCTAGGACACAGAAACAATCTCAGGTCTGTTGATTTTCTGTTCCTGACTGCTTTGTCATCTTTTTTTTTTTTAAGTTTGAATTTTTTTTTAATTTTATTTTTCTCATTAGTTACATTTTGTTAATTCTGTATCCCAGCTGTATCCCTCATTCCCTCCCTCGTCTCCTCCCTGCCCCTTTCCAAGTCCACTGATAGGGGAGGACCTCCTCCCCTTTCATTGGTTTCCCATAGTAAAGGGAACAAGGACTATTTCTAAGAGGAACTCAATGACTGGCTCTTTGACCTCCCCACCTCCCAAGGGAGGAGCAGTACTGTTAGGCCACAGAGGAGGACTTTGCAGCCAGTCCTGAAAATACCTGCTTTGTCATCTTTGGGTGGAAAAAAATGATCCTTCTGTTTATCAAAAATGTAGACCATGGAACCCAGGGCTGGCTGGATTCAGAGATTCTTTATAGAGTTGAACATTAGATCCAGATCCTCCCAAGTCACTTTCTCTGCCCTGTAAGTGGTGTGGGAAACGAGGTATCGCAAACTAGAATAGAATAGTTCTGTTATCATCTTCCCTTCCTAGCATACCAGTGTAGCCCCTGCACATTTGGCAGCTTTGGTCTCCCCAAACTCCAAGGTCAAAAAAGCTGTCAGTAAGACAGAAATAGATGAATGACACCTGGAGATGCTTCAGAAGGACCGCAGGGTGGGGCGTGGCAGAAATGCAAGTCTTCCAGGCTACAAGCCAGAGGGTTCTATATATACTGGTGACCTCAAGCCTGAAGCCGCTTTTAGAGGTGACCAGGTGGGTCAAAAGCACCACTCTTCTCAATGATATTGGTATGGGGCGAGATTTGAGTAGCTGTGGACATTTCCACATTTAATGGCTGCTGTCCTCTCATGAGCCATCTTAAAAAAGAAAAAGAGCCTAAGGAACTTAAGCAAGACCACTAATCTTGTCTACATGTTCTCCTAGTGTCAGCGCTCTTGGCACTGTTTTCTGCCCATTTCCTTTACAATGGCATGGCTCTGGGGTTATTTCCTGTGTCTCTTTATACTTTCTGCCTCAACACAGACCCACTTAGTTGCATGTACCTGCTGCTGGACCAAGGCTTTGGGTCCCTACTTGCAGAGCAAAGAGGAATCAGTTTTAAGTAAATAAATAAGTTAATGAATGAAAATAAATTAAAAAAAGCCTGCAGTGTGAAAGTAGGGATCCAGGCTTCCTGGGATCTGCCTGTAGTTCTTCAATAATGGGGTGTTTACCATTATACTGGGAATATCTGATGGGGTGGAGGGAGAAGATGGTCATGTTATAGCCACCAAGGTAGGTCCAGTTCTGGGGGAAGCAGTGGTTGAGCAAAAGTAGTCATGGTATTGAATGTTCTCTTTGCACATTGGTCTCAACATGCTCATAGTGATGTCTCATTAGACAGTGTCTTGGTTTCATTTTCTGTGGCTGTGGATACAGGTTCGATTCCTAGAGCCCACATGACAGCTCACTACTTCTATCACTTCAGGCCCAGGGGATTCAATGCCTGCTTCTAGGCTCTTAGGGCCATGAAAAACTATATATATATAATGTAATATTATATATAAATTGAAATAAAATAATACAAGTTTTAAAAGAAACATCCTGACAATACCAGCATAATGAAGAAAGGTTTATGTGTCTCACAGTTTTGTGTTATGGACCATCACTGTGTGAAAGACAAGGCAGCAGGAACCTGAAGTGGCACCATCAGAGCAGGAAGCAATGAGCCGATGCAGGTGGCTCTCAGCTAGCTAGCTCCAGAACGTCCTGCCTAAGGGATGGTGCCACTTACAGTGACTGGGTCTTCTCACCCCAACTGATGTAATCAAGATAATCCCCCACAGACCAATCTGATCTAGATAACCCATCACTGAGACTTGCTTCCTGGGTAATGGTAGATGGTGTTGAGTTGACACTTAAAACCACATCACAGATAGTAGAGGCAATAGGCACCGGTCAGAGGGACACTCCCCAAACAGTTATATACAACTTTATGCAAAGATAATGAAATGCGGATGACTGTCAAACACTTCATTCTAGCAAATGTCCCTTCAGAAGGATGGTTTGCTACGTGCTGGAGTGGAGACTATATATTTCATCCTATTTAATTTTTGTGACGCTATTAGTTTATTTATAATTTTCCTTTCTTTCAAATGAGAAATAAAAGGTTCTAGAAATTTAGTAATCTTTCCACGATAATCTCCAAGATCACATGGTCTATTCCTGGCAGAGGAGAAAGCAGGAAGACCTAAGGCTTCCTGACTTGGAAAATGAGATACATTTTTTTTCACCATCAGCATGATTTCACCAACCAAAAGTTAGAGCTGCATAATAAGGAATTGATTGTGTGGAAATTTACAAAGGAAGAAGAAGAAGAAAAATGAAAGAAAGAAAAGAAATGTAAAAGGCAACAATCTTTTAGTAGTTCGAAGAATAAATACCTGAATTGGAAACATGGGAGCAGGTAAAAGGACTATCTCTAGGATCAGGCTGCTTGGTTCAAAGCCAGCTCTGTCTTGCACAGGCTGCATAGCTTTGCATGAATAATTTACCCTTCAGGTCCAGGTTTCTTCATTTGGGAACAGTAACAGACTCTGTGTTCTTGATTTGCCGAGGAAGCAATTCCATATAAAATATTCATGTGTGTGTACATGTGTGTACATGTTCATGAGTGTTTGTGGGTATGTGTGTGGTGACTATACTGCATTTGGAAAAGAACATTAGGTATCATTCTGCTGGCACTACCCACTTTCTTTCTTTTTTTTTTTTTTGAGATAAGGTTTCCATTGCCCTGGAACTTGCCATGTAGGCTGGACTGGCTGACCATCAAGCCCTCAGGATCGATCCTATGCCATAGCCTCTAAATGGGTTCTGAGGATTGAACCTATGTGGTCAAGGGAAGCCCTTTACTGACTGAGCCATCTCTCCAGCCCAGAACACTTCTTTGATGTGTTTAATTATATTCTACAAATATGACCTGCTACTTCCCTTCCTCTCCTCTCCATCCTGCTTCCCCTCTTTTACCTTTGTCTTCCAACTTTTCCTCTTCCATCTTTTTTTTTTCTTTCATCTACTTAACAGGTTGAATTTACAGCGTATAACCACCAAATGATCTTTCTGGCAAGATGGAAGACTCATGAAAGATGGTTTAGAAACTCAATCTTGAAGTTAAAAGACTATTAAAAAAAACAAAAAAACAACTAGGATTTAAAATAGAACCTGGTGAGAAGCAGCCTTGCTGTGTCAACTCAGAGAGCTGTCCTGAGGGAACCCAGCAGAATTTTATTTTAGGACGCCCCTAGATGCCTCAGCTGCTGTCCGTGGACACATCAGAATTTCCCTTGATGCCTTGCTTTCTTGTAAATCGGAACCAAACAACATGAAGCATTCTAGCTCCACCAAACCCCCACCTTCAACCTCACAAAAGAGCCACCTGAACCAGACTGTGATGCTTCGGTCAAGTAGCTGCAGAGAGGATGCCTGGCAGGGAGCTCCCTTGCTACCAGGTTTAAAGATGATCTCTTTGTTAAGTCCTCTAACACAAACTAGATTTTTAAAGCGGTGTGTTCAGTGATGGCTAAAAATATCAAGGACACAGAAAAAGCTTCAGACAGCAGCTTTGGATGATGGCAAAAGAAGAACTTTGGTCTGCGTCACCGTCTGGGCGCTAGCCTTGTTTTTATCTTTGTTTGGTCCAGATCTTCTCATCTATACTCTTTTAAGTTCAGGGTTCCTATTTTCAAGGGTTTGGGCTAGCTGAGTTTTAACACAGCAAGTGCTGTGATTTCTTTTTTATAATTCTCAGAAAGTCAACTAACTAGTACTTTTTGTAGCGGTCAATTAAAGCAAAAAATGCTAAATGAAACAAAAAATATTCAATAATCCAGGTGTGAAGACTCATGACTGTAATCCCTGCCCTGGGAAGAGGAAGCCAGATTTGAGGCTGTCCTGGGCTACAGAGCAAGACCCTATTTTTTTTTATTGCAGTATATACAGTATCATTAATTCAAACATGAAGTATGACTGAGTGTTGTCTTTGAGTTGCTGTAAACACTTTCTCCTGAACCTGTTAAAATGAAAATTTCTAAACAGTTGTTACGTCCAAGACTCTATTCAGACATAACAAAATGAAACAGTTGAGAGTGGACGTATAATGTGCCACAAGAAGTAATGTGCTCAGCAGTCACCAGGTAGATGTGTCACCACCTACTTCAGGAGACAAACGAGGCAGCAAGGCGTGGGGGGGGCACATCATCAGTGAGTAACCCAGCAGCCACTGTCTCCCGAAAGTACAGAATGGCCAGTGTTTGATAAGTGGGCGATTAGACAGAAATAACATTGGATATAATCCTTGTGCTAGTTTGGGACAACTCGCTACTCAATGACAGCTTGGTTGGGGAAGAAATAAAGAAAGAAATTAAAGACTTCCTAGAATTCAATAAAAATGAAAGCACAACATACCCAAACTTATGGGACACAATGAAGGCAGTGCTAAGAGGAAAGTTCATAGCACTAAGTGCCTTCAAGAAGAAATTTGAAACATCACATACAAGCAACTTAATGGCCCAACTGAAAGCCCTAGAAAAAAAAGAAGCAGTTACACCCAAGAGGAATAGATGGCTGGAAATAAACTCAGGGCTGAAATCAATCAATTAGAAACAAATAAAACTATTCAAAGAATCAATGAAGCCAAGAGCTGGTTCTTTGAGAAAATCAATAAAATAGACAAGCCCTTAGCCAAACTAACAAAAAGGCAGAGAGAAACTATCCAAATCAGCAAAATTAGAAATGAAAAGGGGGACATAACTACAGACACTGAGGAAATCCAAACAATCATTAGGTCTTACTACAAAAGCCTATATGCCACAAAATTTGAAAATCTAAACGAAATGGACAGTTTTCTTGACAGATTCCATCTACTTAAACTAAGTCAAGATCAGGTAGAAAGATTGAATAGTCCCATATCCCCCAAAGAAATAGAAGCAGTCATCAAAAGTCTCCCCTCCAAAAAAAGCCCGGAGCCAGGTGGTTTCAGCGCAGAACTCTACCAGATGTTTCACTAAAGAATCAGTAAAATGTTGTTATCTAAATAAACATTTAAAACAGTGGGTTTGTGTGTGTGTTTAAGTGTGTGTTCACATGTGTGTATGCATGTGAGCACCTGTTTGTATATATGCATGTGTGTATGTGTATCCACACATATGTATGTATGTGCTCATTCATGTGTGCATGTGTGTATGTGAGTGTGCCTATTTTTATATGACAGAGGACAGACTAAGAGTGTTTTCTCTAGAATTGCTTCCTGAATGAACTAAATGCTGGAAAAGTTCCTTGTATAGGAATTTCCTTCCTTAAGGAAACCAGCATAGTTCCACAGTAGGGAGAATTTTGAGGCTATGATAATGAATGAATGAATGAATCATCAATCACTCTCTCCTTCCCTCCTTCCTTAAGTTTCCCTCCCTCTCCTTCCTTCCTTCCTTCCTTCCTCCCTCCCTCCCTCCCTTCTTCCCTCCCTCCCTCTCTCCCTCCCCCTTCTCTCTCTTTCTTTCATTCTTTCTTTTGACAGTCTCTTATATCCCAAGTGAACCTCAAACTCCCTATGTAGCTAAGGATAATCTTGAATGCCTGATCCTCTTGCCTTTATTTTCCAATTACTGAGATCAAAGGTGTGCCCTCCACGCCTGGCTTTATGCTGTGCTGGAGATCAAAGTCAAGCCTGTGTGCCTGCTATGCAATAGCTCTATCAACTATGCTGCATCCCTAGCATTTTTCAGGCAACAGTAATTTCTTTTCTTGAGTTATTCCCTCTCTACTTCCTTCCTCCCTCCCTCCCTTCCTTCTTTCCTTTCTTCCCTCCCTCCTGCTTCTTTTCCTTCCTTCCTTATTTCTTTCATTCTTTCCTTTTTCCTTCCTTCCTTACCTACCT
>NW_026596073.1:26583133-26597348 GCF_907164565.1 Psammomys obesus
TTCCTTCCTTCCTTCCTTCCTTCCTTCCTTCCTTCCTTCCTTCCTTCTTTTTCATTTTTGTGGGTTGAGCTTAGGGCTCTGAACTTTTGATGCAAGCCCTGTACTACCAAGCTCAGACCTGATCATGGTCAAGGAAAAGAACTGGTTATTACTCTAGCAACTTCTGCAGTCAGGGACCATAGCTCCCACTTGTCTTGTTTGTCCAGCTAGTACCCATTGCAAGCCCTGGAACATAGAGTCCATGGGAGGAGCATTTTAAGTTAATCATCTGACTGATGAGGACTAGCACCCCCATGTCAGCTTAAGCAACTGTGTTGAATTAATAAGACCAAGTGAATTAGGCCAAACCAATCTACTTCTGTAGCCTCTAATTCATATACTAATATTAGAGAGGAAACAATCAAATCACAGAGCAAGGTTAAATTACTTGCTCAAAGTTATTAAAATTAACAACGCATGTTTTTTAGAATGCACACAGTCTTGTCCTTTGTGTTTACAAGCAGCTCCATTCTTGTTCTCATCACCCAGTTCCTTCTTGCCATTTATTGAATTCCTATATTCATCATCATGCATTCAGAAGTTCCAAACAGGAATCAGGACAGGCCTTTTTCTGAGCCTAGTGTGTAATGAAGCAATCTGTAAAACTTTCCATTCCTCTACTGTCAAGAGAGTGTCCATAGTCATTTTAGAATTACTACTGGTAATCTTGGTATTTAAAAATATAATTCAGGGAATTTAAAAATCTGTTCTTCAGAGGGTGTTTCTGTGCTTGCCAAAGTGACCATATTAGCCTATGTAATCTTCCACCATCCATACTGTTAAGACCCCTATGCTAGAATATAAAATATTATAAATATGTTGTGTTTGGCAGCACAGGAGTGTTTTCAAAGCTCTTCTGTTGATCTGTTTAATATTCACTAAGCACTTCATTCATCTTTTTCACGATAGCCCCATGAGCTTGTAGTAAAGGCTTCTGAGTATTACCCACGGGGGCAGGCATACTTGAAGTAGTTACATGTATTAATCCATGTTCCTGTTATAGCCATATGGGATCTTTGTCACAGTACAGATGAAGAAACAGAGAGAATGGACGTGAAATAGCTTCCCAAGGAAGAGTCTGAGTGTGCGCAAATAAGCATTCTTACATTAGGATGTGTTGGCTTTCTCTTAGCTATGACAGAATGTCTGACATCAACAGCATGAAAAGTGAACTGATCAATTTAGCTCATAGTCTTGGGGAGGAAGAAGTATGGAGTGGCTCAAATTATAGTAGGCAGTACACAGAGAGGGGAGAGACTAGGGACCAAGTACAGCCTTCAAAAGGCACCCAGGGACCCGTTTGCTTCCTCTGGGTGCCACATCTAGAAGTTCCCCCAGTGCTGCCAGCTGGGAAGCAGCGTTGGACATAGGAACCCATGGGGTCATTTCATATTCAAACTAGAGCCCAGGGCCACAGGTCTAATTCCTTGTTTACCCATAGTCATAGTGTGCCTGGATTCCATGTCACAGTAGCATGTTTGGCTAGGGCTATCTATCAAACGTCAGCTTGGCTAATCCACCGAAGGCTGAACAGTATTTTAAAATTCTTTCCCTTGGGCCAGGTGGATGAAATACCAGCCATATTAGAGCAACAGAGCCCCAGCTACCCCAGCTCCCCAGCTGCCCCAGCTGCCCCAGCTGCCCCAGATGAGGGTCCATGGCAGGTGGATGTGAATTCTAATTCAGTCATCATGTGAGAGTCTGCTGGCCACAGCTACCATTGTCATTCAGGATCATGGAACAAGAGGTGTCTGTTCCTTACCATAAAGCATACATCTTTAGATCCAGCATTACTAACTATATGTTTTTTGTTATTTTTTTTAAATCTCTCCTTAAGTTTGCTTTACACTTTTAGATCATGGAAATAAGCTGCCAGGAATGGCGGCTCTTCCATTTAACTTTGGCACAATCATCTCATGAATATTATTTATAAAAAGGCATAGTCCTCCAAAAGAATGAAATCTAAAAACTCAACCCTAGTCCTTTGCACAGTACATTTCCACTGAAATGGCGGAAGAGTGATTTGCATGTTAATTAAGTCACCCTGCAGCTAAGAATATGTTGTCAGACACCATAACATCATATTTTGATTTTAGCACTTTCTGACCAACTGCTTAGCACATATTTCCTGGCACTCACGTGGGTAGTACTTATTATTAAACTATAGTCTTAAATATTGCATGAAATGAGCTTTATAAAAGTTGCATGTAGTTACAGTTCCTAACGCTTTACTGCTAAACATGTGTTTATCTGTGCTGGCCGGCCCCTACCAAGTTAATACTGCAGGACTCTGTAGTGTTCACTGAGTGCGTTTGAACCCGGGTTCCCCTCTGTGTAAGATGAATGGCTCAGATGAGATTACTTCTAATGTTTTCCAGCTTCGTCACTCTATGCGTCTATGCTTATAAAACAATGGTGCTGTCTTCCATCACTTCTGTAGAGAAAGTATCTCGGCCATATTTCTTCTGTATCTCCAATGTTTTCAAATAGCACTAGCTTTTTTTTTTTATTATTCAGTTAATTCTTGCTTCTCATCATGTTCTGTCATTCTGTTATTTTTACTGCTGATTGCTAGGGCTATTAATTTTTTTTGAGAACTGTGCCAGGAACACTGCTCAACATTTCTCACATCTTTCCATTAAATTTTCATAATAAATACTCTATTACTCCTATTTTATTGATGAGGAAATTAAGTCCTGAAAGCACTGAGTTTTTTACAGCAGCTAACTTTGTTAGTTGGTCTTGGAGCAAAATTCATATCCATCTAGTAATTGCTATGTCCCCATTCTAACAAGCCTAGCATAGCCTCAAAGAACTAAGGACCAGCAATCTGAGTTCCACATCCCACCTGCTGGCAGTTCATAACCCTTGAAAATCAGGGGCTTGTCTCAGACTCGAGGGGCTCTTTCCCCGAATGTGGCATGTGTTCCTGAGTGTGTCTCCAAAAGTCATAGTGTTGCCAGAACTCTCCTGCACCCCAACAGTTTCCACCGTTCTGTCTGGTAACTTACGCTATATTAGTACCAACAGACTCCTCATCTTTCACAAAATGCAGAGCTCTGCTGTCTCTTAATTTGGTCTTCTGTAACTCTAGACAGGAAAACACACTGGGATCAGCCATCTGCCATTTCACTGGTATACTTACTAAATACTGCAAGAATCACTATTTCCATATCAAGTTGTGAATTCGCAAGGCAAGGTGACCGCATCTATGGTAGACTTCCTCAGTTAGCTGGGTCCTTACAGCAGCTGGGCAATGAAGGTTATCATACAAATATTGAGCCCCTTGGCCAATAGGACCTGGCTTTTTGAGATGCATAAGACCACAAGGTCTCTGCTTCATCACAGCGGCCTCTGTGCATCTCTGGTCCTCAGTCTCCCCTGGTTTTCTCTTACACAGGAGAAAGCATGGGCAGATGAAGCCCTGCATGCAGTCTGGAACCCCTTGCCATTAGTGATTTTAAGAGTCATGAGCTCCGTGTCTTTCATCGTCCAGGGTACCCTGCCCCTCGGCTCCTCCACTGTAGGTATAATGGGTACAGATCCTCTGTCTTCATGTCGAAGACTCTTTTTCCTACTTTCTTCTTTTTAAAACACAGTATTTCCTTTTCCCTTAATTTTCATCAAAATAAATCATACTTAACACATAAAAAAAGGACATTTTCTTTGTCATTTGTTTAATACAGTGGATCAAATCTAGGCTCTGACTTGGTGCCTGGATATTTAATTACTATTATTCTTACCCCTGAGTAGTCTATTAGACATTTATTTGTTGTTAATGGTGTTATTTCCTGAGCTGTACGCACATCCCAGAGTGAATGGTGCCCCACGTGTTCCCTCAGGGTAAGTGATCTAATTTTTAAAATGCAAATAGAGCAGGGAACATACAAAGCAGTGGGTCCAGGCAGGATGGCATGCGCTCTGCTCTTGTGCAAATATAGAGATGGCTGAAGAGTCAGCAGTGATACATTTGAGAAATTAGAGCATAAAAATTATTTTATCTTATTCTTGACCTGATCCTTAAGTGATATGAAGTAAGATTTAGTTAAAGCACTGGCTGATCATATCTATTGGGTTGGAAAACATTTTAAAATAAATGACTTTTTCCTAATATTTTAACAGTGACAGATATTAACTTCAGAAAATATAGGCAAAGCAAAGAAGTAAAAATTAGTAAAAGCACCAACCAGAGCTCACTATTTACATTTTTAAAACATTGTACTTTTATTTTTAATTATGAGTATATGGCTTGGGTGGGGGAGTGTCGTACATGTAAGTGCAATGCCCAAAAAGGCCAGATGAGGGCACTGAATTCCCTGGAACTGGAGTTACAGGTGCTTGCCAGCTGTCTCATATGGGTGCTGGGAACCAAACTTGGGTCCTCTACAGTAGAAACAGACTCTTAACTGCTGAGCCATCTCCCCAGCCCCCACATTTTGATACATGTTTCTCCAGACTTTAGGCAAGTATTTGTTTCTTTTTCTTTTTCTTTTTTGTTTGTGTTTTTGTTTTTGAGACAGGCAGGGTCTTGCTACGTAGGAAGCTGGCCTCCAACTCACTATCCTCTTGCTCTGCCTCCTCAGTGCTAAGATTATTGGTGTGTGACACCACACTCAGCCATAGTATCTGTTTCTTTAATTTACAATTTTGTGACTTTTAGTAAGTTTGAGCTCACAAATCATGTCTGTTATCAATCTGCATAAGTGTCTTAGTTAAATACCTATGCATTTCCTCTAGATTTCTATTTTTTGTCTATTAAGTCATAATTATAAAAGAAATCAGAATGTACATATAATTTTAGAACTTTTGAATTTATTATGTCCTTCCTTTCTGTAAACATGGGACCTTCCATGGCATCATTTCCAATATCTATGTAGAATTATACATTCCCCCCTAGTGATTAAGGAGTTTTGTTGCTCATCTGCCCGCTGTTTCACAAGGAAGGCCATCAATGAGCATCTAGCTACAAGCTCAGCCAGTTCATACTAGAAGCAAACCAAATCAAAGACACACGGGAAATAAGAGGTACTGGGAGTTTTAAGTCAGTACATTCGAGGATGGTTTGCTACATAACAAAAGTTCATTAATGTAGGTCTTGGTCCTCCAATCAATTGTGATTGCTCCTACTACAGGGAGACTGCTGAGTGTAAGAGTGCACATATTTTCATTTTAGAATCTTTCCCAGTCACTTTTCTGTTGCCAAGACAAAACACCGTGACCAAAGCATTTAGTTGGGGGATCATGGTTCCAGAGGGTTAGAATCCATGACCATTATGGTGGGGAGCATGTCAGCAGGCATTGGAGCAGCAGCTCAGAGCTCACATCTGATCTACAAACACAAGGCAGACAAGGGTATCTGGAAATGGCACAGGCTTTTTAAAGCCTCAAAGGCCACCCCAGTGACACACCTCTTCTAACAAGGCTGTACCTCCTGGTCCTTCCCAGTTCCACCAGCTGGACTTCAAATCTGCTGGCTGAGCAGCTGAACATGTGCGCTTACTGGAGCCATTCTCATTCATGCTACCACAGGTTTTTTTCCCAAATGTTCCCAGGTTCCTTTGCACTACCTAGACATGTGTTTCTTCTGTTGTCAAACAGCAGCCTTTCATTTTTGGAACAGTAATATTTGCATAAGACAAGTTCAGAAGGTTCATCCTTATTAATCAATTAGTTAATTAATTTCATTCTTTACCAATTTGAAAACACCTTGCCTAGACAATTGAGTCCACATCCCACCTGGCAGCAGTTTCTATGCTCCCCATACTGCGTGAGTGTTGAGGGATCCCTGCTGCTGGCTTCAGTGATGGCCAGGTTCAAGGAGATATTTCAGACTGCATTTTTCACATGCTTTCTGTGATGGGCGAGCCAAACTCCATTAGTGGTGGGGTGTCTTGACTCTTATGCTCTTCATTTGGTAAACTTAGGAAATAGATGACTGTAGTCTTAACCTTCAGATAAAGCTTTCTGATCAAACCAAGGGGAACTGTATCTGTTTCACAAAATGTTGAAATAATGTCAAACAAATGAAAACCTTAACACGAGTGAATTCATATGTGATCTACCCTGGCATCCAAATCTGTGGCACACAAAACAGAAACTGAGGGCCGCGGTCTGTTGTTTTTCTGGAAGATTCAAGGTCTTGCTGTAGAAGAGCTGAACTTTGATCACAAAAGGATACTCCCCGGGCTAGATCCTAGAAATGAGGTCAGACCTCTAACATGTGGCCGCATTTTCAATGGCAGCAGGTATGGGCTTTGTACAAGGCCAGAACTCACCATCAGTGACCCTAAGTATATCTAGTTGTTTTAATTCATTATTCGACCTGAATCACTACAAGAATTTAAACAAAGAAAATGTGAAATACAAACTGCTATTGGTTAAATAGTAGGCATTTCATATGAACCTGATTTAGATTTTGCTTACATTTTCTTAAGTACAGTAGCTGGATCGCATTACTTTAAAACAATTACATCATGCTTTGAAAATTCTTGAAAATACACATTTAGTTAGTGAACACTTTTTACATTATTTTATTAATACTCAAACACAAAATAACATTTTCAGATAATACACAGAAAGAGTATGTAATGTGTCTGATTGGAAGAGAAACAATGTGTTAAATAGTATAAAATGGTGATATTATATAATGAACGACTCAAATCGTAACTTCTTGGGACAGAGATATAAAATTAAATGCATAAATGGATTGATGAATATTCTAATACTTTTTAACATTTATTCGATGTGTGTATGAGAGTACAAAAGTGCCACAGCACATGCATGTGGAAGTCAGCAGTCAACTTGTAGGAGTTAGCTCTCTCTGTCCTTTGCGAGGGTTTGGAGATAGATCTCATGCGGTCAGGCTTGGTAGCAAGTGCCTCCACCCACTGAGAGTTGTGTAACAATTTTCTTGGAGGTAAAACATTCCATCTTGGACAATGTTCTTTAAACACAGGATGGTCTAAGGCAGTGGTTCTCAGCCTTCCTAATGCTGCGACCATTTAATACAGTTCCTCATAAAATTAATTGTAACTTTGCTACTATTATGAATCATAATCATAATATCTGTGTTTTCTATGGTCTTGTGTGACCACTGTGAAAGGGTTGTTTAAAGACCCACAAGTTGAGAACTACTCTTCTAAGGGAAGGTAAAATATTCTACCCTGCTAGGAAGCTCAGGAAGAGACGGGATATTCTAAACTGGGGTAAAACATTCCACTCCACCAGGAAGGTCAAGAAATAAACAACTCAGCAACTACAGGAAGTTCCTAAAACTTACTAGATTTAGTAGGCTCCTCCCCTCCAAGCATATCTATGCAGTAAAGGATAGCTGAGAGACACTCTTAGACAAACTGAATAGAGACCTTCCAAACTACTGGAAGAGACATTCTCTGATCTATTGAGGTACCGGTAGTGAGCTCTACGATACCAGCTTTCATGAGCTGTCACCCTTGCTGAGGTGGGTTTTTGTGATACAGCTTTCTTTAAGTCATTTATGCTTCTGTAAGTAACCCCTTACCCATCTTCTTATAAATAACTTCAATAAAAGTCATTCCTTCATCAAGTTGGACTCTGGTGGTATCCTTACTTTGGTCTGTTGTCAATTTCCACTTCGGGGTGAGTAGTTATTTGCTCGAGTCTATCCAAGAATAGCTCACACAACACTGAGCCATCTTGCTGGCCCCATGAGTCTTAATTTGTTTTGGAAACTAGTATGACTTCCTTTCTTACCTGTTCTTGTTTGCTTCAAAACTTATGAACCTGGTGCATCTCATTAGATGTAAAGCATCTCTGTACACAGATGTATTTCATGCCTATCTTTTAGACACTCTTGCTACTGGTACTGCTGTAAACCTCCTCAATACAGTTTCAATTAAATGATACAAGTCAGCCACTCTGTACTGCAGGAACACTTCTTGATGAGTTCATCACTCTCAGGTTGTTCTGTGCTTCAACCTTGAGTAATTAACAAAATCTCTCTGCTGTAATTGCTGATCCTTCCCTTGATGGCTGTATATGACATTTTTAATTAATCACTTCAGCAGCCTCATTTCCATCCCTTACATAGGTCTTACCTTTCCTTCACTATTTCCTTCTTGATTTATTAACTATTTTTTTTATAATTGTACATAAAAGTCTAATCCCTTCAAGTAGTGAAGAAATATTGAATGAACTCAAAACCATGCTTTAAATCTGCATAAAGTAAACACTCTGACTCTTTAAAGAGCATCAATATGTGTGTGGTTGCCAGGAAGGAGAATATTAAAAGACAGGGCTGTGAGATGGCTCAGTGGTTAAGAGCATTTGCTGCTCTTGCAGAGGATCAGGGTCTAGTTCCCAGCACATCATGTCAGGTGATTCTCAATTACCTGTACACTCTTTCTAGAAGACCTGACACCCTCTTTTGGCACACACAATATACACATACATGCACACACACACCCATACACATGCATACACACACACACACACACACACACACACACACACACACACACACACACCTTGAAAGAAAAAAGAACTTTCTTTTGAGAAAGTAGAAACAGGTGCTCAGTTGGCTGGGTTAGACGGGTACTGGATTGGATGGGTGCTGGGTTGGATAGGTGCTGGGTTGGGTGGATGCTGGGTTGGAGGAGTGATAGGTTGGATGGGTGCTGAGTTGGATGGGTACTGGGTTGGACGGGTGCTGGGTTAGATGAGTGTTGGATTGGATAGGTGCTGGGTTGGATGGGTACTGGGTTGGATGGGTACTGGGTTGCATGGGTGCTGAGTTGGATACTGGGTTGGATGGGTGCTGGGTAGGATAGGTGTTGGGTTGAATGCTCAGCACTTACAAAAACTGCTTGTGGAAGTGTAGCCTTTACTGAAAAAGAGCAAAGCAAGTGCTCGAAGCACACTAGAAGTGACCCGTCCTTTTTGTTGCCATTCTCTTGATTTTTTTTTTCACTGAGCTGAAACAGTTAATTTTCACAGGGAGATGTTTTGGTTGATTTGTTTACTTGCCTCAGACTTATCAGATAATGGCCACAGCTTAATCACATTGCATCGTGTACTAACACATCGCTAATAGGCAAATAGTTTTCTTAATCATTGCTATTTCCAGTCAGTCAAGGGGCAGCTGTAAAATAATTATTCCCGGTCATTGATGTTTGACCTTTATTATAGTATATTCCTAAGTTTACTGTTGACCACAGGAATGGGGTGGTATACACTTCTTTAAGGATCGGTTTACTAGACTTCTAGACAGAGCCATTCCTCTGATCACATTTATGAGTTTGTATCCTTCAGTTTTCGGTTGTGTCTTATTATATGTTCAGATGAGATGCATGGCTTACTTATTTTTCTCCCACTCGCTAACTAATGGAGATTGCATCTAGGTCCTCTCTTCTTCTCGTTTATAAGATTATATTCAGCATTCTTTCAGAAAGACTGTGCTACAGGCTTACAGACATGAACATCAAAATTAAATTAAAACAGAAAGTCAGTTAGGAGGGATGAGGATTCGGACTGGAGGATCTCAGCCAAAGGCACTTTGCCGAGCTCTCACTGGGTTTAGATAATGCATTTTAAAAGAACAGAATCGTACTAGATTTTATCATTTTTGTACCTCAGAAAATTAGGTCTTTTTCTGCGTAGAACTTTCTGGTGGTCTACTATCATATTTTGATTAAAATTCAAAGTTCCTATGACCAAATCCTGCTTTATAGCTACCCTATGCCTACCTCCATTCCAGTCAACTCAGCCTAAATAAAACTGGAGCTTCATTTTCTTACTCTGAGTGAAATAGTAAGGGATGTGCCCATCATGCTGCTCTGATGACTGCATCATGTACACATATACTGGAATGTCACACTGCACCCCACAAACATACACAACTAGCCTTGCAGCACTTAAGTGTAGGGCTCCTGTTTCTTCGTCACTTTTGTCATCATTCAGGTATTCAGTGTGTCACGTGGACAGGGCCGCTTCGGGGGCAGTACAGAAGACAGGGACATCTTCGCTGTGGCAGGGAGCTCTAGAAAGTCGGTCTGCGAATCACTACACTTAGGCCTCACGCTTCCCCCTCCTCACCTGGTTCTCTCTGCTGGAGCTAGGTGCTTGCTCTTTACGCCCACACCTGCAGCTCTGCCTCACACACACTAGCAGCCTGGTGAGCTGAGTGTTTGTCTCCCCGTAGGCAGCTGCTTCCAGACTGAATGTTAGCCACAACTCTGTGTTCTTGCCATATCCTATGTTCCAACTGACTGTTCCTCTATTCACTTCACAGGATTGCTATTATTAATTAGTGTGATTTGTTTCAGTATTTAGAGACTCTTTGACATTCCTTCGAAATCTCTTTCACAGGGTGAGCTAACTCAGTAAAGAGTGCTGGCAAGGGGTGGTTGGAAAGGGGTGCTGGTCAAGAGAAGAAGTGTGTTCAAATGCAGGAGCCCCCTCTGACTTAGCTGTAAGCCAAGAATGGCATGTAAATGAGATATGAGTGTGATAGGACCTCACACAGAGCTTGGGAAAGTACTGGCTAACCTGCAGCATAGACCCCACCCCTTTCTATCATGGCTCTACGGACTTACAAAACTATATCCTGTGGGAAATTTCCTCTGTGATCTTTCCTAAAAGCAAGGCTAGCTGTCAATTTCAGTGTATTCCTGGAACCAAGATTATGAGGATTCTAAAATTTATCTGGGAAATGCAACTTGTAGAATGAAGTGGATTAGGAGTCAGCCTGGTTTTGTTGCTGGGAGAAAAGCTTCTAAGCATTAATGATGATTTAGCTATTCAGAGCAGGTGGTATCATTATCTTAAAATGTGTCAAATTACACTAATTACCATGAAGGGCAGTGTAAGCTACATTACATGAGAGCGGGGACACCTTCCTCCTGAAAAGACAGATGCATGTGACTTCCTTTTAGTTACTAAGAGACTCCGTCATGCAGAAGTTGCTAGGCATTCTGATCATGTGACCCGACCCTTTCTTTCTCTGTCATTTTTCTCCATAGAAAATGATGAAGATCATTGCTGAATAGGCCACTGCAGTGGTTTGCTTCACTTAATTCAAAGGAAACAGAGTATTTGATCTTGGAAACAAACAAGATGCAGCTCACTAATGGATTTTTCTGCCCCTTTACTGAGATTCACCCACTTCAAGCCCCATCTCCTCCTTTTGTCCCTTCTTTCCTTCCCTTTTCTTTGTTATCCTTTTTAAAGGCTTGGCAACAAATCACATTTAAGGTGCTGTTTCTAGAAGACTGAAAAGGAAAAATCTTCCTGATGTAGAAAGCAACTGGATTGAATTTAGGATGGCAAGAATGTCGAGGGGCCGGCTTCATCTGTCTCAGAAGAAGCCATAAAATTCAATTTCTAGCTTGGCAGCTATGGCCTTCCAGAAAGAAAACAATCCTGCCCTTAATTTTATTTCCTCCTCTTATCATCTCCTGGCAATTTGTCTGGGGAAAGGGAATCATGGAGCCACAACTTAATCCTTGAAAGGCTTTATCATTATAATCCCATCTGACCCAGGACTGGTGAGCAGCCCTCACAGAGGACTGATACCATCTCTAACTAGACTTCAAAATGACTCCGAGATAAGCAAGGAAAAAAAGGATTCCCAATTTAGTCCATCTGTAAATCTTAGGATTGGAGAAGTTTTGCCTTATCTATGTGCTAATGATCTACCAGGACATTGACATAAAACAAAAATTCAATCAACCAGGGTATTGTATTATTTCCTTAGTTTCTTATCACAATAAACTAGTAATGAAGACGCTCGGTAGAAATACAAAGGGAGAAAGGACTGCACCCTGTTGAGCCTTGTCTGGAGTCAATGCAACTTCAATGTGATTCCCTCTTTTGGCTTATGCGACGCAAGCTCTCTCATCAAGGAGAAATGATGTGGAACACACGGGCTCTAGTGGAAGCACCACACACATCGCTGACTGTTCATTTTATGTCTAACATAGTGTATTTAGTAGCACAGTGATATAAGGCATTTGACAAATGAACGGAACAAAGAGGAAATAAAATCATGAACACTTCTTACACCATTCAAGAGTACGATGAATATCAATATATGGAATATATAATATGCATGAAAGGACTAAATTACCTGCCATAACCCACCCAGAGCTGCTTCTATTTTAGTATGTCTTTTCTAAGTTCAGCTGAACAAACAGTTCTTTCAAAATGCAGAGTTAGTTGTAAAAGAGACTTGCTGGATCCCATTCACAACTCAAGTATCCCTCTCATAGAGTAAGGAGAGTGCTATGCACAGTTATTTTACAAAGGGATGCTTCTTTTCAGTTATGGGTTAATCTCCAGTAAAAACAACAACAACAAAAACTGCTAAAAGTTAAGAGCTTTGTTCTGGTAAGCAAATTGGTGTTTGTTTTTATAATTCAAATATGTACAAATTACTTTACGTATATATGAAACAATGAAAAGTTTATTTTAAATAAAGAACATGCCTTTATGCTTTCCCACGATACATTTAGTGATGTTAAGTCCTTAAATGACACACTTACATCCTGTGTGTGTATGTGTGTGTGTGTTAACTGTCACACTATGTCCTTGAGCGTGTGTGTTTAAATTCTTCAAAGAATCACATATATGCAACAACACAATAAACTTAACACACATAAACTTTTGTAAAACTAAAATTCCTTGAGTCAATGTCTCAACATTTGATTTTTCATTTGAATATTTCTTTTCTGTAATATTTGGTGCACCGAGGACTAAAAGCTCTATTAATCTCCACTCAATGTGGTGTCTTCAAGCAGAGTTTGCTTTAGGCACTAAACAACCTCTGGACCGGATGCCATCTGCAGTGAGGACCTGTGGTCAATAAACTGTGAAGAGCAAGCAGCCAATAGAACTGTAGCTTTTATTCGTAAACTGAAATAAAACACCACTGTATTTCATGGTTCCCTGAGGGTGTTCACCTCCCTACAGAAAAAGATGCCAGAGGCAAAACAACCTGAAGAAAACCAACAGCTGTACTGTGCGTAATTTTAAAATTTCATTCTGACGTTTACTGGTCCAAAAATCCATCAGAAAGCATCGTAAATTGTGTTGAGCCTCTTTAGAAGGTGTGCACGTCCACTGGTGGAGCTGGTCCTGTGGACCGCTGAGGAAGTCTCTGCGGCCTGGCTACGAGGCATGAGAATGTGTGTGCGCTTAGGCCCTAAGGAGTCTGAGGGCAGGGGGAAAGCAAACAGGATTTGCTTTATGCTTCCTGTGGTGTGTCTGCTACATCTGAGGAAACCATGTTTAAGGAAGAAACCTGTCTCCCCTGTTCAGCGCTTCAGTTCAGAAGCCCTGCCCAACTGCAGGCCAGTGAGCTATGGTCCCAATTAAATTTTACAAACAAGCTTCAAGGCTACAGTTTAAGGAAACTGAAAACTTAAATCAGAGAATCTGTTTTAAACAACCAAACCAAACCAAACCAAACCAAACCAAACCAAACCAAACCAAACCAAGAAGTAGTCTTAATCAAAAGCTGAAATCTTAGGTCAGGCAAAAGTTTAAAATATATAATAAAAATGTACTCTATTTCATTATGTTGTTACTGAAAACAGCAGCTGAGTCAAATCCTATTGAATTCCATTTTCTTCCAGAAGTGAGTAAAGAGTGAGTAAAGCTTTCATACATGAACACATGCTCTCGCAAGCACATACTCTCTCTCTCTGAAATGTTAAGTGATTTCAGTCTTGTACTTTCAGGTATTTTGATAGAGTTTTTCAGTTTACCTAGCCCCTGCATTCCCATCAGCTGTCACATGTAAGCATCAGACCTTTTACTTCCATTGTTTTAAAATTGTTTAAGTCAGTACCAATACAGAATGTAAATGTGCAAGGTCCCTTTCAAGGAAGGCATCAGAGAGGCAATAGGGCTGGGAGAAGGAGTACCCGAAGTGCTGAGCTGGCTCTACCAACCCCTGCAGGATGTGATCATCACACTCACTCACGTGTGGAAGCTTTTCTCTGACAGTAAGTAAATGCCTTAGATTTGCTCATTTAATAATGTAGGCCACCAGTGCACTAAGGCGGGCTTTCCCCAGGTTCAAATCCTACATCTGCAAGTTAGTAGAAAAGCTACCACATTTACACATAATAGAAAAAACACCTGTTCTCTCCCAAATGGTGTGTGTGTGTGTGTGTGTGTGTGTGTGTGTGTGTGTGTG